>NC_088190.1:7940807-8303851 GCF_028769735.1 Zonotrichia leucophrys gambelii | reverse complement strand
AGATTGTATCCTCCCCTGGGACCTCTCCCCATTTCTAAGGTGATGTATGCCTTTGGTGTCTTGCTGTCCCTGACCCTCCAGGGAAGAAACTTCTTTGGAAAACATACAGAAGACCTCTCCCTCTTCCTTGTCCCTGCCCTTGGTTCAGTCCTATCCCCAATGCAGTCCACCTGTGCCACTGAGCAGCTGTGCCCTACAGGTGCACCCTGGATTCGACAGCTTTGTGGGGGCAGCCCACTCTCGCTGTTGGTGTCAGGAGCTAGTTGGGCTGAAGAAATCCAGCACTGCAGCAAGACTCCAAGTCATAAATACAATTTATTTGGAAAAGGGGAAAAAACCCCAAATCCATGCAATAATACAAAAGAAAAACCACTGACAGAATACAACGTGACACCCTGCTAGTTAGGGTGGTGGCAGCAGTCTGGGTGAAATGGTCTTGTTGAAGTGGTGATCCTGTAGAAACCATCTGGTAGCTCTTGTCCTCTGGAAGACCAGTGGGTGAGGGTGGTCATTCCTCTGGGAATCCAGTGGAAAGACTGCCTGTGGTGTCCAAAACCAAGATTATATCCAGCTGGGGATGCTTAGCTCCTCTCCCCTGGGCGGAGCATCTGGCAATGCGCTGATATCATTCTGAGTCATGCGGTGGATCCTTGATTACCCGTTGAACAGAAATGGCTCCTGGAGGGAGTCATCTCTGAATCACGTGGCAAGACATTGATGGGCCCATTAACAGGAGATAAGGAAAAAACAATTCCCCTCCTGGTTTTGGCAGCTCTTGAGAATGGGAACGGAATACATTTTTGTATCGTAACCTAGGACAATACAAGATGCATGTTTTTGTATTTGCAGGAAGTTTGTATGGATTTGAAATCCTTACAGCAGAGGCACAAAAGTATTCTCATACCCCTTTTAATCATCTTCAAACCAAGCAATTCTCACAATAACCTACCGCATGAATGACTTGCAAGTGAGTTGAAGAAACACGGCAAAGATAAGTAGTGTTCAACTGCAGAGAATTGTTTTGGGACACCATACCTTTATATACCTTTATATTTTAAATCAGGAAGCATGGATGGACCGATTTTTCCCCTTAGCTGACTACAGAACCAGCGGCCCCTTGCAGGAGGGTGTTTGGATTTAAGATGACACTGGCAACTAAGAGCATGGCTACATAGAAGGTGCTACTTTTAGACCAGAACATTCAACTACTTCAAGGCAGATAGGAGAATAGCTGACTAGTGACAGCTGTGACCAGAAGAGTCTTAGGCTTATCCTGTGGGAATAATAGTAACACATTTCAATTTTACAAAACCATTCATTTCAGAGGATCAAGCATCCTAAAAATAAAAGTTCAAGTAAAGACATCCTAGTGCTCTTCTTATCAGAAGCATGTTCCTCCATATGAAAGTATTTAGGAAAAGACAGTCCATTCATAAAGAAAGGTGTGCCAGTTAGAAAACCTGTAGAACAACACAAAACAAACTTACACAATATACATCCTCAGTTGCAAAATGAAGAAATAATCATTTCAATCTTCCATGTAATTAATTGCATTTTATTTGATCTTTTCATTTCAATTGCTAAAAAGTTATTTTTTAAGACTAAATTTTATTAACTCAGCAGAGCTACCTTTTCGAATGTTTGCATACCCCTATTAAACCCTGAGGTGACAAAGAGAACGACAGTGGAAGGAAACCTGGTCCCTCTCTCCCTCCTTGAAGCTTTAGGCCAGCGAGTGATTAGAATTTAGTCCCTTCATTTGAGGTAAATACTTTACCAAGAGAGATTATTATGCAGCCTTTATCTTTTCTTTTGGAGCTGATCCTCTTTGTAGTCATAAATTCTTGACTCAGTTGGTGAGAAACGATGGCATGACAGCCATGGATGTTCAAGTGCACTGATGGGAAACGAAGTTTTCATCTTCAGGTCCTTGCTTCAGTAAATATTCCAAATTCATCCGAAAGAAAGTTCAAAGACCAGTAATCCCCACTCAAATGACCTAATTCGAATAGTCTGTAGGCATAAGAGACATCAGGCAGGTGCTGTCATCTCTTAGGGGAATACCCAGCAAGTACATGACTGTCAAGTTAGCGGCAACAATTTTGGAAATAATTTAATTTTTTGTATTGCAAGTGAATAGTCAATCCATTTTATTACTGGATAAGGTAAAAGAATGTCTTCTGCATCCTCTCAGAGGGGAAGCTTCCCTAGATCTAAAGCTGCTCAGCTCCAATATAGGATGCTTTGTCTTAAAAGGGAGCTCTAGTCTTTGTCCTTTTGGATTGCTTCCATAGCTTTTCACTCACTCTTCAGGTAGCTGTTAATATGTCCTGTTATCCCATGCAAACTTTTATGGGCACAGTCACTGAATTGGTACGTATTCCAATTGAAGACCAAAGGCCCCGTTGAGATGGAGCCACAGGTCTCAAGGCTGTTAGCAGATGTTATTCTGAGGCCACTCCTAATCATGTTGGATGGATCATGGTGACTGAGGAAAGTGCTCAAAGACTGGATGAGAGCAAATGTCACCCATCTTCAAAAAAGGCAACTAGGAGGACTTGGAAAAGTACAAACCAGCCAGCCTCATTTTTATCCCCAGGAAATTGATGGGGCAGCTATTCCTGGAAAGCCCTGCCAGGCACATGAAGGAAGACAACATAATGTAGTCAGCATGGATTTTCCAGGGGAACTTTATGCTGAACAACTTTTTAAACTCCTCTGATGAATCAACTTGACTGGTAGATGAAGGGAATATTGTCTGCGTGGCCTTCAGGGAGGTTTTTTATGTTTCTCTACATGGCTGCACACATACATACCGGAAGCAATAGTGCAAAGGGGAGGGAACCAGTGTCTTTTCAGTGATGCTGAGTGAAAAGACAAGAGGCCGTGGGCACACACTGAAATACAGGAGATTGCCTATGAACATCAGCAAATGATGTTTTACTGTGAGGGTGACTGAACCGCGGCACAGACTGCCCAGAAAGATTCTGAAGCCTGGATCTTTGAAGACATTCTAAGTACACCCAGACAGAATCCCAGGCAAGAGTGTAGCAGGTAGGGCCTGGCGTTCGGAAGATCTCGTGATGTTACGGGAAGACAGGGCCCCTGCCCCCTTAGATAAGAAAATTAACATAGGAATGTAGCCCCCTGAACCAGATGCCAGTAACTTTCCACTTGCCCAGTAACTTTCCATTGCCTACTAACCATAGATGGTAAGGACAGACCCTCACCTGACGTAGAAGCCCCCTAGACTATAAAACCCCACGAGAAGAGAGAATAAAGGCCTTTGATCCTCCACCATATTGGTGTCCGCGTGTTTCTTAGGCCCGAGCGACCCTGGGGAAGGGGGTCGCCGTGCTGTCTCCCGAAACCAGGCCGCCTGCCTTGTATCAGAAGGCAACATCTGGTGCCGAAAACCCGGGAAGCCGATCAGCGCCCGGGGGAATGGGAATTCGCCTGGACGGGAAGCAGCGGCTGCGGCGGCTGGTCCGACTGCAGCGAGGGGGACGCCCCGGACCAGCAAGGAACATGGAATCCATTGCAAAGGTCGTACCAGATATGCATGCACAGTTTGGGATAGAATGTAAAATTAAGGATTTATCTCTCACGTTGCCGAGACTCATTAAGATTGGGGCTATAGAAAGCCCCATGGATATCCTCCATCCGGAGGTGTGGGACGATTACACAAAGGTCCTGGCGGAAGACACTATGTTGTCCAGCTCAGGGAAAGCCCTAAAATCCTGGGGCAAAGTTCTCCAGGCTTTACAGAAAGCTTGACAAGAGCAGGAAGACTGGAAAGCCGCACAAACCTGCTTGCTAGCCCCCCCACAGCCCGGGGTAGGTGCGGCGACACAGACTGCGGAGATTCTTGACCCGGGCAGTCTCACGGGGGAGGCGCGGTCGGCGGAAACCCCCCAGGGAGCGGACTCGCCATCGGGGGGAGGAGGACACGCACGGGCGTTCTGGCGGAGGAGGCGCGGAACGCCACCGACCCCACCGGGAGCGGCGGGGACTCCCCGCCGCCGTATGGGTTTGAAAATGGTGCCGAAGCACATGGTGAGGGCGGAAGTAAGGAGACGGGGGGCGGAAATGCAGTCAGCGCGCCCCAGAACGCACGTGCGGGAGAGCGGGGAGACGGGGCGGCCCCCGCGGTACGGTGTAAGAACAATCAAGGCGCTCTATTCAAATTAAGTCCTTATAGGGCAAGAACCTCCCCCAGCAGGAGGCGGGGGGACCCCAGGGGGAGGGAATGGCCAGACCCCCGCAGCAGGGGGCAGGGTCGGAGCCCGGGAAAAAGGCAGAGCAGCCCGGAAGTGCTAACTCACTCTGCTTCCGCCTCTGACTCTGACTCGGTCTGGGACGAAAGGGAGTCAGGGAGTTCGGATTCGGAGAGTTCAGATTCCGATTCTAGCTTTAACAGAGGGAGATCAGCGGCATACAAGGTTTCTAGTCGCAGGGCTCCCGCGTGGGTGAAGGGGTCATTAGAGAAAGACCGGACTCCGCTTACGGATTGGCGGAAGATAAAGATGTTTTGCCCGGAGTGGAGCCCGTCTGCTAACCTGGTGCTCCCAGTCTACGTGAGGGGAACAGGCGATAACCAACAGAGGACTTACTCCCCTGTAAACCCAAAGGAAATCCAGGCAATAATCAAAGCGATTGCAGACAAGGGAATTAATTCTGCCATGGCTACCACACTCATTGATGGCATTTTCAGAGGGGATGATATGTTGCCTTTTGATATTAAACAGACGTGTAGAATGATTTTCGATGGCGCGGTGATGATAGTTTTTAAACAGGAGTGGGAAGATCAATGCACAAAGGAGCTAGCCCAAGTGACAGGACCTAACCATCCACTGCATGGCTCCAGCATACAGAGGCTCATGGGCAGAGACCCCACTATGATCACCCCCCAGGCACAGGCTGAGGGCTTGCGGGCTCATGAGGTTATGACAACCACCCGTGCTGCCCGAGAAGCCATCCGGGCAGCACGTAAAGTAGTAGCCAGTCCGTCCCCATGGTCAAGTATCAAACAGAGTGAGAGCGAGAGCTTCACTCAGTTTGTGGACAGACTTCAGGCAGCATTGGACTCCTCCTCGTTGCCGTCGGAGGCTAAGGGTCCTGTGCTGGCAGACTGCCTGCGCCAGCAGTGTAACTCAGCCACCAAGGACATTTTAAGGTCACTGCCACCTGAGGCTAATACAGCAACCATGATTAGGCACGTTGCAAAGGAAGAGCATCTGGCTCCCATCCAAGCAGCAGTTCACACTGCAATAACCAGTGTGATGGCATGCCTTAAGTGTGGCCAGGCAGGCCACCTGGCAGTAAACTGCCCGCAGCCAAGGCGCCTATCAGCAACTGCTCCACCACGCCAAGGGGGACTTAAGGGACCGTGCTGGGCATGCGGGAAGAAGGGGCACTTGGTTAAGGAATGCAGATCCAGGCTTCAGGGAAACGGGAGGGGGGGGGGGCAGCCGGGCCGTGTCCAGCCCCCTCCCACCTGGAATATGCAGCGGCCCAGCTACAGCAACCCCCAGTGGGGCAGGGGACCTTCATATCCTATCCCCCCACAGGGAGTAGCCAATTTTGCATCCCTGCCTACGGTGCAATGGCAAAGCTATGCAGCACCCTCAGCACCCTTGCACCCCCCACTGCCACAACCTGCGCCGGTGGTACAGGGCCAGCAAGAGACGCCCCAGAGCGGGATCCCTGGGTGGCCCTGGCTATGAAAATAGGGAGGGAACCCTTGATGGTGTGGGGGACATGCCGGTTTTATGGCAGTCAGGATTCCCATGTCATAGGGTAACAGTTCTGGGCGGACACGGGTTCAGACTGCACGATTATTCCCCAAGCACATTGGCCCGGACACTGGCAATTCAAAGAAGTCCCTCCAGTGAATGGAGTGGGAGGGCAGTCCCGGGCATGGAAAAGCACCCAGCTGGTGGCTATAACACTTCACACGAAAAAGGGACCAGAACAAACAGTCGCGATCCACCCATACATGCTGCAAAATTCTCCACCCCTGCTAGGAAGGGACGTTCTTTCCATGCTAGGATTCCGGATTACAAATTTATCCTAAGGGCCACTGCTGTACACCCTCCGCTGCCGATCAAATTGACCTGGAAATCATCAGACCCCGTATGGGTCAAGCAGTGGCCCCTGACAGAGCCTCGAGCGGCAGCCTTACTGGAACTGGTCGACCGCGAGCTGCAAAAGGGTCACATAGAACCCTCCATCAGCCTCTGGAACACCCCTGTATTCGTGATCCCCAAAAGGTCCGGAGAAGGCTATCGTCTCATCCACGACCTGAGAGAGGTAAACAAGGCGATCCAACCCATGGGTCCGGTCCAGACACTGCTACCCACGAACTCAGCCATCCCTGCAGGGCGGCCGTGCGCAGTGCTGGACATCAAGAACTGTTTCTTCTCAATACCCCTGCACCCTGAGGACAGAGAACGATTTGCCTTTTCTGTGGCATTCCGAAATGGCGAACGGCCTAACCTCCATTTCCAATGGCGAGTACTCCCACAAGGACTTGTAAACAGCCCTGTCATATGCCAAATCACCGTGGACAAAGCACTGATGCCAGTTCGACACTCCCATCCCATCGCAACCATCATTCAGTACATGGACGACATCCTGGTAGCAGCACCACTGGCAAGCGAAGTAGATCACCTGGTGTCCACAATCACCGAAACCCTTCAGGCCAACGGCTTCGAGATCGCAAGTGCAAAGATCAAGAGAGGACCCTGCGTGACCTTCCTGGGAGTGGGGATCACAAACTCCTACGTGACACCCCCCGAGGCGAAAGTCAGTCGAGAAGTCAAAACACTACACGACGTTCAACGCCTGGTGGGATCACTGCAGTGGCTTCGCAACATCGTCCTGATTCCTCCTGAGGTCATGGACCCTTTATATGACCTCCTGAAAGGAAAGCACCCCTGGGAACCCAAGGAGCTGACACCGCAAGCAACGAGCTCCCTCGACTTCATCGAAAGCCAGATGTCCACGGGCATCCTCGCCAGGTGGAACCCAGCCATGCCACTGGACTTATACGTTCACTTTCCACCGAGGGGGGGAGTGGGAGCACTGGCTCAAGGACCTTCTGAAAAGGCCCGACCGATTCAATGGGTGGTTCTCGGAAGACCTGCTCGTGCTTTCTCCCCGGGAATCGAATGCATCGCTAACCTCATCATGAAAGGCAGGAAACTCGCTTTGAAACACCTAAGGACTGAGCCGACAAGCATCCACCTTCCATTTCGCAAGCAACCGACTACAGAGTGAGCCACAATATTGGAGTGCCTAGCCCTTGCTCTCACCGGCTTCGGAGGAGAAATCTCCTACTCCTCCAAACCACCCTGGACTAAGCTGCTGACCATTGTCGACATGGACATACCGCCAAAGGTCACGGACCGACCGCAGCCAGGACCAACGGTCTTCACAGACGCTTCCTCCACGACTTCAACCGCAGCAGCAGTGTGGCAGGCAGGAGAGCAATGGCATTGCGTCAAAGCATGTGACCCCACACTGTCAGTGCAACAGTTGGAGGCGACAGCAGTGGTCTTGGCGTGCGGACTCTTTCAAGAGGAACACCTTAACATAGTAACGGACTCTATATTCGTGGCAAGGCTTTGCCTAGTCATGGCAGGACCAGGAGTGTCTACATCAGCAGCAGCCCTAATGCTGGAAGAAGCACTCTCCTAGCGACAGGGCACCGTGTCAGTCATTCACATTAATAGCCACGACCCAGTCAAAGGTTACTTCCAGATCGGCAACGACAAAGCGGACGCCGCAGCAAAAGGCGTATGGACGTTGCAGGAAGCTCGTCAGCTGCACGAGTCGCTCCACATCGGAGCCAAAGCACTGGCAAAGAGATGTGGGATCCCGACCGCAGACGCAAAACACGTGGTAGCCACCTGTCCTCATTGCCAGAAGTCACCCCTATGGAACAGTGGGGTCAACCCGAGAGGTCTCAAGCCTTCAGAGATCTGGCAATCGGACTTCACCTGGTGTCAACTACTGAAGCCCCGAGCGTGGCTTGCAGTGACAGTGGACACTTATAGCAGAATGATCATAGCCACACAGCACCCCAAAACAAATTCCAAGGCCACAATTCAGCACGGGCTGACAGCCATGGCCTGGCTTGGTATCCCCAAGCAGATCAAAACGGACAACGGGTCCAATTTCACCTCCAAACCAGTACAGGAATTTGCCTCAAAATGGGGCATCACATTAGTGCAAGGTATCCCATATAACAGTACCGGGCAGGCCATAGTGGAGAGAGCGAACCAGACCCTGAAAACCAAACTAGAAGTATTGGCAAAAGCAGAGGGCTTTGCCAATGCCATTCCCCCAGGAGATCAAGCACGCATGCTGGCAACTGCTTTGCTAGCACTGAATCAGTTCCCTGGGGGGGATGAAACAAACAGTCCCGTTCAAAAACACTGGGCCACCCGAGCGCTAGAGGAGGGCCCGCAGGTGGTAATTAGAAATGAGCTGGGCGAATGGGAATGGGGCTGGAAGCTGATGCTCACAGGGAGAGGGTACGCAGCTGTCAAAAAGGACGGCAAAGTCAGGTGGTGTCCACTTAAGTCAATTAAGCCCGACCTTCATAATAAGCAGGATGAGACTGACGAGAATTGTGAGTTTCTGTTTACAGGACATGCTCATAGGACGTCCTCGTGACGCATACATGCCCATCCCAGAGGAAAGTGACAGACCACTAAGCCGCCAGACAGCACCCGAGAGACCCGCACGGGTGAGACCCAACCATCAAAGGTGTTTCTGCGTGATTTTGCTGTTGGGGCTTGTTGCCAGAGGACAAGCCAGCCCAGATCACTACCCCCACCGGCCTTTCAGGTGGGTCATACGTCACCTTAGTAGTGACAAGGTGCTCAGGGAAATCACCACACCAAACACCCCATCCTTCGTGCTCCGCATCACCGACCTGTTTCCAGGACAACCAAAGGTAGACCCCAATTCCCCACACACCTCACACATGTACCTATCCTACTGGTGCCCAGCTTCAAACCCAGGAAAAAGCTACTGCAATCACCCAGGGTGGGGATATTGTGGGGCTGCGAAACCATTGTTACAGATGCCAGGCCGTCAGGGCCTGGGTGGGATCCACAAGAGCCCGACAAATTCTTACAGTTCGCCTGGGCGCCCAGCAGCTGCAAAACACCCATCTTATAACATGACAGTCTTGCAGCCACATCACCCCAGTTGGGCCATAGGCCGAACGTGGACAGTTGTCCTTCAAGGGTCAAAAGAAAGATTAAATGTGCTAATTATCAGGCTCCAACCGTCGACGCCCCGAGCGGTCGGACCAAACAAAGTGATTAAAAGCGTGCCGAAAGGGAAAAACGCAACCTACCCTAAAACCCTACCCACTAGAGTTAGCAAAGTCCCAACCGGCCATGCGGAAGTCTTTCAGACAGACCGCGCAGCCAGGGCGGACTCAGACCCAATCCTTCGTATGTTAGAAGCTACCTTTATATCCCTGAATGAATCCAACCCTAACCTAACCGAATCTTGCTGGCTTTGCTACGATGTCAAACCTCCCTTTTATGAAGGAATCGCTTTAAACACTCCCTTCAGTTACTCCACAGCCGATGCCCCTCACCAGTGCAGATGGGAAACCCCTCGCAAAGGAATCACCCTGAGTCAAGTCACAGGCCGGGGCAGATGCTTTGGCAATGCAATCCTAGCTAGGCGGAGAGGCAACGTCTGCACCAAAGTTGTCAAGCCTAACAGGAAAAACAATAAGTGGGTAGTCCCATCCGCACCTGGGATGTGGGTTTGCCAGCGATCTGGAGTGAGTCCCTGTGTGTCCCTTGCCAAATTCGATGACTCTAACGACTTTTGTGTCCAAGTTCTGATTGTTCCTAGGGTCCTGTACCACTCAGACGAAGAAGTGTATCACCTTTTTGAGGAACCCAGCCGGCTCCACAAAAGAGAAATAATAACAGGTGTAACTATTGCGATGCTGCTTGGTTTAGGAGCAGCAGGAACGGCAATGGGTGTCTCAGCCCTAGCGACACAGCACCAAGGACTGTCCCAGCTGCAAATGACCATCGATGAGGACCTGCAAAGGATCGAGAAATCCATCTCCTTCATAGAGAAGTCAGTCTCCTCTCTCTCGGAAGTGGTCTTGCAGAACAGGTGAGGTCTGGACCTCCTGTTCATGCAGCAAGGGGGCCTGTGTGCCGCCTTGAGAGAGGAGTGCTGCTTCTATGCAGACCACACAGGAGTCGTAAGAGATTCCATGGCAGAACTCCGAAACAGACTGGCTCAGAGGCAGAAGGACAGGGAAGCCCAGCAGGGATGGTTCAAGTCCTGGTTCAATCAATCACCATGGCTAACCACTCTGATTTCTACCCTAACAGGTCCACTGGCATTGCTACTTCTAGCAGTTACCTTCGGACCTTGCCTGCTGAACAAGCTGGTCTCATTCGTTCAGGCCCGCCTGGAACGGGCCAACATCCTGTTCATCAGGCGGCGAATCCAACCAGGGAACACTGCCAGCCACAAGTCCTAACCTTGACTGGCGAAAACTTATTCAGATTTACCAAACCCCCTTTTCCCTATCGAACTGCAACCTTATACCTCATTTCAGTATATGACTACCTCATTCATTTGTGAAAAAGGGGGGGAGATGTAGCAGGTAGGGCCTGGCGTTCGGAAGATCTCGTGATGTTACGGGAAGACAGGGCCCCTGCCCCCTTAGATAAGAAAATTAACATAGGAATGTAGCCCCCTGAACCAGATGCCAGTAACTTTCCACTTGCCCAGTAACTTTCCATTGCCTACTAACCATAGATGGTAAGGACAGACCCTCACCTGACGTAGAAGCCCCCTAGACTATAAAACCCCACGAGAAGAGAGAATAAAGGCCTTTGATCCTCCACCATATTGGTGTCCGCGTGTTTCTTAGGCCCGAGCGACCCTGGGGAAGGGGATCGCCGTGCTGTCTCCCGAAACCAGGCCGCCTGCCTTGTATCAGAAGGCAACACAAGAGGCTCTAGGTGTCCTGGTTTAAGCAGGGGGGTTGGGTCTGGTGAGCCCCACTGAGCCCTACCACTCTCATTCATTCTGTGTAGTGAATTCTCTTCGAGATGCATTTCAAGCACTGGCATGACAAAGTTCTGTGCAGACAGAGATCCAAATGAACATGGCATCTAAGTTCCTTAAGCAGTGTTCAAGAAGAATGTAAAACTCTGGGACAAGTGTCTCTTCCCTAACTGAATCCCTTTCATGGGAAAATTCCCAGCTATAGAAAGATCTTCTGATACGCATGCTTAAGACTGACACTGGCTGAGCAAATTTCTCCCTATGTGTATCTAAGACCAGTTAGGATCTTCACCTGTCGGATCTCAGGATCTCAGTCCTGAGGTGCTGAGCCACCGAGACCACCCTGGGGGGTGGCTCGGGAGTCCTGGAATGTTGCCAGAAGTGTCTGGTGGCTGGATTTTGACCCTACACAGGAGACGACCTGTATGAGGATAGGAGGACTCCACCGGGGTGAATGGTGAAGGGATTAGTTAATTAGAGGGTGAGACACAGGGTTTAGGATTTCTGTACAGGGGGGTTTAGAGAAGTAAGATGGAGGAATTGGGGTGTGTCCTGTTCTGCTTCTTCTTCTTCTTCTCCTCCATCTTCTTTGGTGATGGTGGCACTTTTGGATTGGTTATTACTGAAAGTGCACCGGGTAATAAGAATAAATGGTATTGGGGAAAAATGATAAATATTGTACACGTAACAATGGGTATAAAGATACGTGGCTGTCCGGAGGACAGCACAGTGTGCTCATGGCTGACTGCTGAGCAGATCTCTGTCGGGCTGAAAGAACATCTTTTAGATAAACAATTAATAAACATAAAAACCGAAAGAAGAACTGAAGCCTCTTCTCGTCCTTCGATACGCGGGCTGTCCCAAGGCCACTCCGGGCCTTTCCAGGCCCTTCAAACAGCCGAAAACCCGACATTCACCCAAAGTCTTGTCAACATAGTCACAGAATGTCTATTGTTAAGAAGTGACAACTGACATCAGAATGGCAAATATTGGTCCACAAAATGGATTAATGGATGGGAATTATCTACTTGGGTTAAAAATAAAAATAAAGAGTTGGTCTTTATTTATCAATTTCATTGCAATATTGATAAGGGAAGAAAAAGACCTAAGTCCTTGACTTTCTGAACTCGAAGAAAGATTTTAAAAATTCCTTGTAAAAATGTATTATCATGATCAAACTATTGAAACAATTTTAGTTGGTAAAAAAGTTCCAGATTTGTCTAGATAGTGGCAAAGAAGGCAAGAAAATAGGAAAGAAACAAAAAGAGAGCCAAAGAGTCAGCTTCAGTGTTCAAGCTTGTTCTAGAAGTAGTCTGCTGGGAAAAGGAACCCCCAGTTGAATTTCCAATGTATTCCTGCGCTTGATTCAGTAACTGGTCAATGTAAAAACCAATCCTTTTGTACAACTTCTCCCAGCAACAAAAACTCCAACAGGTTGACACCACCATCATGCCTGTTCCAGACATATTTAAAAGAGAAATTATGATTTTCTTGAAAATCTACTTGCATAAAAGTTGCAAGACATTGGAAGAATTCCCACATTCTCCTTCCTCCATCTGGCTTGAAAGTATATTTGATAAAATATGCAACAAAGCCCATGATTTGTAAAGTAGAGTCAAATGAATGATTTGGGAATTGATCTCTTGTTGATATTAAACTTCATATCCACTCTGTGTGACGTTTCTAACACAAAACGTGGAGCTGAGGCATGAATCTGCCACAACAAGTGTTAAGCAAACATACACACTCCCCTTCACGTGCCCCCCTTTCCACACACACCTAGGCACACACAGAGATCAGTGTAGCAGATCATGAACACCTTGGAAAAGACTGAAATGCTAAATGCCTCTCTTTATGGGCAAAAGAGCTGGTACAATAATTCAAATGACTGGTACAAAAATTCTGTTTAATATTTAGCTCCTATTTAAAACACAACTTTTCATTTAATTCTATTTACAGAATGTTTTAATTTCATTTGTTTCTTTAAAATTACTTAGTTCTCACATCTTGTATGTCTAGGAATATTTTCTTCGAAAAATAGAAAAATATAGATTATATGTTTTCAGCAGAAAACATTGGTTGATACAATTTTAAACCATCATGATATGGAAGAATTTTTTTGTCCCTCTCTAAGGTAGAAGTAGTATTTGGATCACAGATCATCTACAATGAAATACTTGACATGTTTAAGATACTTTCAATCAATTTTGATCCTCAGTTGCTTATTCGTTGTAAACAGTAATTTTTCAGTGAAGGGAAAGTGTGTGTGGTATATCTACATGATGTTCAAACCCAATTCCTACTAATGGCTAGGCTGAACTCCTGTAAATCATGTCCCCAATGATATTTTGCCGCCTTCATGAAATCTTACCATGATGAAGTGCTGAAACACAGAGATTTTCTCTTAGAGAGTGTCTCATGCTGTAACACATCCCATGGATTTTATGCTGTAATTCTTATCTCTTTTAAAATTTGCTATCTTCTGTACAGTTTTCATGAACCTTTCTGTTACAGTAGTGAAAATCACAGATAAATGTCATTTTGTACAACCTTGAATTTACCCCAAGAGCTGAGAGAAAACTTGCTCCTATACTTCAATCCTAGTTGCTTCTATAGTCCAACTTTGTTTCTCTACCATCAAGATTCTCCTTTGTTGCTGCTCCAAGCCCCGTCCAAGCTGACCTGGAATACTTTCGGGGATGGGACACCCACAACTTCTCTGGGCAACCTGTTCCAGTGTTCCAGCACTCCCACAGTAAAAAAGGCCTTCCTTTCATCTAATATGTGTAGGAAATCATAAATCTAGGCATAGAAACTTGGAGTGCAAATTTGAAATTCTTTTGATTTGAAGCACATTTTATATGAATACTGACTTACAGGTGACTAAAAGATGTTGATGGGCATTTGAGCTGACAATTTTTGGAAAAGTGCATGGATTTTAAAATTGAAACCAGTAAAATTAAAAACTTCTTGCCATTTTCTTTTTCCTCTCATATTCAAAATTGTATATGTCAGATATCAGTGCTCCATGCAAACCTCTCAGATGCTCTCAGAGAAAAAGCTTTTCTTTCAGACTAACTTGCGGTTGGCGTAGAACACTAGTAGTAATGAAAGTTTTTCTGGGCATTGGGGCAACGCCTTCTCATTGGATTTGTGTGCAGAATGCATTTTATCCAAACTGGAAAATTGATCCCAGCTCTGTTCTATTCATCATTCTTACCGCATCAGGCCTGAAGATTCTGTGAAAAGTAGCCTGTGGACCTTGAAGATAGCTCATGTGAAACAGATGAGAGGTGATGGAGAAGTTGAGGGAGAGAACAAAGAGCATATGGCCCAGTACGGACACCAGAAAGTATCTCTTCATGTGATCCATAGCCTGAACAATTGTTTAGCACCCTTTAAAGGTGGTGTTTGACAAAAAGGGCTGAAGCAGATCTTCAAAGTGTCCAGGAGATCAAAATCCATTGAAGCAAATTCCCCTGGCCGGTCACCTTGCTGCTGCTAATTCACCCTCCCTACCAATTGATCAGGCCTAACAATGCTGCTGCAAAAATATTGTGAAAAAGGTAGGCACGTTTTCACAGATGCAGGGAATATCCCCTTGGATGATGATTCCCAGGGATAACTTGATGGAGGAAGTTATGCAGCCTTGTCTACTGGCAATATCTAAGTTGGTGAGTTCACCATCTGGCAGCATCACTGTAGAAAATAAATGTTTGATCCACAAAAAAAAAATTTTATATGTCCTGTCTACCTGCTTCATTTCAACCAATGAATAGGCTACATTCCATCAGCAAAGGGTTTATGATCCTATGTTTCTTTAAACTGTAATAATTTTTTATTTCTTTCTAAATCAGACACTGTCTATTCATAAGATTCAGATGTCCATGGTGGGAGTGTAATTAAATTCACATGTTAAAAAATATCCTTCTTGTTATCTTTTCTTTAAATTACCCACACGTAACATCAGTCTGAGAGCTGAAGAAAACCCCTTCATTTGCTGTTTGCCAAGTATCATCTATGTGATATAAATTCTACTTGAGAAATGACACCCATTCATTGCCATGTAAACAACCTTTTCCTCATCATTAGGTATTTTTGTGAAGTGAATGATTAGAACATAAGCAAGGGCATTTGTTCAAGATGCTCCATAAAGAGCTTTGGTCTGTTCTCTTCTTTGCTGCCTATGTTAGCACTGAGCTGCAAAAAATGAAAGATTACTAGAAAAAGTGTTACTTTTAGTCTAAATTCGTAAATGATGTTTGAAATAGCCTGTTAAATGAAAAGGTGCTCTTTTAAATGATGGCATCTTAAGGGGAAAAGTCAGCTTTAAACAGGTTTTGAGACAGTTGCTTCTGGAAAAAAAAATTGAGGCATCTAAGGTCTTTAGCCATCCCATCTTGAAGATTGATTCAAAACACAGTTCCTTCATACAGGAAGAACAGAGGACCATAGATGGCAACCTATTTGAAAATGGAGTTCTATTTCTTTCTGGTTGGGATTACCGGACATCATTTCTTGTGAAGTCGAGGGACTGCAGTTAGCTCTCCACTAATTTCCTTCCATGAAATTCATCTGCATTTGCTCCTTTGCCCAGAGTCCCCATTTATTAGTGATGCTATACTCCATCTATGCATTAGAATATTCAGCTAGAGTGTGTGACTCAGACTTGCTAGGTTAAATTTGCTGGAATGGAATGGATAGTTACAGTTGCTTGTATACAATAGTCTTATTTTGACAAGTTTTCTTTCAACAATGTTGAAGCAGCACTTAGCAAATAGGAAGTACAGCTTGTTGCAGGGAAAGACACTCTTCTGCTTTCTCAAGTTTGCTGTAGTTCAATAGACGCCAAAAGGCTTTTCATAGTACTACTACTGTCTTGTAGGAATACTTGATCTAATCCTACCTTTGATAAAATGGGCTACTCTTCTACAAGGTAGAACATTTTTCTTTTAATAATATGTTTTTTGTAAGTTGGAAACATGAACTTGTGTACCAGTCACGTGGAATGTACTCCTACTTCTTAATAAGTTTCACAACATTCTTTAGAGAATATTGACTCTCTGTAACTTCAAAATAAGAATTCTGGGCATCTTCATTCTATTGTAATTTTTTTTTTCTGCCATGCTGGTATTGTTTTCTGTCATTTTTACCAATAGAAATATTTTTCCCTGACACCTATGGAAAAGACCTATTTTTTACTCAATAGTGCAGCATCAGTACATTGTTTAGAATTATTTCAACATGGTCCCAAATATATCTGATAGCTAGACAGCAGAGGTTAGCAACAGTGAATGGGAATAACTTCTGAGTGGTTTCAGTAGATTTCCTAGGAAGGGCTTGTTTTCTGCCACTGCAAAATTTCCCAGAGATATTGTCTGGTTAAGAGTCGCATCAAAAGAGCTGGAGAGAGCAGCAGCTTCCGAAAGGCGAAGAACGAAGCCGCGCAACGCTGGGATTGTGTGGGCAGCTTGCAAACTGATAGAAAACAGGACCTTACCACTCTCCTGCCTTTTCCATTCACATTAAGGTTCGAATGGAAGGCATTTTGGACAACTTTCTTTTGTTTCTTGCAAAACACTCTGCAGACCTCTGTGCAACTTGCAGAGCATGATCGGAGATGTTTTCTGTGCTGGCACAGTTTCTCCTTGCCAGACATAGTGGAAAATCTTATCGCTAAGATGCACACGACAAGAGACACTAAAGATGAAGATAACAAGCTCTTGGAAGCTACGCGCCGATCCTGGAGGTCATTCAGCAGAGAAAGGGCGGTGCCATGTAAGAAATTGGCAAGCGTTTCTGGATTTCTCCAAAACTAAATTTGCCAGCAACAAGGACCCTCCAAGGCTTTGTAGCACCAAAGAAAACCTTTCAACTGACACCCAGACCCTGGGAAAATTATTTCCACATGGAAAATGGCCGCAAGTCTGAGGCCAGTCTGGCTAACTGGTCGGTGCTTGGCTAGAAATTGGCAAACTTTGCTGGATTTCTCTAAAACAAAAACTGCCAGCAAATACAACCCTGCAAGTCTTTAGAGCCCCAAAAGTCACCCCTCAACTGATACCCAGTCCATGAGGAAAAGACTTCTTTTTCCCTTGGGAAATGGCCTCCATTTGCAGCATCTCGCCCTGACTGACAGAGCGGTGCCTGCTCAGAAAACTGCAAACTTTGCTGAATTTCTCCATAACTAAAGCTGCCAGCAAATAGGACTGTGCAAATCCTTGGAGCCCCAAATGTCACCTTTGAACTGATACCTAGACCCTGGAAAAATGACTTATTTTTCCCATGGAAAAATGCCTCTGTTTTGTGGCAACATGCCCGGGCCAACAGTGCTGTGCCAAGCTCCAAATTGGCAAACGTTCTTGAATTTCTCCATAACTTAAGCTGCCAGCAACTTGGACCCTGCAAATCCTTAGAGCCCCAAACATCACCTTTCATCTGATACCTAGACCCTGAGAAAAAGGGCTTCTTTTTCCCTCAGAAAATGGCCTCCGTTTGCAGCATCTCACCCTGACCGACAGGATGGCGCCTGGTTAGAAATGGGCAAACTTTGCTGGATTTCTCCAAAACTAAAGCTGCCACCATCGAGGACCCTGCAAATATATAGAGCCCTAAAAATCATCCCTTAACTGATACCCAGAGCGTGAGCAAAGGTCTTCTTTTCCACATGGAAAATGGATTTCATTCTAACCTGGGCAGCGCCAGGTTAGAAATTGGCAAACTTTGCTGGATTTCTCCAAAACTAAAGCTGCCAGCAACTAAGACCCTCAAGTCCTTAGAGCCCCAAATGTCACTTTTCATCTGCTACCAAGACCCTGGGAAAAAGGACTTCTTTTTCTTATGGGAAATGGACTCTGTTTGCAGCATCTCATCCAGACCTACAGGGCAGCGCCTGGTTAGAAATTGGCAAACTTCGCTGGATTTCTCCAAAACTAAAGCTGCCAGCAAGGAGGACCCTGCAAGTCATTAGAGCCCCTAAGGCCACCTTTCATCTGGTACCCAGACCCTGGGGAAAAGACTTATTTTTCCCATGGAAAATGGACTCCTTTTGCAGCAACTCACCCTTGCTGACAGGGCGGTGCCAAGGTGGAAATGGACAAGCCTTGTTGGATTTCTCCATAACTAAAGCTGCCAGCAAATAGGACCCTGCAAGTCCTTAGAGCCCCAAATGTCACCTTTGAACTGATATCCAGTCCCTGGATAAATGACTTCCTTTTCCCACGGAAAAATGCCTCCATTTTGCGGCATCCAAACTGTCAAACTTTCTTGGATTTCTCTATAACGTAAGCTGACAACAAATATTACACTGCAAGTCCTTAGAGCCCCAGACGTCACCTTTCAACTGATTCCCTGTACCTGGAGAAACGACTTCTTTTTCCCACAGAAAATGGCATTTGTTTGCAGTATCTCGCCCTGACCAACAGGGCCGCACCTGTTTAGAAATTAACAAACTTTGCTGGATTTCTCTAAAACTAAAGCAGCCAGCAACTAGGACCCTGCAAGGTTTTAGAGAACCAAATGCCACCTTTCAACTGATTCCCCAGACAGAACGGAAACTACTTCTTTTCCACACGGAAAATGGCCTCCGTTTGAGGCCACTTGCTCTGACCGACATGGCGGCGCCAGGTTGGAAATTGGAAAACTTTGCTGGATTTCTCCAAAACTAAAGCTGTCAGCAACTAGGACCCTGCAAATCCTTAGAGCCGCAAACATCACCTTTCATCTGATACCTAGACCCTGGGAAAAAAGACTTCTTTTTCCCACAGAAAATCACCTTTGTTTGCAGCATCTCGCTCTGGCCACTAGGGCCACGCCTTGTTAGAAATTGGCAAACTTTGCTGGATTTCTCCAAAACTAAAGCTGCCAGCCACTAGGACGGTGCACGTCCTTAGAGCTCCAAAGGCCACCTTTGAATTGATACCTAGACCCTGAGGAAAGGACATATTTTTCCCATGAAGAATGGACTCCAATTGCAGCAACTCACCCTTGCCGACAGGGTGGTGCCAAGGTGGAAATGGACAAGCCTTGTTGAAATTCTCCATAACTAAAGCTGCCAGCAAATAGGACCCTGCAAGTCCTTAGAGCCCCAAACGTCACCTTTGAACTGATTCCCAGTACCTGGGAAAAGGACTTGTTTTTCCCACGGAAAATGGCCTTTGTTTGCATCATCTCAACCAGACCGACAGGGCCGCGCCAGTTTAAAAATTAACAAATTTTCCTGTATTTCTCCAAAACTGAAGCAGACAGCAATGAGGACCCTGAAAGGTTTTAGAGCACCAAAAGCCACATTTCATCTGATACCCAGACACTGGGGAAACGACTTCATTTCCACATGGAAAATGGCCTCCATTTGAGGCCACTCGCTCTGGCCGCTAGGGTGGCACTAGGTTAGAAATTGGCAAACTTTCCTGGATTTCTCCAAAACTAAAGCTGCCAGCAACTAGGACCCTGCAAATCCTTAGAGCCGCAAACATCACCTTTCATCTGATACCTAGACCCTGGGAAAAAAGACTTCTTTTTCCCACAGAAAATCACCTTTGTTTGCAGCATCTAGCTCTGGCCACTAGGGCCACGCCTTGTTAGAAATTGGCAAACTTTGCTGGATTTCTCCAAAACTAAAGCTGCCAGCAACTAGGACCCTGCCAGTCCTTAGAGCCACAAAGGCCACCTTTAGTATTAAAGACAAACACAGTTGAAATGACTTCTTTTTCCCACAGAAAATGGCCTCCCTTTGCAGCCTATCACCACGGCAGACTGTGCGCTGCCAAGCTTGAAATTGGTAAACTTTGCTGGATTTCTCCAAAATGAAAACTGCCAGCAACTAAGACCCTGCAAGTCCTTAGAGCCCCAAACATCACCTTTAATCTTATCTCCAGACCCTGAAGAAGTGACTTCTTTTTCCCATGTTAAATGGCCTCTGTTTTGCAGCCATTTGACCTTGGGCACAGGATTGCGCTTAGCTCGAAATTTGCAAACTTTGCTGGATTTCTCCAAAACTAAAGCTGACAGAAACTAGAACTCTGTAAGTCCTTAGAGCCCCAAAAGCCACCTCTGACGTGAGACCCAGACAGTGAGAAATGCCTTCTTTTGCCTATAACATATGGCCTCCATTTTTTTCCAGTTGCCCAGGCAGACAGTGTGATTCCAAACTTGAAATTGGCAAACTTTGCGGAATTTCTCCAAAACTAAAGCTGCCAGCAACTAGGACCCTGCAAGTCATTAGAGCCCCTAAGGCCACCTTTCATCTCATACCCAGACCCTGGGGTAATTACTTCTTTTTCCCATGGGAAATACTCTTTGTTTGTGGCCACTCGCCATGGCCAACAGTGCAGTTCCAAGTGAGAAACTTGCAAACTTTGCTGGATTTCTCCAAAACTAAAGCTGCCAGCAAATAGGACCCTGCAAGTCCTTAGAGCCCGAAACACAACCTTGAATCTGACACGCACAACTAAGGAAAAGACTTATTTTTCCCATGGGAAATGGCCTTGGTTTGTTGCCACTTGGCCTGGCCATGAGTGCGGTGCCTAGCGAGTAATTCGCAAACTTTGCTGGATTTCTCCAAAACTAAACCTGCCAGCAGCTACAACCCTGCAAGTCCTTAGAGCCTCAAAAGCCACCTCTGAGGTGAGACCTAGATACTGGGGAAATGACTTCTTTTGCCTATGACATATGGACTCCATTTTTTTCCAGCTGCCCTGGCAGACGCTGCGATGTCAAGCTTGAAATATGCAAACTTTGCTGGATTTCTTCAAAACTAAAGTTGCCAGCATCGAGGACCCTGCAAGTTCTTAGAGCCCCAAACGCCACCTTTAGTCTGAAATACAAACACAGATGAAATTATGTCTTTTTCCCATGGAAAATGGCCTCCCTTTGCAGCCTCTCAGCTGGGCAGACAGTGCGATTCCAAGCGAAAAATTTGCAAGCTTTGCTAGATTTCTCCAAAACTAAAGCTGCCAGTACATAGGACCCTGCAAGTCCTTTGAGCTCCAAATGCCACTTTTAATCTGGTACCCAGACCTTGGGGAAATAACTTCTTTTTCCCATGGGAAATACCCTTCATTTGTGGCCACTCGCCCTGGCCAACAGTGCGGTTCCAAGTGAGAAATTTGCAAACTTTGCTGGATTTCTCCAAAACTAAAGCTGCCAGCAACTAGGAGCCTGCAAGTCCTTAGACCCACAAATGCCATGTCTGTGGTGATACTCAGATCCTAGGGACATGACTTTTTTTTCCCATGGATAATGGCGTCTGTTTGCAGCCACCCAACCTGGCAGACCATTTGGTGCCAAGCTAGGAATTTGCAAAGTTTACTGGATTTCTCCAAAACTAATTCTGCCAGCAGCTAGGACCTTTGTTTTTTTCCAATTGCACTGGCAGACAGTGGGCTGCAAAGCCCTCTCCCAAGCTCTCTTTGTATTTCCGTCTTCAGAAATGATGCAAGAAATCTGTACTTGGCTAAAATTAATAGAGGTACTGGATGAGACAGAGTAATGTATGCCGTGGGAACACTGAGAGTATTTGGAAATTTGGCACCTCTTCATTTCAAAGCCTTCAGTCTCATCTACTGGAAAGTGCCTCAGTCTTTGCATCATCCTGAGAATAGGTGATAACCAGTTCTATGCCTTGTTCTCTCTCTTTTCCATGCCCTTCTTTCTGGTTCTAGTTTGTATTCACTTCAAAGGAGAAACCTCTTTTCCTTATAAAAGAGATAAGCCAATTATTTTATACTTGTTCTTTGTAAGAGAAGTACTTGTCCAAATCTCCACAATCTAAATAAATGACCTCTCCTTAGTGTTGATCAAGCCTCTAGGAAAGACGAAACAACAGAAAGTGCTCAATTTTGTGCCCTCCTGCCGTTGTAGGGTAAGAGGCCAGAGGCAAGAATCCAACACAGCTTTTCTTTAACCTTTCCTTTAAAAGAACACTGTCTGGTCCCACACCAAATGTACAGTGGGTGAAATACTGCCTGGAAGTGACAGGGTGTAACAAATAGTAGATGCTCTACTGCTCTCTTTCCAGAAGAGCTCTGGGGAATGCTTTACAAGTATGTACCAGTGTATATCTATGTGTACATGTGTACCAAGGTGTGTAAGTCTGCACATGCAATACCTGTGTGTGCTGGGTGCACACACACAAGTACCAAGGTGTACACATGATGTGTGCATTACTATATACATAAATGTTAAATTACCCCTTCTTAGGTATGACTAAATTAGTGTACAGCCCTGTGTTTGTGAATGTTCACAGGCTCTACAAGTGTGAGCATAGCCCTGTGTAAGATATGTGTGTTGATGACATTACACATATTAGTGTGCACAGATTTATGTGCCTATGTTATTATACACAAGTTCTACATATGACCAAGTCTCGTGTTTGTGAGCACATGTGCATTAGCAGAGGGTGTACATAAGTGAGTGTCTTTGTGGCACATGTGTGCTGGTGTGTGCAAGTAGAGGGTGCACAGCTCTGTGTGTGTGTGTATGCAAGTGTATGCTGCTGATACGTACCACTGTACCTATAGAACCAAGGTTCTATACGAGTAAACAAGTGTGTCTACTAGCTCTGCAAATACCCCTACGTGCAGACGTGGGCTAAGCACGCCCATAAACACCACTCTGGATGCACATCTCTGTGCCTCTGGCTGCTGTCCCACCTGAGAAAACGAACGTGTGTGTTTGTGTGTGTCTACGTATATGTATCACTATTGAGCTCTACTGATCACAGTAGCCCCAACTCCCTGTGTACGCTATGTTAGAATATGTAGAGTTCAACTTAGTTTATGTTCTTACCTTGTGCCTTAATTTTGCTGTAGACTTGTTAAAACTTATAAATGAGTAAACTCATTCTTGTATATTGATAAATTAGCATTATTCCCCTGTTGCTATACTTTGTGAAAGACAAGTGAAAGCCTCACAGGACTACTCTCCATGGTTTAAATAACTGTTTAAGTAACATTTATAATGGAGAATTTAAATTGTATTAGTCATTAATATAATCATCCTATCAAAATTACAAGTATCTGTTAAGGGGAGGAACAGTGTAAAGTGTTATAAGGATTCACTTAAAACTAAAGTATGGTGGGAACTGAGACCAAGACCAAGTTGGTCCCTGTACTCACCATCAAGAAGATTATAACCCAGCTGCAGGCAGCAATCCTGTAGGCATGGGAGGTGGGGGTAAAAGCCATACTGGACCTTTGTTCTCAAACTCCACCAATCATTTTGCTTAAAACCCTTTTCCACTATCCCCACCCATATCAACAGATATTATTATAACTAATCCATAATCAAACTTGACTTAAGAAAAAAACAGGAGTAGTTCATAAAAAAAAATTAGTGAATTGCTCGAGCCAAATAACTTACAAAAAAGAAAAGGGGGGTTTGTTTATGGATTATCCATTATCTATGATGGATAATGAGAAGAATGGCTCTCACAATTAAGGGATGAATATTGCGTGAATATTAAGAAAAGCTTTAGTGATGTATAGTTATGTTATTGTAGTTTAAATGTCTTCTCCTCATAGTTCCCTATCCCCCCCCATATTGTTGCCATCAGACAGCCAGGGTTGACTAGGACCAGTAGAAAGAAGGTGTGCACATGTGCCCCTTGCATGGGACAGTTGGGAATGGAAAAGCTTGTTGCTAGGCGGGCACGGCCTGATAACCCCTGACCCTCCAATCCAGTTACAAGAAAGCAGGTTCAACTGATAAATGGCAAAGAAGAGCTGCCTGACAGACTTTGGGAGAGGCCAGGGCTGGCTGATGCAACCTCCCCGCCCCAGAGCATAAAAGACTGAGCATCCATCTTGAAGATGAGCCAGCCACATGGTAGGCAGCCATGAGGGCAGTTCCCAGCACTGCAGTTTTCCCCTATTTAGTCCTTTTGTTGTGTTTTTTTAAGGTTTAATAAACTCTTTAAAATTTTTTAAGTGAGCTGTTGTTTCTCACAATAATAACAATGGCAGTATTAATAGCAAAAGTATACAAAAAGATAAGGTGTTTCACCACTGGGAACAAAAAAAAATGGTAGATACTTCTATATATTGTGTCCACATGACTAATATGGCAAGCATTCCCACACAACACTCATGTGGTCATCAGGAACTAAAGCAAGATGGCAGGGAAGCTCCTGTGGCTAAGATTTCCTGCATACCTAGCCTGAAATAACGAAAAACAGTGACAAAATAAACCCCCTGGAAGCCAGGTCATCCAAGTAGGGGTTGCATTGCCCCTCTGCTGAGCTCAGTTTTGCATGGATGCCTGTGGTGCCTATACAGCATTGTGGGGCCTCCCCTGCCAGTCCTTTGCTGCAATATAGCCTTCCTGACAGTGCTGTCAGTTCAGCACTACAGTCAATTAGTGTTTTCTATGCTGTCCATTTCAGCACTATGGTCTGTGGCTGCACTGTGGAGGAAAAATGGGAGAGGGGACCAGTGAGATGGCAGAGGAACTGAGGCCATAGAGGTTGATGCTGACACCTTCGCAGAACGAGAGGAAGATGGCTGAGTTCCAGTTACGTTGCCCAGGTTTTCCTGCCAGAACTAGTGATGACGTACATGATATAGAATAACAACTTGGTCACATCCACAGAGTGCTAAAACTCTGCTCCCTTTCTGTAAGCAGAACAATATCACTTTGCTCATAATGGGCATCCATTGTGCCAGTACTGCCTAAACTGCTCACTGGGTCTGGCCAGAGCTGGGTGGGGTGGGTGAAGTTGCCAAAATGTGAGAGATCCAACCCTGCTATCTGGACTGGGGCAACCTGTTGGAGACTGAAATGTTATAGTTTATGACTTAAACATTTTCATGGATAACTTTTGCCTATTATAGCAAACTGCATTACAAAAGCTGCAAAGAAGACCATCACATCCTGAATAGGCTGTCTGACTGGGGCACTGAACTATTCATGGATGGAAATAAGATAAAGTAAACTCAGTTCTGGGAAGAAAAGAATACATTCATGTAGGAAAGACATTCTGTGTTGTCCCTGGGAGCCAGCAGGGCCTCCTGAAGATAAGGAGAAGCCCTACATCTCTCCTGAAGGAACACCAAGGTCATTACCACAGAGACCAGAGAAGGAGAGAAAGCTGGGAGATATGGACTCTCGCTGGCTCAAGAGTGACGTGGCTCTCTGGGTGTCTACTGAGAACTTTGTTTCTTTTTTATGACCAATGGGCACTGTATATGTGTTAGAGGGGTGTCAGTATCTGGAGGAACTACAAAAGTTACCTTGGTTTAATAAAATCTCTCTTTCGCCCTTCTGATGGAGTTGTGTTTTACTGTACTGTGTCGCGCTCTACAGTGACATCTGTGCTCCGTGATTTCAATGGACTGTAAAAGGGAAAAAAAAAAAAAAGTTGAAGGGTACCCTAAAAAATCTGAGTGAAGGCAGCAGGGACGCTGCGAAGGTCCGGACCTAATTCAGACATCTGATTAGAGGTGAGCGATTGGGAAAAATAATGGGAAATAATTTATCAAAGGAGGAAATTACTGTTTTGTCCATGTGGAAAACTTTATTGAAAAGACAAAGTGTTGAAACTTCTGATTATGCACTTTGCAGTTTACTGATATGGTGCAAATCACAGGACTTTGAGGCTGATGTCGACACTGCCTTCAGTGTCCGGGCATGGAAAAGAGTTGGGAAGAGACTATGGGAAGTGATATCTAAGGGGAATAGGATTGTTGTTGATTTGGCTGCTACTTGGAGGCTGTTGTACGAGGCCTTGAAGGAATGGAAAGTAGAAAAAGAGAGAGAGGAGGAATTGGAGCAGCAGGAATTGGAGCAAGAAACTGGAGTAGAGGAACAGGAGGAAGGTGAGCTTGAGCCTGTCCATGTATCGTCCCCTGAGGAAGCTGCTGCAGCTGCTGTTGCTGTGGAGCTTCCCCCAGGGCTTACTATCGTGAGAATTAAATGGCAGGCTGGGACTGTTCCTCGGTATTTATCTCCTGTGATAAATAGGTATGATTTGTGCTGATAAAAATTGAAACATTAATCAATATTGATACAATAATTAATATTTGAGAATAATAAAACAGCTAATAGTTAAAAGTTGTAATGCCAAAGAAGAGAGGGAAAGGAGGGGCTCCACCCACCCCCCTTCCCAGCAGATGTTCTCAAGGACCACAGGAAAGAAGCTGAAGATACAGTTGCTAAAAATGACCAAGAACCTGGTTGGGTCCAAGAAAATGCTAATTATAAGGGACTTATTGCTTTGATATGCAGATGCAGTGATACGTTAGTCTTGGCTTACATTGTACTGGCTTGGTGCACACGTGTAACCCAAAGGTGAATTAAAGGACAACGAAGAAGACTACAGGGCCTTCATCAGTGACGACCCCCAAAGACTTGTGCGACCACCAAACCGAGTGGTGGCGCATGCGTGGTAAAGGTGGTAATGAAGGCGGAGACAGAAAACTGACGAACTGAAAATAGGAGGAGATGGCATTCACATATGGCATATAAGGGGTGATTTTCACTTGGCAAGCTTGTACGTGAAGTGGCAAGGGTCAAGAACCCTGCCCTCCGTACCCCGTGGTTGTTTTTGCTTATGCGCTATTATTTGAACCAAATTATCCCTGATTTATATATATATATATTTAACTATTTAATTAAAATTGTTGCTACCTTAAATATTGTTTGGTTTTTTTTATGATGGGATAATTGGGCAAACATAACACTCCTAAAGACTGTGTTAAACCTGTGTATACTTCACCTGCTCAACAGTTAGCTGAACTGAGTGCTAGACCAAAATATCTCACGCCTGCACAGCTCCTAGAAAAATGAAGTTACAGAAGGAGCGGAGTGAAACACAGGCTGGGTCGGCTGCTCCCCCCCGCACCTTCCCGCGGCTCAGCTGCCCCTCCCGTGCCCGTCCCTCGGTTGGCTGTTCCTCCCCCACCCGCCCGCTTTCCCTTGAGCCGTCCGCCCCGCCTCTGCCCTCCTTCGAGTTGTCTGCCTGCTCCTCATGTTCCCTTGAGCCAGCCACCCCCTCTCTGCCCCCCTTCGAGCAGTCTGCCTCCGCTCCAACCCCCGTTTGGATCCCCTGCCCCCCTCCTTGCCGAACTAGTCCAACAAATGCAATCTTTAACATTGTGTCCTGCCCTGTCCAGTGACAGCTCTGACGATGAACTGCTGGTTTTAAGTACATCTAAAAAGACACAGGAATGTGTTTCTGTTCAACCTCGTAGAAGATCCAGGTCTGCTGGTTCTTGGACTCTGCCTCCCTGCCAGGTGGCTGTGACCCCTCGACATTCTTTGCATTTTTGGGAGCACATAAGAATGAAATCAGCTGAAGAAGGGGATTGGAATTTGTTAGAGAAAATAGGTCCGCCTAGAAGGATGGGCATGACTGCTGCTGCTTCTGGTGGGCCTGTGGCTTTTCCTGTTTTCAAAGCTGCTCCTAATTCAGGACAACAAGACAGCCATCAGGTTTTTTTCACAGAGGGTTGTACAGGACCTTCAGTCCAAAGTAGATCAGTATGGTGTTAACTCTTCGCAGGTGATGCACCGGATTTGTGTTCTAAGTGCTGATGTACTTGCACCTTAGGATATTGTTCACCTTGCTAGGATTCTGTTTCAGCCAGTGCAGTATGGTGTGTTTCAAGCTACCTGGAAGCAAATGGCTGAAAGAGTAGCACTGGACAATATGCAGTTCCCTCAGCAGGATCCACATCACGCTGTGGGAGTTGATGCCTTGCTGGGCAATGGACCATTCTCTAACCTGGATTTGCAGGCAAGATGTGACCCCCTGGTTCTGGCACAGGCCCAGCAGCTGGGTATGAGTGCCTTGCTTAAAACAATGGAGATGTCAGCTCCTAAACCAAGGTATATTACCATCCAGCAAGTGGTGAAGGAACCTTTTCTGCAGTTTCTGGAGAGGGTTGCTGCAGCCCTTGAGAAGCAAGTTGAGGATGATAAATTGAGGCAAATTTTATGCAGACAGCTAGCACGAGAAAATGAGAATGACAATTGTAGGAGAATTATTGATTCTTTACCAGGAGAACCTTCGCTGTCTGATCTTGTAGTTGCTTGCTCAAAGGTAGGTTCGGTTGAACATAAAATGGCTGCTTTAGCAAGAGTCATGAAGTCCTCGCCCAGATGTTCTGCTTGTAAAGAATCAGGACATGTGAAGACCCAATGCCATCAAACTGCTGGACGAAGTGCACACTCTAGGGTAGTTTGGGCCAGTAAAGTGCCTTGTCATTGATGTGGTAACTTTGGCCATATTGCTAAATTTTGTAAGTTAAGGTCTTTTTCAGGCGGTCGACAAGCACAGGGAAACCGGAGGCAGAACGCGAAGGGGCGCGTGGAGACACAAATACCCCAAAGGCAATCATGAGCCCTGCCAGCACTGCAAAGCTCTCCATTTGTGACCGATACACAGGGGCCACAAGAGGCTCGGCAGGGATTGATATACCGGTAGCTGACACAGTGACTATTTTGACAAGGGGTATATGTAAAGTGCCTCTTGATGCTTATGGTCCCATAGGTCAAGGTTTGAGTGCTTTTTTTTGATGGGAAGATCTGGTAGCACTATTGAAGATATTAATGTTCATTTGGGTCTTATTGATTCTGATTATGTGGGACAAATTCAGGCTATGGTGTCTGTTAGTGAACATCCTGTTGTCATTCAAAAAGGTACTTGTATTGCTCAACTCGTTCCTTTTATAAGTTCTGTTCCAACTGTAGTGGACCGGAGTCGTGGCACTGGAGGTTTTGGATCTACAGGACCACCTCAGGTTCTCTGGACTCAAAAGGTGACAGATGAGCATCCGGTAATACAATATTTGGTCACTGCTAAGGGATATCGCCCAGAAACTACAACAATATCAGGTCTACTTGACGCAGGAGCAGATGTAACTATAGTTTCACAGCTTGTTTGGTCTCCAACATGGCCCCTCACTCAATCAACCTTTGGAGTTGTTGGGTTAGGTGGATCAACTGCTGGTGCTTTATCTGCAATCACGATCACTGTAACACATCCGAAGGCCAACAAGCTAACATTAGACCATATGTTACTAATGCTCAGCCTAATTTATGGGTACGCAATTGTTTAACCCAATGGGGTGTTAAAATTACCACGGATTTTTAGTGGGGGCCACTGGGATGCAGGGCTTTAAACATCCGGTTCTGTCCTTGACATGGTTGACAGATGAGCCTGTCTGAATTGAGCAGTGGCCCCTGCCTACTGAAGAGCTTCTTGCCCTGCAAAGCTTAGTGAAAGAACAATTACTAGCTGGACATATTGAAAACTCATTTAGCCCATGGAATACACCTGTGTTTGTAATAAAGAAGAAATCTGGTAAGTGGAGACTTCTGCACGATTTGCAGCGGATAAACACGGTGATGGCCGCAATGGGTGCTTTACAATCAGGTCTCCCAACACCTACAATGATTCCACGAGGATGGGAAATAATTATAATTGATTTGAAAGATTGCTTTTTTACAATTCCATTGGCTGATCAGGATAAGGAAAAAATCGCCTTTACGGTGCCTTCTTTAAATCATGAGGAACCGGACCAAAGATACCAGTGGACTGTTTTGCCTCAAGGAATGAGAAATTCTCCGAGTATTTGTCAGTGGTTTGTGGCACAGGCTTTATCTTTGGTCCGAGAGCAATTTAGCAACTGTTATTGCTATCATTATATGGATGATATCTTGTTGGCTTCTGAAAATAAACAACAATTGTTGGCTCTTGAAAAATGTGCTGTGAAAAATTTAGAGGCCTTTGGTTTGGTTATCGCTCCAGAGCAAGTCCAAAGACAGATGCCGTGGAAATATTTGGGGTTGATAATCACCAATACACAAATTGTGCCTCAACCTATAAAATTGGACATTGATATTAAAACTGCTGTTGACGTGCAGAAATTGGTTGGTGCAATAGGTTGGCTTAGGCCATACTTGGGGATAACAAATCATCAACTGCAACCTTTGTATGACTTATTATTGGGGATAACTTCCTCTACCGATGAGAGACATTTGACCGCTGCAGCAAAAAAGGCTGTAGAAGAAGTTGAATTTGCCTTAATATCTAAATTTGTCACCAGGATAGATGTTTCTGTTGATGTGCAATTGTTGATTTTGAGAGATAATGAAATACCATGTGGATTGTTGTGTCAATGGAATGACAAATGGGAAGATAAATTGCATATTTTGGAGTGGGGATTTTTGTCTTTCAGGTCACGAAAAACCGCTCCAGGTCTGTATGAGCTTTTTGCAGACATTATCAATGGTCACAGACAATGCCATGAAAGCTTCGGTTGTGATCCTGTAACTATTCTCATACCAGTACAGCAATGGTATTTTGAGTGGTGTTTTCGAAATAATCACGAGATGCAATCTGCTTTATCTTCCTTTACAGGTCAAATAGCATATCATTTACCATCTCATCCTATTTTGAATTTCACTAAGGAGATTCCTTTTCAGGGAAAACAACTTTGCTCTTCAGTACCAGTAGAAGGCACAACAGTTTTTACGGATGGATCTGGAAGAAATGGAAAGGCTGCTGTAGCCTGGAAGAAAGATGACCACTGGGAACATGAAGTAATGGTTCAACAAAGGTCTCCTCAGTTAATTGAACTTTGTGCCGTACTTTTGGCATTTACCTTACTTCCTAGCTCCGTAAATATAGCTACTGACTCTGTTTATGTTGCTAATTTAGTAAAGCAGTTGGATCAAGCTGTGTTGTACAATGTAAAAGGGAAACCATTTTTTGTCATGTTGTTTAAATTGTTGACTGTTATTCGTAACCGAAAGCGTTCTTATTTTATTATGCATATTCGTAGCCATACATCGATACCTGGATTGTTTGTGTAGGGTAACACCTATGTGGATTCCCTTGTGGCTGCCTCAGCAGTAAAAACTGTGCCTGATGTGAACAGCAAGCTGTTCTATCTCACCAATTTTTTCATCAGGGTGCTCAGGCACTATGGCAGCAATTTAAATTATCACACAGTGAAGCAAAGTCAATTATTTCTTCTTGCCCTGATTGTCATATGTCTCATGTCTCACAATATTACGGCACTAATCCTAGAGGCTTACTCCCTTTGCAAGAATGGCAAACAGATGTTACAAAAATGCCTGAATTTGGCCATTTCAAGTATGTTCATGTCACAATTGACACCTTTTCTCATGCCATGGTTGCCTCAGCATTGGCAGGTGAAACAGCTCGGGATGTTATTTGTCATTTTTGCCACACCTTTTCCATCTTAGGCGCTCCATCACATGTAAAGACAGATAACAACCCGGTGTATGTTTCAAAGAAATTGCAAGTGTTTTTTCGTGCTTGGGGTGTTGGTCATTCTACTGGTATCCCTCATGCTTCGACAGGCCAAGCAATTATTGAGCGTGCTCATGGTGTGTTGAAGCACCAGGTGCAAAAACAAAAAGGGGGAATGCAGAAGGAATTGCCTCAAGTGAGATTAGACAAAGCCATTTATGTCTTAAACTTTTTGTGTCCTTTACCTGACTTACAAGTCTCTCCTATATTCTACCATTTTTTGTCTTTGAATTCAAAACAGCCAAACTTTAAGAAAGGTACTAAGGTTTGGGTAAAAGATTTAATTACGGGAAAATGGACTGGCCCAGTAGAATTAGTAACATGGGGAAAAGGATATGCATGTGTTTTAACAGAAAATGGCCCTCGATGGTCTCTGCCCGTTGTGTCAAACCTTATTTGGAGCACACAGAAAAGGACAGGATGAATGGTTCTACAGTGGGAACAAAATGAGCAGGTAATTGCATTGATTATTAGGTGGATGGAAGCATAGACCCTCAAGGACTGTGTGGTAAAGATGGTAATTCAAGACAGAGTAAGGATAGTTATAGGCTTACATCAAAATTCCAAAAGTCAAGTTAGCGGATGTCACTTTTGCTTCCTTTTCTTGAATTCTCTTATAGAGAGGTTGGTAGTAGTGAAAAGTGTGCCTTTTGCAGAGCACCAATGGTCCCAAAATAGGGGAATTTGATGTACCTAAGGGAGAAGTGTTGCTTTTGCATAGGGGTTGAACTAGTAGCTGAAGTCCACACTTGGAGCAACTAGGTTGGTTGCCCGTTATGATAGCAGCAACCAATTGCAAGGTTAAGTGGATGCTACTTAGTTCTGAGTGGTGACTAGGCAAATGACTTGGTCTCTGACTCTATGTGGGAGAAAGTTATTTGATTGGAGGTGAAAGTGTCATTCTGCTACAAATGTGTTATCTGGAAATTGAGAGGTCTGTAACGGTATTTGAAGATCTGTCTTTATGTGTTTTGTTTGTATATGAACCTTACGATTGTGAGGGTGTGTGTTGTGGAGTTGGTAGAAGTTGGTTATCTGTAAGTGAATAAAGAATGGATCCTCCATCTGCTTGGATTTTTGCAAGGGCCCTGCAGAAGTCCTTAGCAGCTGTATTTGCTGGTCAAATACAAAAAGGGGGAATTGTTGGAAAGACATTCTGTGTTGTCCCTGGGAGCCAGCAGGGCCTCCTGAAGATAAGGAGAAGCCCTACATCTCTCCTGAAGGAACACCAAGGTCATTACCACAGAGACCAGAGAAGGAGAGAAAGCTGGGAGATATGGACTCTCGCTGGCTCAAGAGTGACGTGGCTCTCTGGGTGTCTACTGAGAACTTTGTTTCTTTTTTATGACCAATGGGCACTGTTTATGTGTTAGAGGGGTGTCAATATCTGGAGGAACTATAAAAGTTACGTTGGTTTAATAAAATTTTCTTTCGCCCTTCTGATGGAGTTGTGTATTACTATACATTCGCACAGGGATCAAGCTTAACACCTTCAGAGTGGAGACCAAAGCCCCAGGGCTATCAGCTGCCAGGTTCCCACAGGTCCTCACACCAAAGGGTGGGGGGAAAAAGGCTTTAGGTGTGTGATGAAAATTCCTCTGGTTTGAGGCAGTTATCACCCACCCTCTACTAGGACCCCAAGATGCAGGGGCCCTTTGTCCCAGGCAAAGCTTATCCACAGCACAAAGAGTGCCATGGTCCATCAAAGGCACCCCAAAGGGGTCCCCCAGACCCTGCACCAGAACACTGCAGATGATGCAACAAATTCACAATGTTGCAAGGGACAGTGACCTCCTGCAAGGGAGGCACATGGGAATTCCCACCTGCCCAAAATGTATGTTAATGCACTGGATTCCATACTTTTCATTGTAGTGTGGCACAGTGCGGCAACGGTGGACACTCACCACCAAGAAGACCAGATGAAGGGGAGCAACAATACATTGTTGGGACCCCCAGAAAGGTGAAATGTTTCTACCTAACCCCTGTCACTCTCTTCCTGTCCCCCCACCCCTCACACACACTTTTCTTTTTCTTTCTTTCTCTTTCTTTCTTTCTTTCTTTCTTTCTTTCTTTCTTTCTTTCTTTCTTTCTTTCTTTCTTTCTTTCTTTCTTTCTTTCTTTCTTTCTTTCTTTCTTTCTTTCTTTCTTTCTTTCTTTCTTTCTTTTTCTTTCTTTTCTTTTCTTTTCTTTTCTTTTCTTTTCTTTTCTTTTCTTTTCTTTTCTTTTCTTTTCTTTTCTTTTCTTTTCTTTTCTTTTCTTTTCTTTTCTTTTCTTTTCTTTTCTTTCTCTCTCTCTCTCTCTTTTCCCTGCTTCCTTCTGCCACTTCCTTCCTTCCTTTCCTCTTCTACTATTAAATAAAATATATAGATTTTTTGGCACCAACATCTAACCCCATTTGGTTTTAATCTCATTTTTGGGTATGTTTTGAACCTTCAGATTCTTTCCATTTTATACACAGAGACTTAGTTTTCTTTGCTCTTCTGAGTTTAAACCAGATCATAACAGGACCCCAAAATAATGAGACATAGGGAAAAACCTGGGAGCTTAATCATTGCCACAGCAGGAAGGAAGAAGTCACAGTCTCCTGGCACAATCCAGTTCAAACTGAAAACCAGGGGAATAATGGGAGATGAGTGAGTGCAGCCATTGACACAGTGGTTCACTGTCTCCACTGGTGGGTTACGCTGTCTCAGTGCAAAAACCAGAGGATCCAGCCAGGCAGAGGATACCAAAACCCACCAGCATGCAGGTGTTGAAGCTGCCAGTATTGAATTTGCACCACTGAGGACGGATGGAACAATGAAGGAGACCACCAGGAAGGATACAACTCTGGGATGCTGATTGAGAATCAAATTGCAAAAATTTGGTATAGTTTTGGTTAGGACTGGGTTGGAAGGTGAGGGGAGGATGAGGATGGGCAGTATGAAGAAAGCAGCAGTGGTAAAACTGAAGGTGAAAGGAGAAAGCAAACAGGTGGAGAACTTCCAACCCCATTTCAACAGGGCTGCAGAGGGCAAAGTCCAGTGTTGGCAGTAGGTGCCCAGCATGAGTTTCTCCTCTGGGAAGGTCCCCACCAGAGCCCCTCACCCAGCACAAGGGGAAGAAGAGGCTGTTTCCGAATGTTGAGCTCTTCCCCAGGGGCCCCCAATTCAACCAGCAGCCAGTGATGATGGAAGTCACCCCATGTTTCAGTCTGGGGAAACTAAGGGGTGAGGGAACCCTTAAGTTTCAGCTGCATAAGCTGGCACTGAGCTCCCAACTCTTTGGTGAGCAATGTACCCCCCACCAAGCATTGGAATCTTTGGCAATCCCTTAAAATGTTGATGGAGTAGTGGAGCATCACTGCCCCAAACCGTCTTTAACTCATTTACTCTCCTAAAACCATCTTTTTTGGTGGGTGTTCAAAGATTTTGTGTATACTTTCAAGCAGGGGAGGTGTTTAATAGCTCCTTGCACTTGGCTTGGCCGAAATGGGCATGGAGTTGGGAAGCCAGAGACAGGTTTTCTTGGGGCTGGCAATAAGCAGGGGCGGGGGGGGGGAGAGTTAGGCTATGTTTTGGGGAAACAGAAGTGGATTTCAAGGGGCTAGGGCTGGGTTTGGGGGGCCTAGGGTGGGTTATGTTGGGCTGGAGATCTGGAGTTTGGGGATGTATCATGGGGTGCTCAGTTGGGTTTGGGAGACTAGGAGAGATTTTGGGGGCCTTGGATGGGTTTTGGGGAATTGGGGATAGATCTTGGGGGGCTTTAATGGGTTTTGGGGAACAAGGGACTGTGTTTAGAGGACTAGAAATTGGTTTTGGGAGATTGTGTATGGGTCATGGAGGACTTGGATGGATTTTGTTGGACCAGGGAAAGGGGTTAGGGGGTTGAAAATTAGTTTTCGAGGGGCTGGGATCCTTTCTGGGGGGACCAGGAATGTGTTATGCAGTTTGAGGATGAATTTGGGGACAACAGAGCTGGATTCGGGGGGGGCAGTGTTGGTTTGAGGGGGTTCCTCCACCCAGGTTGCTTCTGTTGTGACATCATGTGTTGTCATGGTGATGTTGGAACCTACAGTGTTGTGAGGCTGGGTTGGGACAGTTAGGTGTCTCCAGTCCCCACTGGATGCTGAGCTGGAGGATCCTGAGCCCCTGGTGAAGAGCCAACCCACCATGGTGACACTAGTGGTAGGTGCTGAGTGCTATGACATAATGGCCATGGTGGGGAAGGGGACTTTTGGACAGGTGATCCAGGGGAAGTGCAGGAGCACTGGGGAGATGGTGGCTATCAAGATCCTGAAGAACTGTGATCATGATGGCCAAATAGTGAAGAATGAACTGAGGCTGCTGCAGGCTTTGCGGGAGGGGGACACAAAGGACTCTCACATCATTCATTTCCTCGAGTCCTTCAGTGACACGGTCTGGACCTACCTGGTCTTCGAGCTGCTGCAGCAAAACCTCTTTGACTTCCAAAAGCAAAACAACTTCTCACCACTGCCAGTCCGACACATCCGAACCATCACAGCACAGGTGCTGGTGGCACTGGTCAAGCTGAAGGAGCTCTCCATCATCCACGCTGACCTTAAGCCAGAGAACATCATGCTAGTGGACCATGCACGCTATCCATTCCGCATCAAGCTTGTTGACTTTGGTTCAGCTATCCTCCTCCCTGAGGTGTGCCATGTCCAGGAGCCCTATATCCAAACTCGCTTCTACCGGGCACCAGAGATCTTGCTGGGGTTGCCCTTCTGCGAGAAGGTGGACATCTGGTCTTTGGGCTGTGTGATGGCCGAGCTTCACTTGGGTTGGCCACTCTACCCTGGCAACGACGAATATGACCAGGTATGCTACATCTGCTCTACCTTGGGGCTACCCCGGGGTGAGCTGCTCTGTGCTGCCCAAAAGACACAGTCCTTCTTCCAACGTGCGCCATGTTCCACTGGTACCTGGCAGCTCAAACCACCAGGGAAGATGATGGCAAAGCCGATGGAGAGGAGGGAACATATCTTTTCCTCACTGGATCAGTTGGCAGTGGTGAATGTCTGCCCGAGGCCTGATCCTGATCAGGAGGAACTAGCCAAGCACTGTGATCTGTACAGGATGGTGGAGCTGGTCAAGAGGATGCTCACTTGGGACTCGCATGAGCGAATCACACCCAGTGCTGCCCTTCATCATCCCTTCTTCTCCATGAAGGAGGTGAAGCCCAGCTTTAAGGCCACCCAGTACTACCAGCTCAGTCAGGAAGACCTGAGGGCATCCTGTAAGGATTCCAGCATAGTCAAGGTCTTCCCAGGCACAGAGAAAGGTGCCTTCATCCCTGCCAGCCAGGGAGGCATCCAGAAAGCCACTGCTCAGATGGATGGGCTCAGCCTGGCTGAGCCAGCTGGGGACACTGGTGACAAATGTCAGCAGGACATCTGTCAAGCTCCCAGTCTCGTCCACTGTGGAAGCCAATACTGTCAGCATCACCGGTGTCCCCAGATGGAGCCCACCAGGGGTCACTTGGCTGTGCCATGGTCTCCCAGCAAAATGAAATGGTACAGCCACTGGTATGGCAGCCCAGTTGGTGGCATCATGGAACAGAACCTGCCTGGAAGATGTTACAGCTCATCCTGTGCCAAGGTACAGGGAGGGGGCTCCTGGGCATGGGGAGTCTGGGACAAAGGGTGCTTGGGGTCCCTTACATACTTGGGTTTCCTGGTGCCACATGTCCCCGGGTGCCTGAGGTTCCCACAAAAAAGGAGGTAACACTCACCCTGTCCCCATGCTTTCCGCCCTGTTCCCCACCACAGAGAGCTCTGGTGATGTGGCGCAACCCCAAGCCTCCAGGGATTTGGAGAATGGGCTCCAGAGGCTGGGCTGGGATGCCCCTGCAGTACTCAGCATGCTCTTCCTACCACAGAGCCAGTGGCACTCCCAGCACCACTGAGATCCCACAGCAACCCTTGCATACACTCCAGCAGTCCAGAGCTTGCAAGAGACCTTCTTCTTCCTCACCCTCAAGCACCCCAACCACCAAAACCCAGCGCCTTGCTGGTGGAGACCACAGTCAGGGCTGCAGTAGAACATACTGTGCCAGGTGCTACCGGCTATGTTTCTCACATTGATTTCCCAATAAATAGTTTTGCCAAAAAATGAGAATTTCAACTGATTATTTGCCAGGGGAGTTTGGTACTGCCAAGACTTGAGGGGTATCCCAGCTTCTCACCTGGGGCTGGCAGAGCACTTGGCAAAGGCCTGTCACTTTTCACCATTGCAGCACGGGGAACCCCCATCCTCAGGCTCAACAACAACATGAACTCCAGAAAACTTGGGTTTTCTGCTTTTTTTCCTGTAGCAGGGCATCTCACATCTCACAAAACTTATCTGTAGCTTGTTAACTTGTCAGATAGCTCAAACAGGGCAAGTTGTCTTGTATGAATTATTTTGGTGCCATGGGGTTAACATTAGTCTAGCATCTCCCAACTGCCAATAAACACATTACTGTTGAAGTGAAATTTAGCAAGATAAGCTGCATTTCTGACTGACAGACACTTCACAAAGTATAAAAGCTACTTTCACAAAGCAAAAATCTGAACATTTTTCTGGAAATGTGTGTAGTTTCTCTCCATATCTGGGATGCCTGCTTTTCAATTACTCCCCTGGAGGCTGAGTAAAAGAACTCTGTGTACATAATCATCATCTCGGTAGCAAGTTACATTTGACTCCTAATCAGTACTATTTCTTTTACTAGCTTTAATATAGATACCTTAATATTGTGCACTATTCGATATAATATACTAGTAGTTCCTTTAATTTTATACTGAGTAGTAAGTAATTCTGATTAATATCTTTCATGTTATCACCTTCTGTTTAATAAATAACTCATTTATAAATAGATCTAATGTGCTATCCCTAGAACTTGTGGGCCAGAGTAATTTCTTAAATTTAAACTGGCAAGGCTTGTCTAAGGCTTCTACTCACCCTGTGACATTCCCCAAACTGGAGTGGGAAGCCAGAGTCAGCACAGCCAGACCCAGTGGTTCCTCGGTAGAATATTCCTTGGCCTTGAATAGAGCCTGCAGAGGCTCTCCCAGCACTTGGCACTGCCTGCTTACAAACTGCCTGTGGCTGCTCTTGGGGGGTGCTGGTGGCATGGTATGGGCAGCAACAGCTCCACTCACCCTGAGTGTCGCCACCAGCACCGAGCTTGCTGGCTGCACAAAGTCCCAAGACCAGTCAGATATCCCTGCAAGGAGATTTTTGGGGAAGGACAAAACAACCCAAGAACCTCCCCAAAGCCACTGTCAGCAGCAGCTGGTGGTGACTCACCCAGAAGCGCTGACCCCAACCAAAATCCAGAGTGGAGGCGACACAGGCATTCAGGACACCCTCCAACAATATCCCCACACAGCACCCTCAAATACAGCAAGGGGCAAACCTCCCCCCACCACCCGTGGGACCCCTCCACAACACAGGAGGCCCCCTAAAAGAGGCCAAGACCCCCAGAACCCCCCCAATAGGTCAGAGGCTCCCCCAGCATTCCCGGGATATCCAAATGGGGTCTGGAATTCTCCCAAGCTGAGTTCTGAGTACCCATCCACACTTCTATCCCAGCTCCTCAGCTCCCAGTCATGCTGTTGTACTTGGTGGGGGTCAATTTTGGGGGTTCATCTCCCCGCAAACTCCCCTATGCTGTCACACATGTAGGGGTTGTTCTGCTCCAGAATGGTATCCATCATCATCTTCATCCCCATCCTATGTCTGCCGGAGGTGGAGATTCCCACCTGTCCCTCTCTGCTCCCCTGCACGGTGTCACTTTGCCCTTGTTCTTGCAGCAGGGATAGTCATCGTCCAGCTTGTCCCCTTCAGGGTCATGGGGGAAATTGGGTGGAGAAGGCTTCTTGAGAGGGTGGGGGCTAGGGATAGATGGATGGACAAACACCTCCCTCTCTCCATTGGGGAGATGGATGGATGATGGATGGATGGATGGATGGATGGATGGATGGATGGATGGATGGATGATGGATGGATGGATGGATGGATGATGGATGGATGGATGGATGATGGATGGATGATGGATGGATGGATGATGGATGGATGGGTGATGGATGGATGGATGGATGGATGGATGGATGGATGGATGGATGGATGGATGGATGGATGGATGGATGATGGATGGATGGATGATGGATGGATGATGGATGGATGGATGGATGGGAGGATGGCTGAGTACTGATGGACATCTGTGACAACGGGTGTCACTCAGGGGTCTGCACTGGCACCTGTGCTATTCAATATCCTCATCAATGAAACAGACAGTGGGATCAAGTGCACCCTCAGCACATTAGTAGATGACACTGAGCTGAGCAGTGTGGGTGACACGCCCAGAGAACAGGGCCACCCAGAAGGACTTGGACAAGCTCAATCAGTGGGCCAATAGGAACTTTATGAGATTCAACAAGACCAAGTGCAGGTGCTGCACATAGGTCAGGGTAACATCCGGTACCAATACAGGCTGTGAAATAAAGAGATTGAAAGCAGCCCTGCCAAAAAAGATGTGGGATGCTGGTGAGAGGCTGGACATGAGCTGGCCATGTGCACTGGCAGCCCAGAAACTGTGTCCTGGGCTGATCCCCACAGCATGGGCAGCAGGTGAGAGGGGATTCTGTCCCTCTTCGTTGCTCAGACAGAACCCCACCTGCAGTGCTGCCTCCAGCTCTGGGTTCTCCAGCACAGGAAGGATGTGAACCTGCTGTCCAGAGGCCATGGAACTGCTCTGAGGGCCGGAGCAGCTCTGCTCTGGGGACAGACTAAGAGCCAGGGATGTTCAGCCCAGAGAAGAGAAGTCTCTAGGGGGACCTTAGGCCCCTTCCAGTGCCTAAAGGGGCTCCAGAAGAGCTGGGGAGGGACTTGGGACAAGGTGGTGTGACAGGAAAAGGGAGAATGGCATCATACTGTTATCTGGCACGGTTAGATGGGACACTGGGAAGAAATTCTTTCCTGCAAGGGTGGTGAAGCACTGACATGGCTTACCCATAGAAGCTGTGGAGCTCACAATGTGTCACTTATACTCAAGAGCATCCCTGAACCAGCCTTGGGACTTGATGCCAACTTGCCTCACCAGCAGCCTGGAGAGCTGCCTTCCAATCAGCTCTACCAACAGGATATTGCCAAGGCATTACTGTAAGTTTCCCTCTTCTCCTTGAGAAACCACGTTCCACACCCAGAGACAAACCAGGAGGTGCTGTGATGGTTCCCACCAGCTGTCCAGATCAGAGAGACACAGGTAAGGCACCATGGAGGAGACACTGACTGTCATTTCGCTTGCATGAACCGGGTTTAACAGCAGGAGGGAGCCAGGGCACAAGGGCTCATAAGATCCAAAACATGCATCAAACAGCAGCAAGAGAAGAGGAAAATGTGCAGATCACCAAGCTGGGATAGTGCTTTTAAGTAACATCTGCCAGCACAATTACAGTGAAAAGCATTGGGAGGTCAGGGACTGACTGAGAAGAGTGCCCAGCAGAGAGGAGAGCCCAGGGAGACAGGAGGAGCCAGAGGACATGAAAAAGATGGAAAGTGGAAAATGAGGCCACTCATAGTGTGCAGGCCCTGGAGAGAGACACTGTTGGTTGAACAGATGATGGGGAAGAGTAACCTGGCTTGTAGTGCAATTTTTACATGATTTGCAAGGCTGTTTTTTGATGTCATGTGTGCCTGAGAAGGTAAGAGGACAAGGCACAAAGAACTGGTTTATGCAGATACAATACATGTAGCTAAATAATGAAATCATTTATGTTGGTAATTCTATAGTAAAGTATCTTTCCCTTTCTCCGGGGCTGCTGAAGAAGTGACTTTTACACAGAATGTGCACTTGGATGCTCATCTGGACTCTGCTCCTGCTCACATCCCCTACTCCCAACACCTTTCTCATTGGACTTAATTGCTAGAGGGCACAGCAGTCCCAAGCACTGGCAGTGGAGATCATTCCTCATTTTGGAGTGAGCTTCACAGTAGGCTTGGGAATGGGTGCTTTATACTTTCTGTGATAAGAAATGCTTGAATGTTTGTCTTGGTTTTGCCTCAGAAACTGATTTCTGGGATGGCTGAGAAATAGGACAGAAGGTATAAGAACTGCAGCTTGTATGAGACACTGCAGAATCAATCAAGGTGAAGTGTTGTGTTTTTTAATCAAACTCCGCTGCCCAAGTCTTCCAGGAAACCAATTTCTTCACCAAAAGAAGGAGTAAAAAGAGTGGAAACTCACCTACTTAATCAAACAGCCCTGTTGATGGGAACTATCAGTGTCCATGCTTGCAGTCGCTGGGTTTCCCTGTCTCTTGCAGCGATACCTCTCTCTGGGTGTAGCACTTGGGAGAACGTGAGCCACTCAGAGGGGAGCTGAGCCTCAGATTCAGGAGCCCTGGAGACACTGTTCCTGAGAATTCCTTTTCCCTGAGATCTCTGCACGCTCTTTCAATACAATTGTACAAAGCTCCCACCTTTCTACATAACAAGGGAGTGTTCACAAAGGAAGTCTTGAGTTAAACAAATTTTTAAAAATCCTGTTGTTTCTTGCATGGTCAAACTCTCTATAGAACAATCAGAAGCAACCATATGGGACCAGGTTTGGTTTGATGGTTTTATTGTTTCAATCATAAATGTCAGGTTTAATGGTCAACATTCTTGTGAGATATCTTGATGGCCTTTGCCAGCCTTTGATGGTCACTGGCAGGTTATGCTGGGAAGCTTGGTGACCAGTACTGAACTGGTCTGTACAGAAGCTATATGCACTTGAAATCATTGGCAAAGAGTGAGGCTACTGTTGCAATGTTGCAACTGTTGCTACTTTTTACTCCTCCTCTCTTGAGGATGAATGAAGAAGTTCCCTTTCTGCATTCTTGCACCATCCTCCCCCGAGCTTCTGCCATCAGGAGGCTCTCTCCCTGTGGGAACAGCCGAGCAGGTTCCCAGGGCCATGTCCCAGCTGGCGGTGAGGGCACCCTGAACTTCCTGGGAGATGGAATGTCTAGCTGGCTTCTATTCAAGATCTCCCCCTCCTCAGTGTGTGTGGGCTTTCTCCACCTCCTTGATTTCTTGCAGTCTCTTTGCAGCTTCAAGCCTGTCATTTTCTGGCACACTTGACGTGACATGCAGAAGACTGAAGCAGCACAAGGCTTTGGAAAATAGATCACTGTTTTCTAGTCATGTCTGTCCCTTTCAGGCAGTGACTCATCTTTATGCTCCCAGACATCCATTTTGCCCCTTTTCACAGCTAGCCCTTCTCAGAGAGCATGCATCTGGCAATTTACACAAGCCCAGTTTAGTCAGTGTTCTCCTGGGGGTCAGGGCAACTCAGAGCAGACAGGGAAATATTCCCAGTGCCCTGGGTTTCCACAAATGCATACCTAACAATTTCCAAATCAGAATTCTCATCCTGGAAAGGTCTCTTTCCAAGCAGAAAAGTTGCAGTGCACTTGTTTACATACCTTGCTCATCTTTCTGCCACAGAAAGCATGACTTCTGCTCAAGCACACTGACAAAGTCAGGACATTCAAGCATGTCCTGTAAACCTCTCAAAGGCAGTGTTCAGCTGATCAAACCTTGAAAACAAGCACAGATCTAACTGTTGCCATCGTGGAATTAGTGGAAAAGACCCTGAGGATTAAAACCAATTGCTCACCCACCACTGCCAAGGCCACCACTAAACTACGTCCCCAGGTGCCACATCTACACAGCTTTTAAACCCTTTCAGGGATGGGGACTCTACCACTACTCTGCACAGTCTTGCCAGGGCTGGATGAGCCTTTCCACAGAGATTCTTATTGATGTCCAACCTGAACCTCCCCTGCAACAACTTGAGGCCAGTGCCTCTTGTCCTGTCCTTTGTTCCCTGGGAGCAGAGCCTGACCTTCACATGACTGCATCCTCCTGACAGAGGGTTGTGGAAAGCAAGAAAGTCCTCTCAACCCTCCTTTTCTCCAGGCTGAGTCCTCCCACCTCCCTCAGCTGCTCCTTGTGCTCCAGACCCTTCCACAGTTCCATTCTCTTTTCCAGACATACTCCTGCCCCGCAATGTCTTTTTTGTAGAGAAGCACCAAGAACTGACCCCAGGACTAGAGGTGCCTCACCACAGCTGGGGGGGAACCGCCCTGGTTCCACTGGCCACGCTGTGGCTGATACATCCCATGTGCTATTGGCCTCCTTGCCCATCTGGGCACAACTGAGCTCATGTTCAGCCGGCGTGTGCCCAGGGGGCAGGGAGATGAACGGGCAAGCCTTCCCAACCGAGCAGCGGTCTGCTCCGGGCAGTCCGAGCTGCCCCAGCAGGATGGAGCTCCGGACGCCACCCGGATACCACAGACGCGGTCTGGACACACAACACACATCCCAGACGTCCCGGACAACCTCAGCCCATCTCCCGCCCGTCTCGCCTTTCGTCGCCATTTCCACTTCCGCCGCCATTTCCGCTTCCTGCAGTGGCAGTCGCAATGTCGGCGCTGGCAGCGAATCCCAACAACCCCGTGGTTTTCTTCGATGTAACCATCGGCGGGCAGGTGGGGGTGCTCCAGGACGGGGAGCGGCCGGGGGAGGGACTGTGGGGATAACTGGGGATGTCGGAGTGTTGTGGGGATGAGAGAGCACGGGTGGGGTTCAACGTGGGGCTTGCCGGGCCGCCACTGGAAGCGCTGGGAGGGGCGGTACCAGGAGCCGGATGGCGGGCCCGTCGGGTCACCGGGCCCGTCGGGCAGGGCTCACAGGGGAGAGGGGAAGGACTGCGTCAGGAGGAGCCTGCAGGGGTCGGGATGAATGGGGGTGAATGAGGTGACCAGATTTGTGGGAGTGCCTGGGGTCGGGCGGCGGGCATCTGTGTGTGAGGGGAGCTGGAAGACTCACCTGGCCCTCGTCTCCTCAGGAGGTCGGCCGCATGAAGATTGAGCTGTTCGCAGATGTTGTACCCAAAACAGCAGAGAACTTCAGGTAACAAGCAGCTACCGTTCCTGCAGCTCAGCCTGGACTGGAACTGCTGGTGCAAGAATGGCTTTTTGTGGCAAACTGATTAGCTGACACCCACCCCAAACTGCTTCACCTACTTTCTGTCTCTCTGTTCTCAGAGATGCTGTGTGGCATCCTGCTCTTTCAGGGGACCCTGTCTGGCTGGAATGGGTCCTCCTCTGCTTCTTCTGTGAAGCCTCCTGATTTGCTCCATGCAAGGCAGTGCCTTGTGCCGTGGTGGAGGTCTCCTGGCCACCCAGTTCTCCTGCCATCAACTGAGGGATGCACCATGTGAAATCCCACTTCCACTGGAGGGATGGACATACCCTGGTCTCTGTCAAACACAGTGCCTGCCCCACATTCAGTTTCTTACAACCTTGGTGTTAACTCTCTGACTTCCTCACTACAAAGAGTACAGAATATGTTTTGAAATGTCAGGGGGAAGGAGTTACCATTTCCTGTTCTGTTTCTCTGGGAACATCTCTGATGCAATAAGGAAAATCCTGTGCACTTGTTGGTGCAGCCCTCAGAGTTCATATGCACCTAACACTCTGCTCTCTTTTTGTTTGCCAGGCAGTTTTGTACAGGTGAATTCAGGTAAGTAGATTAAGTGTCCTGCTTTAAGTGTCCTTTAAGTGTCCCACTGGAGAAACAGGGCTGGGTGAGGTAGAGAGGGTTTCTTTTGAACTTTTTCATGTTGTACTAGTACAACATGGAAGAGAAATCTGCTCTGAGGAAATTGTGAGGGGCTGGAAACTCACAGACATGGCAGGTTTCTCTTTCTGATATGACTTTTTGTGCTCAGGTGGCTCTAAAAAGCCCTATCTGCTAAGCCCACCTGCTCATGCTGCACATTGCAGTGGGATCCTGTGAAGGTGATGCTGTGGGTATTGCAGGGAACAGAGTCATTTCATGTGCAGAGCCCACTTGAGGCTTTTTTTTGCCTCCAACAGCAGCAGCTGAGAGGCTGTGGTACTTGGCTGTATTTCAAGGCAGCTGCTAATGTATACAGCAGCCCTTTGGGACTCTGAATTGCTGAGACAATTTTGTGTTGGGATATCTAGTAGGTTGCAATAATTCTCCTTTTCACTTCCCTGCAGGAAAGATGGTGTCCCTATAGGTTATAAAGGAAGCACTTTCCACAGGTAAATCATCTACTCTTGTTTTGACACTGAATGGCAGCCTGAGACATACGGGGTTTTGTGACCTGCCATGAGCTATTAGTGGTGTTGGAGGCACTTGCGGATCATGGCTAATGTAATTCTGTGGCTTTGGGGGACCTGGGGGTGCTGTCCTCCCCACTGGGAGGAATCCCCTGCTTCTCGTGTGCCACGTGTGACATAATCACTATCCCTGTTCCAAAGCAATGAGTCCTAAATAACCTCCTATCAACCATTAATTAGTATTTGTTGTAGATTTTAGGCTGCAGCATTCACAGACTGTTAACTAAGTGTTGTTTTACTTCTTTAGGGTAATAAAGGATTTCATGATCCAAGGAGGTGACTTCGTAAATGTATGTACTCCTGTACTCTTTTTGTCCTTTTCCTCTGTGGTATAACATGCTACTGTTTCCAAGGGTCTGTGCTGATTTGTGGGCTCTCTTTCTTTTTTGAGGTATCCAGTAGTAACTGGAGGTGTCCTCATAGCATTGCTGCCATCCTACTGCAACGGCCTATAAACCACTTGAAAACAAATCTGGAGCCTTGAGTGAACACACCTTCTTCCCAAAATATTTTCTCTCTGCAATAACCTGCCAAAACCCTGGAAGCTTTCAAAACTTGAAAAATTTTGTTTGCCCTGTTTTCCTTCCCCCTTCTGTGGACCTCCTCCAGACAAAATAGTGTGAATTTCAATTCACATTGTTGATAAACCCTAAGTACAAAACCCAGTGCGTAATGTAAGAGGTCATTTAAATCAAAACTAGCCTTTTGTTACTAAATTTTCTCAAAATAGAAAAGTCTTTGCACCCACAATGGTGGTTGTGCTCTGACATGGGGATAAGCAGAACCTATGAGTAAGGCTGATGGGCCACAGGATCTCTTCACTGTTCTAGGATCCAGTAAAATGATTTTATTTTTGGAAGTGTTTCAAAATATGAGGGAAGTAATAAAACTTTTTTAATATAAAACTTGGTGGTATGAAAGTCTCTTAGAGAAATGACCACACAGCAGGTGTTTCAGCAACACCAGACTCTGTGGTAGTTGCTAATCGTGACACTGCTCAGATGTCCCAGTGCACTGTATTACTTCCACTACATCTCAACAAGCTTTACACATTGCTCCAGTATTTGGAATTTATATGTTATATTTATTACAAAGCCACCTGGGAAGCAAGCACAGTCACACTGACCCCTGAAACAGGGTGCAGGTTTCTTTCTCAGCGCCAAAAGTTTAAGTAAACTACAGAGAGCAGGAGGGAAGCAAACAAGGGCTGGGCAAGTAGAGCAAAAGGACTTAGTAGAAAGTACAACATAAACAGAAAATCTTTATTTTAGAAACTGTCCTTGTAGAACAGAAAGATTGCTTTCCTATTTCCAATAAAGTCACAGAAAATAAGGTGAAATATATAAAACCACGGTAAGCCAACTTTTGCCATGCAACCACTTCTGCTTTCTTTGTCACACCATCCCATACTTCTGTGTCTCCTGCTTTTTCCCTTCCAAGTCCTGATGGGTCTGTACCAAGCAATCTGTAGCCTCCACTTCACTCTGGGAGGTTTACACTTACCATCTGCATGGGCTTCTGCCAATATATGAATGATGAACAATGAACTGTGTAGTTAGAAACTGGTTGCTGTTCTTGTTCTGAAATGAAACCCTGAATGTGTTCACTGCTGGTGTATGTAAATGGCAATACAAAGTCCATTTTGCCCTTTCCTCTTGCTTAGAGATTTTAAATTAATTTTTAATTTGAATTGTTCTGTAGCAGTTGCTACGGAACAAATGCTGTAGCTGACCGGGTGCCTCTGTCGTGCAGGGAGACGGCACTGGAGTAGCCAGTATATACAGAGGTCCTTTTGCAGATGAAAACTTCAAGCTGAAACATTCTGCTCCTGGCCTGCTTTCTATGGTGAGTATAAAATTTTTACCTTACAGACTAAAATCTTTTGGAACTTTCTCTGTGCCCTTTTCCTAAGTGTATATAGTATTTGCTTGGCAACAGAATCTCTGCCATTGGGTACAAGGTCTGCTTTGTAGCTACTAGTCAAGCAGCTACTTTTAGGTCAATATGTTGAGTAACACAATAGTCCTGTTCCTGCAGCATCCTTTGCTGCCTGTTGGAGCGCTGGGACAGGCTCAGCTTGATTGCTTTCAGAAGAGCTTAATTCTTGCAGTTTTCATATAGTGGTGAGTTGGTGGTGTTTCCTTCTTTCCTGATACTGCTATCAAACACTGACCTTGGTAAGGATGAAACAGAGACATTTGGGAGTTCCAAAGCCACAGCAGTGTTACCATGGTATCTTTTAAAACAGACCTTCCTATTCAACATAGTAGGAGAAATTGCAACCATTGCACATTGTCTGGTAGGAACAATACCCAGACTTTTGGAATAGAAAGCAAATGGAGCCAGTGGTTCAGTGTTCCTATCCACAACTGCTTCTTCCTCAGCTCTTTCAGCTGCTCTGCCCTTAGAACCACTTGCTTAGGACATTTAGTAATTTGGGTTAGTTATTCATCCATGTTGAAAACATGACCCAAAAAGATGTCATGGCACAGCTAAGCAGCTAGTGTACTGTGTTGTGAGAGAAGGGATTCACTCCAGTATTGCCAGTTTTGTATTAAAGTGGCATGGCTCTGAAGTCATTATACTGGGTCAAACCTGGGATCCCAGGAACCATGGATCCCAGCTGGATTCTTTTGAAACTGGCTAGCATTAACTAGAAAGCCAAAATGACCCTGTCCTTTGCAGTCCTGCAACTGGAAAACTTGACCAGGTCACTCATCAGGACAGAAACTTGCTTTAGTAGCTCCTGGTTGTCAATATGGCAAGTGGCATTCAGTGTTCCAGAGATGTTTTCTTAACAGAGTGCAAATGCTCTGGGGTTTTGTACTTGGGTGTGAATAAAATTTCACATCTGCATCCCAAGGTTCCTGTGAGTCCTGTGCCAATACAGTTGTTACTTTTCTCATCATGATCATTGAAAGTTTTCTATTTGTATTCTGAGGAAACCTCACAAAAACCAGAAATCAGCTGGGTTCTTTTCTTGCCCTGGTTTCTGGTGTTCAGTTTTCCTCAGGGTAATGCTGCAGCCAATAAATACTCATCACCAAAACGTTCAGCCTTTTTTCAGGAGTCTGCTCTAAAGCCCGGACTTCGGCACGGTTTTGTATTGAACATGCCTTTGTAGAAGTATAATAAATAGTTAGTGGCATGGCGCTTGTGCGTTCTGGTCTGACCAGGTGTGGTGACATGCTACATCCCAGCACAGCGTCTCCTGCAGATATGTATTGTTTCCTTTGGTTTGTCTAGCAATAAGCTAAAAATAATACATACTTAAATAACACCTCTTCTTTATGTGTCTGCCTTCAGTTTTGTTCAGTCTGAAATAGTATACTTGTATTTTGCTATTCTCAACCCCCAGGCAAACAGTGGTCCGAGTACCAACGGCTGCCAATTCTTCATCACGTGCTCCAAGTGTGACTGGTTGGATGGGAAACATGTTGTGTTCGGTGAGTACCTGCAGTAAAAGTCCTGGAGTGGCAGCACACAGACATCCCTGCAGGGAAGCTGTTAAAATAAATACTGAGAATCAGAATCTTTTGAACTGGGAGGAATGACCCCAGAGGGATCATCAAGACCAACTCCTGACCCTGCATAGGTCACCCCAAAAATCCCACTCTGTGCCTAAGAACTCTGTCAAAATTCTCCTGGAGCTCTGGCAGCCTTGGGACTGTAATCATTCCCTGGGGTGCCTGTTCAGTGCCCAACCACCTCTGGGTATCAACTGCTCGTTCTTCCCTCCTCTCTTGTGCTATCTGAGGGATCTGTGCAACCTGTTGGATCACTGTTGAAATGAATCACTTTTTCACAGGTTAGCTTTTATCCAGATCAGTGTTCAGTGTACTGTATTTGTGCACAAATCATTGTGCGTGTGCAGAGGGCACGGATGAGCGGAAGGATTCCTTTCTTCTCCACTATCAGAGAGGGCTGAGCTTTCACCAGAGTTTTGGACAGTAATTCTGTGAAACCATAACTGCTAACTTGCATTTACTGCTGGTTAAACTGTAGGACTTCCAGACCAGTCTTAAGCTGGTGGTCTCAACCCCCAAATTTCTAGACACACTACCCCTGTGATGGGAAGAGGCACTTAATCTGTGCTGAATGTGGAGAATGTTTGAAGAGGGATTGTTTCCTTTATGAGTTTAGAGATCAGTAACAAATCCTGAAGTGCCCAGTAGCTACACACTGCCCAGGGCTTTTCAGGAAGGACAGAAATGTGTGTACCTGTGATGAGTGGTGGGGAACAAAGGTAAAAATCAGCCATATTGAAGTGGATAAATTTTCTCATTCTAGGTAAAATTGTCGATGGACTGTTGGTCATGAGAAAAATTGAAGTAAGTTTGAATATGGCTACTTCCTTGTGAATGTCTGCATTGGAAAGTTATGTAAATGATTAAGTAGAGTTGTCCTGCTGTCTGTTTACAGGATACCAGTGAATACCAGTGTTGATAACTGGCATTATTGGTTGTCATCATCATAATGTAGCAGGAAATCTGTTGAAGCACAGGCTGTCATATGAGTTGGCTTTGAAAATGCTAGGATCTTGTGACTGTGATAGTCTTTGAGCGGGGATTGTGCTCTTGGCTTTATTTGCTTTGCATTTGTTCAGAGGCTGAATTAAAAAGTTGTTCCATCAGCAGCTCAGACAAGAGCGTAATGCATCTCACTTCTTTGCCATTGACTGGGATTATTCAGTGGATGCAAAATCATCAGTTCTGCTGATCTACGATCATGTTTAAAAAGAAAAAATTAAGCTAATCTCCTGATAGGCTTCCAGGAGCTGAAGATAAATACAGTCCAGGTGATGATTGCTGCCAACATCAGGCCTGGGTGTCATGGCAGGATAATGAGTAGATTTAACAAATAGCAGCAAGTTCTCTGAGACGGCCAGCATTGACTCCATGACACATGTGGGATAATGTGCATAAAGTCTCTAATCTAGAAAATGGGGCAAAACACAGAACTGTTGGGCTTTGAGACAAGGTTACACGGAAGGAGTAGTACCGTGGTATAATCTGCTGGAGCATTGTGGTGAGCCTGCTTTGGGTATCGGTACAGTGAGACCAAAGTAAAGAAAATTAGGGATTCAGAGAACAGCTGAGTCTAGCACATCAGAAGGTTCAGAATGAGGGTTTCTTTGCCACGGTCTCTTTCCTTTCTGTGTGAGCACAGGTTTGTTTTGCTTGTGGCAGCTGCTTTTAGTATCAAAGCCAGAGCAGCCTCAAGCATGTCCATGAGGAGCAATACAGTTCTTACTCTATTCCTTCCCTCAATTCAAAGGACCAGCGTCTGGTCTGTGTTCCAAACCTCTGCTTACAGAGGGAATTCACCAGCTTATGGCTGAGCCTGTTGCCAAATGTGTAATGGTGCTTTTCTGCTCCTCAGAGCTGTGTCTGGAATTCCCTGTTCCTCTTGTTACAGAGATCTCTCTTAGCCAATCTTCCAGTACCTGTCACTGCCTGAGTTTGCTGTGCTTTTATAAGTTTTAATGTTCTGTATTTGTTTGTCCCCAGAACGTGCCTACAGGTCCCAATAACAAACCCAAGCTGCCAGTTGTGATCTCTCAGTGTGGGGAAATGTGAAGGGATGAAGAAGCAATGTGGTAAGTCTCAATCTTCACAGGCACAGTGTCATGAACTCTGGGCTGCTCTGCTTCTTACTTTTCTCTTGATTTATTTTCACATTTCTTTGAACCTGCAGAGAGCTGTGTCAGCTCATTGAAAGACCAGAAAGTGCTTCTCTAACAGCATTTGTTTTTGTCAGCTGAAGTCCCAGAACTGGCTTCCCTCCAAGCTGCACAAACACCAGAGGCAGCACAGCAGGGATAAGATTTTGCAGCTGTAGTTGAGGAGAAGATGGGTTTGTGGGAGCTTTTTCTTGGATTGGGTTAGGCTGCCTTGAAGCCTCGATTGTAGAAAGTGGATGAAAGGGAATTACAGCAGTAATCCCTCTGGCATTACCCAGGCAGTCTAGCTGGTGGGAAGCCTCACTTTGACCTGCATATTGGAGAACTTTCCAACAGCTACAAAAAGCAGATTATCCATGGGTGGGACAGGCAGGGATCAAGAAAAGGAGAAGAGAAAGGGAGGACTTAAACCTCCTTGCTCAATGTAGCTGTAGGACCAACATTACTGAAGGACCAAGGAATACCATTTTGCATAGTCTTACTATGACTTGAAAAGAGTACCACTGTCTTTATCTGAAGAGAGATGTTTCCACTATTTACTGTTATTCAGGCTTCATTTTGGTTAAACCAATAGTCTCAGGCTAACATACAGTAAGTATTCTGTTTCCATTTGTCTGCTCAATTTACTGTAAAAACTACAGGTATTTAAACAAATCTGTCTGGATTTCAGTGTGTTGGGCTTCAGCTTGTCAAAAATCTGCTGTATTAGCCTTTTGGTTGCTGATTTTTTCCACATTTCAGGAGGCAGTTTGGACAAAAGCACATACTCACAGTTTTTGACCTTCCATTAAATGATATCTAAAGGCAACTGGAATTGCCCACAATGTTCCTTCTTTTGTAATAAAGTCTTAGAGACCTGCAGCACTTCAAACTCTTTGGAGCTCTTGCTAATTGTTGAAGTGACAACAGGGAATGTAATCATTCTTCCATTACCCTGGTACTTCTGGTGGCATTTACAGGCTTTTGAAACAAGCCTGCTAGCAAGGCTGTTCCTTTTCTTGCAGAGCTGTGCTGAGGGGTCGGGTTCCCTTTAGGGCTCTACTCAGTCCCAGACTTTCTTATCATTTCGGTTTGGAGTACTCGATCTCTGGCCAATGCCCAGCTTGTGCCTGGAAGCTTTTCATTCATAGGTGCAAGGCTGGTGCCACCTTACTTACTTGCAGCCTTGCTGTGCTCTCATGTCTCTCATCTGACTGGAGATGAAAACAGCTTTTGCATTGCCTGATGTCACACAGCCACATCAGCTACTTGTCAAGATCCTTGAAAATCAGCTGGGAGAAACAGGCACTGTTGCTTTTAACTTCAGAAGTAGATGGGTTGCCTAGCAGGCAGACTTAGGAGAACTCCTGAGTTCTCTGGATGATGAAAGCTGGTGTGTGTAGCAGCTGGCATGCACTTAAAATCACTGTGTGGCCCCCAGCGTCACTGCACAGCCTGGCTGTTGTAGGATCTATTGGGAATGGCTGTCCAGCATTTAGACTTACCTGTTTCTTCTTCCTTTCAGTGTTCCTTTACTGGTGATTAGACCTGTGCTGGCTCTGTGCTATTCTAATTCCAGCCAGCTCACCTACTGCCCCAGACTTCTGCACAGGCCAGATCCATCCTCTTGAGGTTCTCCTGAAATTATTTAATAATGGGCATCTTTTTTTTTTCTTTTTTTTTCCTTTTCTTTTTGTTTTTTTACATTTTGAAATGTAAATAAAGAATTGTTTAAACATGTGCAGTGCACATCAATTAACATTAGTGGGAATGGATTCCTTTCTAGGTGAGAAGGGCTGTAACATCTTCAGCAACATGTATTATCCCTGGCTGGTTCAGTCAGGAACATTTACCGCATGGAATTGAGAAAAAGAAGGGGTGAAAGGAGCTCGACAGAGCTGTGATGCAGCAGCTCTTTCCCTTGGCAGGTAACTACAACTGTCTGGCTGGCAGAAAGGTTCTTGACATCTTGTGAATCTCCAGAACCTTTGTGTGTACAGCCTTTCTGAGTCGTGAGGAATTGGTATAGCACAGATTGCACCACCACGAGTGCTGTGCTCTGAGGACAGTTCTGATGTAAGCAGGTGTCCTTCAGCCTTCCCCTAGCATGTGGTAGCACCAGGCCATTGAGGTGCTATGTGCCACGTGTTGGAGGAGGGGTTCACCTGGGTACTTACAAAGGTGTTGGAGCAGGCTTGTCATATGGGAAAACCAGAATGGTGATGCTATAGTAATAAAACTGGGGCTGCTTGTCCTGTGTATTGAGGAGTGTGCAGCTGAGGCTGTCCTTCTTCTCCCAGAACAGAGCTGAGAGCTCACCCTCCTGGCAGGGGACAAGCCAACACCCTGCACAGGGCCGGCTTCCAGCAGGAGCTTTTCATCCGGCCGTTTAAAGGTAAAGCACCTGATGAGAGTTGGGACAGAGTCTGTTCTGGCACATGACGGTGCTTCCACAGGCTTGGCTGTGCTCTTTTCTCTCATGGCTCTTTGAAATCGTGGCAGCAGGCTCTGGCTGTCAGGATTCCTATGTCCTCATTCCTAGGATTGCACAGCAGCTGAGAACACTCACTTCTCTCCAGCCTGAGGCATATCACTTTGTACCTGCAGCACACACCTTTATCAGGTGATAAAAGAGACACAGACACCCCAGTCCTGTTTTCCCCAGCCCCACACATGCTTTGCAGAAGGCTCTCCTGTAAGAGGAGAGTTGAAGATTCTCAACAGGCTGGCTCAGGTGTCTCAGAGAGTTATGCCTGGCAGTGCTGTGCTGAGGTTTGCACTGGCTGCTGGTACCCAAAATCACCATTTTTTCACCAGGGAAACCAGTTTATTTCTGGTCCAGGCTTAGCAGCACTTTTTCAGCCTGATATATTTATACCACTGCCATCAGCTGGCCTCACTTCCTACATACAGGGGTCACAGAGCTTCCCCAGATTAATTAAGAGTGGCAAATCCATTACTACCTCTTTGTTGTTACAATGGCTAATTACATCCCATTATATTTCCCTTCAACATGGAGTGTGCAGGATTCCAGCTTTTGTGCCATGTTCCTTACCTGCTGGCTGAAAGTCTTCTCAAAAACCACATTTTTTGTTTGAATTCTCCCATGAAGATGTCACCCTTGTGTTGTATGTAGCAAATCCTGGAATGTCCTGTAGAGGAGAGGATGGACCTCCTCTCAGCTCCAGCATCTTCCTCCAGCTGTGGATGCTGCAGCTGGAGATGGTGTTTCTGATGGCCTGTGCATTTCCCCGAGGGTCTGAGTTGCCTCTGGATCCCATAGTGTTACCCCCCAAAGACATTGTTGGGGCCCACAGATTTGGCTGGAGGTGCGTGGCCCTGAGACATCCCCACAGATTTCCTCCCTGGAGTTTTCTCCCTCATGGGGGACTGCCTGGTGTGCTCCCTAATTCTGATTCTATAGTAAGATTATTTTTCAGGTGATTCACTGTAGTGGTTTTGGTTTTTTAAGATTTCTTTAATGTTGAGATTTTTTAAATTAACGTGTTCTTGTGACATAGGAAGATAGGATTAGGAGAAGGATAAAGTAGGCTTAAAATTTTAAAAGGGTATAAAGAAAATTTTATTAACAGTAATTAAGAGAAAAAAGTAGTAAGAATTAAAACAAACTCTTTAGAATATTCTTTCATAACTTTTTTTACTGATAATGTAAAGAAATAAAATTTAAATTTTGTGTTAGTTTATTACTTTAAAAATAGTGTTTGTTTTTTTTTTCTCATACAAAACTGTGACAGTCACCAAGCAGCATCCAATTTTTACATCATTCTAGCTTCTTTATCCAGGTCATCATCCTGGTGCAGGTCCTTGTGGGATTGTGTTATTGATTTCAAGCCCTTCTCTTCATTAACTGATTTGAAGATTAGGTGAAAGAGTTCCCAAGAGAGCAGATGAGACCAGTGTTCCTAAGAGGTTGATGTAGCGGGTTAAGCTTGGAGACCCTCCCCTGGCTAGGGTGGAATATGGGGAACTGGGATGGCCAACGGCAGTGCTGAGAGAGCTGATCCAAAGGGGACACATGTTGGTTATTGGTTACAGAAATGGTGGAGTGGTGGCTCATCTCCCAGAAATATTCTGGGTGGTTGCTGATGACCTTTCCCTCCTGCCATGTTAGACAAATGATATAGCCAAAGCAGGGCTAGCAATGTGGCCACCAACCACACTCTTCAGCTGCCTAAGAAAAATTTAATTGTTGGACAAGGACAGGGTTTTCCTCTCGACTTTCTGTCTGGGGAATGCAGCAAGAGATGTCGTGTATCTCCGGTGCACTGTAAGGTGAAGACATAGGGGTGAGGAGGCAAAGAGGAGCTGAGAGGTGGTGGTTGGAGAAAGGCTCCAGCAGGGTAAAGCACCCAGCAGTAATGCTTTCCCGACAGCCTGGGTGGGTAGAAGGGCTCAGGATGAGGAGCTGCCTCCGCCCCTCCGGGAAGCGAAGGATGGGATGCTTAGGGAAAAGCTGAATCCGCGCGGGTCAGCTCAGTGCTGTAACTGCATGTCCGTACGTGGATTGGGGAGCTCTGACACGGCTCCAAATCCGTCATTTTCCGCTGGAATTTAACGTTCCCAGGCCCTTTGTGGCAATCACTAACGGGAGTGGGCGCCCCTGGAGCGCTAGGGCCGGAGCCGCCCGCAGAATCGCTCTGCCCTGGATCTTGGCGGCGAGCGGAAGCGGGGTCAGAGGCGGCACAGGACAGGAGCCACCGCCACATGGGCGCGCGCACTTCCCCGTTCGTGCCCGTTGAGGGCGGGAGCGGCTACCGGAACGGCCAATCAGGGGCGGGGGCGGGGACCCCGGGTCGGCCGGTGAGAAAAGCTAGCTTGGCAGCCGCGGGCGAAGCAACCAATGGGCGCTCGCTCTTGAGGAAAGGCAGGTGTTACCGCCAATAGGTTTTCGGTGGAGGGCGGGGGCGGGTTGAGGAAAGGCCAATGGGGTCGCTCTCCGTTTAACGGGCGGCCCGGGTGGCGAATTGCGGCGCGTGCGGGCGGGGCGCGCGGGGTGGCTAGCCGGTGCGCGCCGCCATTGTGGCCAGTTCGATCGGTATCGGGAGCGGAGAGCGGAGCTCAGCGAGCCCGGAGCAGGGAGCAGCCCCCCCCACGGCCGGCCTCAGTCACCATCACACCGCGGGAGGCGGCGCAAACAGCAGTCACCACCACCGTCCGCACCGAACAGCCGCCGCCATGAGCAGCGAGGCCGAGACCCAGCCGCCCGCCGCCCCCGTCCCCGCGGCGGCCCCCGCCGCCCCCGCCGACTCCAAGCCAAACGGTGGGACCGGGAACGGGGGCAGCGGCCTGGCCTCGGCGGCGCCTCCCGCTGGCGGGGACAAGAAGGTCATCGGTGAGGGCAGCCTGGGGTCCCGGAGTGGGGTGGGAAGCCCCGATCCCCTGCCCCTCCCCCGCCATGGCTGAGGGTGGCGCGCGCTCCCTCCCCCCCGAGGGGCGGCGCGCGCCCCCTCCCCGCCCCCGTCTCGTGTCCCCGCTCGCTCCCCCGCGCGCGCGGGGCCGTTGGTCGCCCCTCTCTCCCTCGCCTCCCCGCGCGCCGCCGGCCCCGCGTGCCGGGTGGGGGCGGGGCGGCGCAAGATGTCCGCCACGCGGGGCCTTTGTGCGCGCGCCCCGCCACGTGCCCCTGACGCGCCGCTCCCTCCCCTCCTTCCCCTCTTCACTCTGCCCCTTCCCGCAGCAACGAAGGTTTTGGGAACAGTGAAATGGTTCAACGTGAGGAACGGTTACGGCTTCATCAACAGGTGAGCGCATGGACGCGGCGGGCCTTGTTACGGGGAGGCCCGGGGAGGGGGGCGCGGCGGTGCCTTTGCCGCCTCTCGCCCTTCTTGGTAGAAGGAGCTGGTGAGATGCGCCCTTTCTCCACCCCGGGGTTTCTGACCTGCTCGGGGCTTGCCTGGTTGGCTTTTGACTCCTTTAACCTAGGCAAGAGCTGCGCTCTCGAAGCAAGTCTGTTTTCGCGGCGATGTGTCTGGCATTATGGTCCATCCTTTTATGATGTTTGGGGTTTTTTTTTTCCCCTTAAGGATATAAAAGTACACTGACTGTCAGCACACACAGTATTTGTTTAAACTGCTGCATGAAGTTCAGTCAATGCAAGCAAAAATTGCTTTTAGCACTTGGTAGTTAAAACACGCTCTAGTGAGGACACCCCCAACATGCAGGAAAATGAGCGAAAGGAGCACAGTTCACACTCGAGTGTATGGACTGGTCTCATGAAACAAGTGCCTAGAGGATTCTTTTTATGACAGTGGTTGATGTGAAAGAATAATTTGAACGCTTTGGGACTTAAATAAGTACCTGAAGTAGGCCTGTCAAGGAGAGGAAGTGCTCTGCAAACAAGTTTCTTAAAAATGGGCAATTCTTGGCCCCTTTAGTTGGGGGGGCCTCCCCGGAGTGTTGCCAGAGCTGTTTCCCTTAATTCGTGGTACTTAAACTTCCCAGTCTCAGAATGAGGCTGCATACTGGAAAATCTCCCATTAGGCAAGTAAGTATAGTGTTATTATTGGAACTTTTATTTATGTTTGGTTTAAACACTGCCTTTTTGAACTGCCTGTTACTTTATGAACTAGCCTAAATTGTCTGTCAAGCTCCTGAATTGGTGTTGTGTCTGCAGCTTTCCAAACTTGCCTCCCAGTCTGCCCAGTTGGCATTGTTCATCATGCCATGCTTCAGCTCCCAGTGTTGAGGAGTCACCAGTGCTGAGAGCTGGCCTTGGGAACGCCTCCCAAATCCCAGCCACAAACCCCACCTCGAGGGAAGGCTTTTCCTGTTTCCTCGGCAGTGAAAATGTTCTGTGATGTCAGTCAAGCAAGGAAGCAGCAGCAGCTAGTTGAGACATCCGAGCAGCTTCCCCAGTCATTACTTTGGCAGCTGTTTAATCCCTGAGGTTGCCATTTGTAATGAGAAACCCAGCATGATCTCGTATTATCAAGAGATTAGAGCCTGGTAACTGAAGGGGAGGACATTTCCTCAGCTCTGGAATCTTTGCTTGGCTATAGGGAAGCTGTAGGGAGCTCCTGCCCTTGCATGGCTCTGTTTTAGCCAGATCTGCTTTCAGATGAAATGAGGCTATGGAACTGAAGTGAGCTTTGATGTAGTTGCATGCTCACTTCAGGTGTTTCCTGTGTGTTCTTGGTGTCAGAGGTGTGATTGTGTTTCAAAATTCAAAAAGGAGTTTGAATTCTGGGTCTTTGATGGTTGTTTCTTGTGTTTGCCAAAGTAACAAGTGGATGTGCAAAGGCCGCTGGCTTGGTCTGTGCCATAGCTGGAGCTGCACTGTCTGGCACGGTATTTGGTGCTGTGCTGGACTTGGCATCTTCTTAGTCTGTCTGTTTGCCTGTTTCCCTTTTTCTGATATATTTTAGTGGATAAAAGATGTGAATGGAAGAGTGGCATAGTTGCAAAGATCAGTTAAATTATTTGTTTGGCCTTCAAAATGGATGTTTATCTTGTACCCTTCCAAATTCTCTTTGAAAAAGTGATGATCCTGTTGTTCCATCATCCACATGTGACAGCATGCTTGCTGCTTCCAGATGTGCTTGCTGGAAAACAGCATTGGGAGTGATGTTGCCAGTGGCATGAGGCTGTAAAAATGGCATGGTGTGTTTTTCACTTGATTCACTGAGCTCTGTGTGACCTTGGTAGTTGTCCATCCAAAACTCCGATGTCCTCTTGAATGGAAACTGCTTTGCAAATGGATTTTAAAAACAAGTATTTGGTCTGGTTGTCCAAAATTGAACCTGTACAAAAGTACAAGGCATCCATGTTGTGGATGAGCACTTGCTACCACCGTTTTTCAGCTGAGGATGAAAGGAGGTGCTCAGCATTGTTACTAGAAGCATGTTACCATTCTCTTGTGAAGGTTTTCAGCATTTTGGGCATTTTATTTTGAAGAAGAGTCATTCAGCTGCAGGTTTGCAAGGGCTTCTTAGTGCTGCTTTCTTGGGGCTTTGGAGATGACAAAGGAATGTCTCTGCTTTTTGGCTGCCTTTTCCCAGTAACCTTTGTGGCCTGTAGGCATCAATTTCAAGAGGAAACAAGGGGACTTATTTTTACTGGTGATGTCTGATGGAAAAGCTGTAGCTTGGATGGAGTTTCTGGAAGAAGTTTAATTGTCAAATCTCACTTTTTAAAGCCAGGGGTAAGGAGCACCTGCCTTTATCTTACTAAAAACCATCCCGAGTATTCTGTTACCACTAGCCATGAGCCCTTCAGTTCAGAGCATGTTTTCACACAAGCTTACTTGTGTCTTTAACTAGGAAATAAAAGCCACTTTGCTGTTGATTCAGGCCGTTCCATGCTGTAATAAAACTTAACACCGCAGTGAGGGTGGGTTGGTGTGGTGGGAGCTGGAATGCTTCAGGAGTGGGGGAGATTGCTTGTGCAGCCCTAATCAGTGCAAGGTTGTCTCTGTTGTACCTTTTCAGAGCAGAAAAGAAACTTCTGACTGAAGCTGGTACTGAGCTGTGGTTGTTCAGGCTCGTGGCAGTTGCGAAAGCTCTGCCAGGGTCACGCTGAAGGATGGGTGCTCTTGGGTCCTTATAGATACAGACATGAGCTCTTTTCTGTTCATTGAGAGGGGAGACTAAGGCCTGCCCAGCTGTTCTGCCTTCACGGGCAGCTGGTGTTGCTGTTCCTCAGGTAAGTGAAATGCTGAGGCTGAGGAGTTGTAAGTGAGGCTGCAGTGGCAAGGGCAGAGCTGCTTCCAAAAGCTGCAGTGGGCAGTCTCCCACAGAGCACTGCTGGAAGGAGTGAGTGGTCACTGTCAGGTGTTCAAACATCTCTGGTGATGTGATGTGAGGGATAGAGGGGTGTGCAGCAGTGAGGAGGAATGTGCCTTACTGACGCACGCCTTCAGCATGTGCTTTGTACTTTGTGTAAGCTGATCTCTTTCCTACACACAGTAAGCTAATAGGAACTAGTTGAGAGCAGGTTGAGGAGTTATGCTGAAAGCCTGTTATGATAGATCTGCATATTTTGCCTTTGTGTCAAACAACTGAATTTTTAATTTACTGTGCATTTTATTAATGAAGTTCAATTTCCTGTTGTCTTGCAGGAATGACACCAAGGAAGATGTGTTTGTCCATCAGGTAAGATTTCCTTGAAACTGAAACATATTCTCTCTCAGAAATTGCCTGTTCCTGACCCATTTAAGTAGGATTGAAGTTGTGGAAGAGCCTTGCCTTTTCACTGTTACTTGAACACAAACAACTGATTCTTGGTTGCATTGCAAGAAGAGCCTGCTTGCACTTTGGGGTTTTGCACATCAGCCAAGTGGGCTGAGGTTGTACAGTGATGAGAATTGCACTCAATGCTAGTATGGGCTTGGGGGTGACTGCTTGGAGTTCAGTCACCTTGTGGATTCATACAGTGGTTAAGCAAGCATCTGGAAATAAAGTTAAATGAATAGCTTGCAGCAGGGAGAGAATTGAACTTAGGGATGAAGCGACAATGAAACTTTTTTTTCCTAGGCAGAATTACAGATTTTATTGCTCTAGGCTTTCCGTGGAAATCTACCAACATTTTAGTACAGGCTTTTCAATTTAACTGATATGTATCTGTAGATATAATGTGTGGCAAATAGGTAAGCTGGAAAATAGACCAGGAGTGCACACCACACCTGTGTCTTACTTTATGGAGCAGGTTTGCCTTGGTTTAGTTCTTTGTCTAATTGAGAGGCTGTGATCAGCAATTTGCTTTTTGCCCTTTCTGGCTCAGGATCTCCTTAGTAAGCAGACCACAAAGAATTCTTAGTGGAGCCTGCATTACTCTGGCATTTAGGAATCATTCTTTTGTCTCAAGTTAGGAATATGCTGCTGATGTTAACACAAAGGAAGGGAAAAACAATGCCTGGAAAGTGTTTTGTTTTTATAATCTCTCAGCCTCATGCTTGTTCTTTGTATGAATTACCAGCTTTTAGAGGCACTGGTTTGTGAGAGGTTATACATACCCTGAGGGGAGGCTTTCAGACCCAATGGGCAAGTAGGGCCGCCTGTAAGTGACCTTGACTTACTGGTTGTGTTACAGGACTTGTCATGTAGCTGGTATCTATGTTTCTGAAATAACAGTTTGGTAATGATTTGTTTTAGTGTAATATTTTTACAATTAAACCATTATAGGGCTCTAATCAGAAAGAAATCAGGTTGTTTGAGAAGTCTAGCTGTGTATGCTTTTCTCCATCCCTGTTACATACTTCAGGTGTTGCAGAAAGCTGTTGGACTGGCTGCTTATTGTAATAAGGCTTTCCTTAAAGTTACTAAGACTTGTGGGCATGTTTTCCCATTGATTTTGTACAACTTGGGCAGAAGAAATCCAATCAAATTGTGTGGCAGGTGTTTATATTAAAGTTGTTACACTGTTACTGCCCTTCATTTAAAGTGTTTGATAAGCAGGACATGCCTGAGCAAGCTGTGCATTGAGTATTAACTTGTCCGCTGAAGGTGTCATCCAGTACAGCAGAGCACTGAAAACTGAGTCTGTTCTAGTAATGTTGTTTGAGAGGTGGGCCACTGATACAGAGGATGTCTGGTGCTGATGCATGGAAAAGAACAATCCTTGTTGTGCAATACACAACTGGAGTAGATTTAGGATTAATTGGTTAGACCTGTAGTAGAAACTATGGTGTTGGAAGCCTTGGAGGAGGAGATCTCTTGATACCTGGCCATTTTTATGTTTACAGAGTATGGAACACAGAAGCTGCTGTATCCTGTGATGTGTAGAAAAAAATAATGGAGGGCTGGAAATCCAAGAGGGTGATTGGAAAGGTTGTGATATATTGATGTATAGGCATCAGAGGAATGTATAACTATCATAGTGATATTGAATTTTAAACTCTGATTATAGGAGTGCTTTAGCCAGTGTGTGGTTTGAGAGTTCTCCTCTTTGTTTTCAAACTGCCTTTTTAGCCAGCAGACAGCATGTTGACAGGTGCTTCCAGTTAATAGTAAAGCTGTTCCACATTTCAAATAGTCCAGAGCATAATACAGGTACATTTTATGACTTCCTGGATTTTCCCAATTATTCAATTGCTTTTTCAGAAGTACAGGTCTTTCTCCTCAGATAAAGAAACTTGAATATTTAGTAATCTAAAAAAAAAAGTCTTCCTTTGTATTCTTATGCTGTGCCTGCACTGTTGTGTTGTTAGACTGCCATAAAGAAGAATAACCCCAGGAAGTACCTCCGCAGCGTAGGAGATGGAGAGACCGTGGAGTTTGATGTGGTTGAGGGAGAAAAGGTAAACACATCTCTCGGGTGTCAGCACACATGGAAAACTCAGGTTGCAGGCTTTCGTGTGGTGCCTGTGGTTTGAGTTGATGCCTGATGACATCCAAGGAGGTGAATGGTTTTTCATTTCTTCACAATGTGGATGTAAATCTTTGCTCAGTACTAGACTTATGCTGTAGCTGGTGGGATGGTGACTGTTTCCCTAATGCTGTTTCCACTCTTTAGGGTGCGGAGGCAGCCAATGTCACAGGACCTGGTGGAGTTCCAGTGCAGGGCAGTAAATACGCAGCAGATCGTAACCATTACAGACGATATCCACGTCGTAGGGGTCCTCCACGCAACTATCAGCAGAACTACCAGAACAGTGAGAGTGGGGAAAAGAATGAAGGAGGAGAGAACATACCAGAAGGCCAAGCCCAGCAACGCCGTCCCTATCGCAGGCGGCGGTACCCACCTTACTATATGCGTAGGCCCTACGGGCGTCGTCCACAATACACCAACCCTCCCGTACAGGGAGAGATAGTGGAGGTAACATTTGCCTGACAGATGATGCTAAACGGGCTTGGTTGCTTTGGAGCAGGGTGATGGGAGGCAGCTTTTGACACTTCTTGTAGGTACTCCAGCTGAATTTGGTAAGGTTTGGCAGTAGCGTGAGATGAAGTAGCTGAAGGTCTTCATGTTATAGCTTCTAAAAACCAGAGTGTTCCAGTTTGTATGATTAAGTGGAGGATTCTCCGTCATGTGTGCACCTCTTCCCTAGAACTGCTGTCCACCTTGACTGAACTGACGACCTTCCAGCTCCTGTCTCACAAAGTGACAAGCTGTGGAGTTAGCACATTTTGGGTTGGGGCTGAGGAGGTCTATGGCCTGATGTCTTGCAGGGTGCTGACAACCAGGGTGCAGGAGACGGCAGACCAGTCAGGCAAAACATGTACCGGGGTTACAGACCAAGATTTCGCAGGTATGCTGCAGATCCGCTGCTGGTTTTAGCCTTGTTCAGCAACTGAGCCGGGACATGGCGATGCTCAGGTGCTGCATAGTTAAAGCCTAGCTTGACTTTCAGGGGTCCTCCTCGTCAAAGACAGCCTAGAGAGGATGGAAATGAAGAAGATAAAGAGAACCAAGGGGATGAAACCCAAAGTCAGCAGCCACCTCAACGTCGGTACCGCCGTAATTTCAACTACCGACGCAGACGCCCAGAGAACCCTAAACCACAAGATGGCAAAGAGACGAAGACAGCCGAACCACCAGCTGAGAACACGTCCGCTCCCGAGGCTGAGCAGGGCGGGGCTGAGTAAATACCGGCTTAACATCTCTACCATCATCCGGGTGCGTGACAGGGGCCTGGGGATGCCATTTGTTGACTTTTTGTTGCTTTTTATTTGTGCCTTACAGTGTTTGGACTCTTCTTGCTCAAACATGCTGTAACTGATCTGTGATTGTGTCTGCAGAACTGAATTGTGAGGCTTTGTTGCATCAATGCTGACTAATTGGGAAGACTTAGTTACAAGCTTCAATGGTTATTGATGGAATACTGTTACACTTAAAATCTTGGCTGTGTGCAGTAGTTCAGGTGTACAGCAGTCTCTGCTCACCCAGAAATTCAAGCAGTGCAAATGTAAAGACTTGGAAATAGTCAGGAGAAGCTGGGAATTACATGCTGGGATTTACCTAGCTCCATCAGTGCCTGAGCTGAGTCCTTACAGGGAGGTGGATGGCATTGAGACCTTGGCATCCATTTCTACAAAGGTGATGCAGAATTAGCAGGAGTGTCTCAGGAGCAGCTTTTTATCTAATCAAAGCGCTGAAAAAACTGGTAGAAATTGTGGCTTTGTCAGAGCACGTGGGAGTTGTGTTGCAGTACTGAGATGTGGACTCTGGAAGGGTTGTGTGCAGGGCAGGGGCCAGAGGCTGGGTTAGTTGCAAGGGAACCTGTTTGTGTTTGAGGCTTGTTTGGTGCTGACTCCTGAGAGACAGTTCTGCTAATTTGGGAATATTTTCATTGCTAAGACTCTACTTGTTCTGCATTTCTTGTCACCCATGTGTGTATCCTGTTCGTTTTGTTCCTTGCTTATTGGAGGGCAGGAAAGTGAAAGAAGCATTTAGGCTGTAGTGGGAGCAGTCTGAGTGGTCACACGGATGGGATGGACAGGGGCTGGAGGAGTTGGGCTGTGAGGTGGCTCAGTGTTGGCAGCAGCTGCAGCCTCTCCCAGCTGTGGGAGCTTGGGGACTTCCATCTGCATGGGCTCTACTGCTTCATGGTCTGCTTGCAGGTGGATCTTTCACTCACTGTCCAGACTGTGCTGCAGTGATCTCTGTGCACTTTTGGTGAACATCTGTTGTATCCTAGTATTCATCTTTGTGGTCAGCACCTCCTGGATGAATTCTTAAAACGTAGGCTTCAGAAGAGTATGACAAAGTCACCTTTGTTCCTCTTGTCGTCTGGTATCATTGGAGAATATTGGGTTTAGTTTCTTGCTTTGAGCAGTGGCTGAATGTTGGCAGAGCCTGGTGGAAGCAGCCTTCCCGTGACGGGAGGGATCCCTGTGAGTTTAAGTTGACTGACTCTTGGGAGTCCTTGGCATTGTTCCTTTGCAAAGGTGACTGGTGTGGTTGTGGGGGATAAGGAGAAGTACCCGGTGAGTGTTGCGCTGTGATCTTGAGTTGCAGGTGAGCCTTGGTACACAAAGCACCCCTTTAACCCTTTGACACCTGTCTGATCAGCCTTTTTTTCCCTCTTTTTCAGTTTAGTCATCAAAGAAAAGACTTCAAGAAATGAAGAAGAAAATGAAATTCCAGCAATAAGAAATGAACAAAAGAATTGGAACTGAAGACCTTAAGTGCTTGCTTTTTGCTGTTGACCAGATTACTAGAACTATCTGCATTATCTATGCAGCATGGGGTTTTTATTATTTTTACCTAAAGAATTCTCTTTTTGGAAATGATAAACACGTTTTTTAAAAGCCTGGTTTTTCTCAATATACCTTTAAAAGTTTGTAAATTGTTTCATATCTGGTCACGTTGAGATTTTTAAGAACCTCATTTTTAATTTGTATGAAATATACGCCTGATTTTTTCAAGTCAAACTGCAAGCATCTGTTAATAAAGGTCTTAAAGAGTTACCATGTGTGCTTAGGTGTTTTAAAGGTTTTCAGTATTCATAGAAGGTTTGGCAAAAAAATGACTGCTTTACTCTTTGGGCATACAGGCTGGTGGGGTAAAGCAGAAAAGTTGAAGTAAAAAAACCAATGAAGGTGCAGTTGAGTCACATTGGAGAATGATGGGCAGCCACAGAGGGGTGGGAGTTTGTAGTGCTAGCCCAGTGTGTTTCCAGGAGCTGTTTGCTGGTACAGCTTGGCTGTGTCCTTGCTGGAGTACAGCACTTGTAGACCTGACTTGGTGTGATGGTGCTTAAAAAAAAAGGGGGAAACCCTCCCCCAAAATGGTAAAATCACACATTGGTTGGGGTTGGAGGAATGAGGAACTTAAAGCTCGCCCCATCCCATGCCCTGTCAGTGGGCAGGGACACCTTCTACTTGCAGCTTGCAGATTGGATTGCTCCAATCCCTGTCCGAGCTGGCCTTGAATACTTCGAGGGATGGGACAGCCATGGTTTCTCTGGGCAGCCTGTGCCAGGTTCTAGATACCAAAGAAGTCCCAAACTTGCCATTGGGGCTGTGCTATGGCGCTGTTGCTCCGTGAATGCACTGCAGAGCCAGCTGGGTGCAGAAGCGTGGAGATGGGGCTGCGCCTTATGACAAAGCTGGCTTTGGCTGCACCCCACTGCCATGGTGAGAACTCGGTGAGTGGGGGCTGCTCCTTCAGCATGGCGCTCACAGCTGTGCCATGGTCTGACAGCACCTGTCAGAACCACTGCAGAGCACCTGCACGAGGGGGTCACTGTCCAATGGCAGTTTTTGGGACCCTTCTGCATACCAGTGAGCTCTGTGCTCTTAATAATTTTCTTGTGGGCTCCGGTGTCCCAGTCATCCCAGGTGTCCCAACAATCCTAGTGCTCCAGACTTTGCTCTCTATACCTGCTAATGCTTACACGTGCTCATCCCCTGGCTGTGCCATTTGTGAGCATCCTGCCCTCCAGACACTGTTGTTTGACTGCACAATCTGATCTCTGCTCTTTCCTGCCACTCAGTGTTTGGATTTTCTCCTTTCCCAGGTTCCTGGGGTCCTGGGAAACAGGACAGACTTGCCCCAGACATTCCATGTTGCAGAAGTGTGAGAAGCAGCACTAAAAAACAGCTTTGCTGCCCCTTTGACTTCATGTGAGGGGGCAGATGGCTCAAGAAGACCCTTACAGCTTCTCTAGGTTTTGGATGCCAGTGCTTTGCAGCCTGGCTGGGCTGCAGGAGTGGGACTCTGATTCTTCACACCCATCTGTTTTGGGGACTGACTGTGTCCCTGCAGCACCATCTGCTTGGGCCTGGAGCTTGACTTTCCTCATCTCAGGGTGACAGTGCCGAGGAGATTCTGCTTGGTTTCCCTGTGCTGCAAAGGTGTCTGTGTGCTTAGCTGGGGGTGAGAAGTACTCCATCAGGCTTCAGACTGACTCACCTCCTTGTGTGTATGGCTTCGGTGTTCCTTCATGATTCCCCGTGAAAACATGGATAACTAAGTATTCCAGACTCCTGGTTTTACCCAGTTTTTGAGCACAAGCCTCATACTGCCCTGAGTCCGAGCCCAGGGAAGGTTTCCAGTGGGGCTGGTGTGGGAAGGCTACCAGCCACATGGAGTCAGTGCTGCTCCATGTGGAAAAGACTTCCCACTGAATTCTCCCAAAGCATGGGCTGAGCAATGTCAGAGGAGCTACTCTGCCCTCAGTGTCCTGACAGCTTCCCCAGGGAACAGGGGCATCTTTCCTTAAAGCAATACTTTTCTGGGATTTATCTTCATGAGACCTGGCTGGAAGTGGGGAAAAAACCCTTCCCTGGCTGACTGCTGCAGTACCTTTGCTTTTAGCAGTCAGCTGGCTACATCAGAACCTGGAAGCAGCTGCAGAAATGTCTCAGTACAGGTGCTAGTGCTTTAATGGGGTCGGACTGGCAGGGAGAAGGTCCCGTATCAGGGCGGGTGCAGGAGGTGGTGCGGCCATCACACACGGGAATCCATGGCGTACATCTTGCTGGTGGCTGTCCGGGTGGCTGTTCGGCCCCGGGGCTGGGGATGCTTCTGGGGTTGACAGCGGCTGCTGGGGGCTACCAGGAAAGAGTTAGGCTTGTGTCATGGCTGGCAGTTGCAGGGTTACTTGGGACTGCCACAGCATGGGGACACAGCAGGAGAAATTAACTGAGACAGCCAGCAGGGTTAACTTCCACCCCATGGGACCTGGCATAAAGATTGGAGATGGCGTCTGGAGAAGAATCATCTGCCCAATGTCCGTGGTGGGAGGGCTGTATTTCAACCAGCACATCCCTGCAGCCATTGTCTCAGGCTTTGGCTGATGACAGGGATTCAACTTCAGCACAGCTACTGCTTTGAGTAAACATCAGCACACCTTCATCAGGACCTGGAGGCCCACAGATGTGGATGGATCCCTGCACCCTCTTCATGCCCTTATAGGGTTTATGGGGCCCCTCACTCAGCCCTGTTCTGCCTTGTGTAGCCTTCCCAGCCAAGGGGCACAGGTTGGGCACAGAGGAGTCCCCCTTGGTTAGGCTGGGCCCTGCAAGAAGCCTCTGTGCCCTCTGAGCTGGTCCTTTACCCCTTATATCTGCCGGGCAAAAAGCTACTTGAGATAAGATGGGGTGGAATGAGACAGACTGACCTGTGCAGGCATAGAGGCAGCAGGTCAGCAGAACAGATGCCACAAAGCAGCCCATGGAGCCAGCCATCCCCAGCCAGCATGACCACCCAAAGTCATAGTGGACTCCCAGGAATATATTGTGTGACACCAGCATGGCCCTCTCCACGTAGACATCCACTGCATACCACACAGAGCCTATGAGACCCAGGATGCCTAGGAGAAAAGGGGCTTGTTAAAAACAACCATACTACACCCCATGCTCCCCAAGCCCCACTGAGTGGGTGCCACCAGCTCCCAGCATGCTCCCCAGCTCCCTGTGGGACATGAAGTCTGTTTGCTCCAAAGCTCTCCCAGTCACGCACTGCCAGCGCAGAGTATGACTCCAGCTCCATAGCACATCTTCAGTTTGACATAAGGATCTTCCTTGAGGAAGGTGATGCAGTCAAGCCCAAGGACCAGTGTGGCCAAAGCCAGGCCAGCCAGGAGATCTGCTGTGATCATCAGGGTCCGTGTCACCACAATCTTCACTGGGTAGAAAAGTTAAAAACAACCAGAAACAGGAATGAGGAATTACCAGAGGAACAGGGGTCTCCAGATTTCTGCCCATGTCCTTTTTGAGTCACCCAGCTCACCAGTGGCCATCACACTGGAATCCACCAACTCCATCCCTGCCACGGGCCAAGGGAAGGTGCTCAAAAAGCTCATCAGAAACTTAATAAGGACTTAAACCCATGATTAGACCAGCTCAAGAAACCAAACAACTCAAGGTATACCCATCACCACCTGGTATGTAGTCGCCTGCTCAAGCCATTCTTGAGCAGAAGGCGCTGCTGCTCACACTGTTTTTTCCTTCAAGTTGTGTAGCAGGTGTTTTAAACAGCAAATGTCAATATACCAGTGAAAAACTAGAGCTGGCATGGATCATATCACTAGCTGTGATGGGACTGCCCTGCAAAGCTCGTTTCTCCCCCAGAGCAAGGTGGCAGTCCTCCTTAGTCCATACCAACTACTTTCCTTCTCCACTGTCTGAATCTGTGTTCCATGTCATGACCCAGTACAAAGGTTCTCTCTCTTGGTATGCCCTGTGCAGGCCAGAAGAAATGTTCCTACCATGATGTGACTGTCCCTGAGCTGTAGGCATGAGTCCTTGGCCAGTGGGAATGGTCCTTGCTCTGCCTGCAGCATAGTGGGTAGCAAATCCTAGGCTCTACATGCTGGAGCATGTTTGCTGTGAGGTGGCACAGCTTCACAGCATCTTTCCTGCCTGATGACCCCATGGCAGGTCTAACTGCCAAGTTTCTGCCAAGACCAGGCTATTGGAGAGATCAAGAGATCAAGATCCTGCTATTGGCAGGAGATCAAGAGATCAAGACAGGCTGATGCGGCTGACTGACAAAGGGCAGCTTGGTGCAACGAAAATCACTTTCCCTCTTGCCTTTCAAGAAGACTCTGAGCTGTGAACTTAATAAATGCCTCCAGGGCAGGTCAGCTCACCTGGGTGGTCAGCCAGAATTGAGTCATATTGGTCACAGGTCCTGACCCCGTCCTGCATGTTGGTGACACACTCCCTCCAAAGGCCCCGGCATTTGTGACTTACCTGGAAGCAGGAGAAAGGCATTCATGCAAAAAGCACCAGAGTCTCCCCAGCTTCCCATGGATCTCCCAGCACAGCAAGGCAGATTTCAGGCTCCCACTACTACACCTGGATATGTCCTGGTGACTCCCTGCCCATACCTGCTCTCTGTTTTCTTCTGCTCCATTCCTCTGCCTCCATAATCATCTAATCCTTCAACTTAGAAAGCAGTGGCTTTGCCCCACCGTGTCCCTTTTCCAAGCCTGTGGAGCCATTGTGCAACCTCATGGATGGCAACACCTTGCTCTCAGCTGCTCACCTTGAGGATGATGTTTGCTTTGCTCACCTTAAAGGTGGCTACTCTGCTCACCTCCAAGCTGTCATCAGCATTGACCATCCAGCAGTCTGTGCATGTGGCCAGGAGTAGGAAGAGTGTTGAGAGAAGAGCAAGCCCGAATGCTGTCACCTGTAGGGCTGCACTCATGGGGAGACCTGCAAGGGCACAGAGATGTTCACCAACTCTGCTCTGGCTACTTCCAGACACCCAATCTTACAAGGACAAGGTGCCACCGAGGCCAGGCATCCTCTGGATATCTAGGAGTCATCTGGGTCCTGTCTCACAGTGCTCACTTGCTGTCAAAATGCTCTAATATCCTCAGCCAAGGTTGGGCCACGAGGTTTACATGTAGAGGGAGTTTTTAGACACACAGTAATTTTGTAGTGGATACGTTCCCACATTGGTTCCCTTTCTTCCAAATAGAAAATGCCAACCATCATTACTTGCCCTTTGGCAATCAATAGATGCTGGAAACCACTGTCAAATAACTGCTGCTAGGAAAACCTGTGACCTAAGCATGTTTCCAGAGAACCTCTAGAGACCTCCATCCCTGCCGTATGACTTGGTGGGTGCATCTTCTGCCTTTTCTTGCTTTTGATTTTCACTCTAAGAAAAGCTATGAAGTGTTAAACGTCCAGATTGGAGTACAAACAAGTGTCACATGGAGATGTCCTAATCCTAAGCACCAGCCCAAAGACACGTCTCCCATTCCAAGGGGGACAAAGGCTGCTGGGGCATGATGTGGGTGTCCTGAGGAGCTGCCAAGGCTTTCCACAGAGGAGAAGGGAGGGCACCATTTGTTTTCCGTCCTAGATGGATGTTCTCCATGCCTAGGTGAAGGGACTCTGGAGAGAGGAGAGCTGTGCCCAAGGTATGAGCTGGGGACACTGTGTCTGCAAACCCTGGACAGGAACCCTGTTTTGTCATGTTTTGCAACCCAAAAAGCCAAATATTTTACTGCCTGAATTTGCAACCACTGCAACAACCCTTTGGACAGGGATTCATACAAATGAGTGAATTAGCAGCACCAGATGAGTTTCTGAGCTACATGAGTTAATTACCATGAAATGATAACTCATCATGATCCTTGTTGAGTACCTGCAGCCAGAGGGCGCCCACCCTGGCATGGCACAGGCTCCCTGTGGGGCAAAGACGGAAGGAGAGTTGTCCCCACACCCAATGTGCCCCATGTCCCCCCACATCGCCTCTTGGGATCTCACTGGCAGTAAATGCATCACTCTCCCATCATCTCTGAGCACTTCCATCAGCTTCACTCCAAGTGGGCAGTCTCTTAGACCCCAATTTACAGTAAGTTTTTTTTAATTCCCCAGAGCATTATTTGTTTCTGCTACAGTCTAGCTGTTTTGGAGCCTTTGAAGAAAATCTGTTCAACCACTTCAGTTATATAATCAAGAAAAAGGAAGAGAAAGAAAATCTTAATGCTAGGAAAAATCAGCTCTAAACCTTGTTAATAATAAAAGGTGTTCATGGAGAGCATGAACTATTTACCTTCACTGCAGGCTCATCCTTGTTGCAGAGGGGGTGATGACAGAATCTCTTTGTTGCTGATGATTTGGGATAAGGGATGTAAGTCTGGAAGGCTCTTAAGTGCTGATGGGATTGGATCCTGACTCATCTAATGGAGTCAGGGAAACGCAGCAACAGCTGGAGCTTGTGCTGGGCTATTTAGGGTTTGTCCAAGGTATGTCAGCTGGGTTTTGTGCTCTGAGACATGATGGGCAGCCCTGCAGTTAGAGCAGTCATAGGCTGGGAATGGAGCCTCCCCAAAAATGTCACATGAGGAAACCATTGGAAACCTGCTGGGAACTCTCCCCAGGTGGGGGACTATGTGTGCTGGACAAATAATAGTTTTTTTATTAGACCTTTCAATTACTGCCTAAGAATGAGTGGCCTAAGACGCTGGAATGGAGTAAGATCCAGGAGTGATGCCTGAGTTCAGAGGGTTGGAAGGGGCCAAAGAAGGGAGCTGGAATGCCAGGGTGGTAATGAACCTCTTTGGTAATTAAGACCTTTCTTTTTTTCCCATTAAGCAGAAAACAAGTGAAAACCCCTGCAGCAGCGATGGCTCAGGTACCTGTCTGGTCAGCCCCCAAGGAGGTGCCTCTGAACCTGAGCAGCAGCACCCCAGCCGTCTGGCACTTGGAGCGGCCCTAAAAGCTTCAGGTTTGTTCTCTAATCCCCTACTGTTTGGGGATTACACAGGATCTGTGTTACAGCATCCTCCGAGCATCCCTGGGCTCGGCTGCGCCTCATGGCTCTGCCACCGCTCACCCTCATCTCTCATTTCCATTCGTCGGTCATAGTTGAGGTGCATTTGGGTTTTTAGGGTGGGTTTTGCTTTCTTTTGTTGTGTGGGTTTTTTTGTTTGTTTGTTTGGGTTTTTTGTTGCTTTTTTTTTTTTTTTTTTTTTTTTCCTCTAGGTAATCCTCTGCAGCATTTTACTGTGGCCATTTTGGAAAAATACCAATCTTGGCAAATCCTTCAGCCCTGCAGAGATACCCAGGTGCCTGATGTGTGACATTCCTGGGGCTTTGAGTTATTCTATTTTCCCAGAATTCTGGCACATGGCAAGCCTAATGCTTTGGAATGCAGCAGTGAATTAAGGCCAAAAATGTTCAGAAGGGTTTGTGAACCTTCATTTTCCAACCTTTACAGATCAAGAATGGTTCTTGGACATCTATGACACATGAAATACTGTGTGACCCCAAGTGATACAAAACTGTACCTCCATGGTCTTGGCAACACCTATAGAATAGGTGTATTTGTATTTTCTGCTCTGTCTAAACACTCAGTTTATGATATATCAAACAAATCCACTTTGTTAATCCCCAACTGAAACCTTTCTGGGGGTGAAAAGAGGCAGGTAGATGAGCACAACTAGGAGCAGTCTGTCACAGCACAGCTAGTCTGTAGCTGAACAAGGTAATCCTGGCCATAACAAATCCAATTCGTCTGACCTGGCTCATTCTAGAAAAGACCTCAGCCAACCCTGTTCAAGTTTAGATGCAGATATACCACTGGCCAGAGAGCTGGGGGAGAGGTCCCATCCCATCAGCTGTCTAAGCTGGGAGATTCAAACACCCTACAGAAAGGGCAGCACATTCAGCTCAATGCTCTTTGCCCGTGACTCTGTGTTGTGTCGTGTGTCTGTCTCCCACCCACCACTCCACATAACAGTGGTCAAATGATTAAGCTCCTTTCCCGGGTTAATGACAGTGAAAATCAGATCTTGGGTTTGTCAAAAAAATTTTGGTTTGTCAAAACGATGAGGTTTGTCACATGTGTTAAAAACGTGCTGACAAGACTCAAACCTTGAACTTCAGCAAATATTTTACTAAAAAAAAACCTGCTGTGGCTGGAAGGGGAAAAAAAAGAAAGATGTTTTCTGAGATGGGATGATCTCAGAGAACTAGAGAGGACTCAGCAGATGCTGTAGGGGCAGGACAGTGAATAAGAATTATTAAAATCACCACCAAATTCAAACAACCATGTCTCAGATGTGTGAGAAAAGCCCTTCTGCATGCCTATGTGTGCGGGTAATTTTCCCTTTTCCCTCATTTCTGCCTATTTAAAAAATGACTGTTATTTCACAGGGCTTTGGCTGAAAGCAAGAGGTATGACCCAAAACCTCAATACTGCTCATTAATCTGGTGTGTTTGTTTGAAAGACTGGTGTCTGCCAGGGAAGGCAGAAGCCTCTCTTGGAATGGAGAATGTAAACCCCCGACCCCTGGATTATTATAATTTTGAAATCAAGGGGCTCTCAGGCAGATATGAGGACAGGAATAACAATTCTTTACTAGTATGTATAACAAGGCAAACAAAACAATAACATTAACAACAAACAGAACCAGGGACACAGCAAAAGCCTTCTGGACTGCTCGCACTTTCCACTTTGGTGCAGTTACCGTCACAGCTGGCAGAAATGAGCAAAAAAAATCCGGGGGTGGTGGACTAGATGTATTAGGAGTTCCACAGTGGTAGCTGGAACTCAGGGACGGCGCCGGCCACAGCGTGGAGAAACCGAAAAAACAGCGGGGCCAGAGCAGCGGGGCCGAGGCGAGGTTCAGGATTGCCAGGGCACACGAGCAGATGGCGATCGGTCCCTCAGTGCCGGTGAATTCTCTCTTGCAGGAAGGGAGAGCCTGGCTGTCCTCCTCTGATGCCAATGAGCGAGAGCACCCAGCTGCCTCCAACCCCGTCTATTTTACCTGCCCCCATTCCGGCGGTATCTCCGTCCCCCGGAGAGAAACTCGCCGAAGGAAAAAAGCTATACCCAGATGCTCCACTCCTCTCCCGACTTCAGACACAGTCTTTTGTCTTTCTTAAGTACCCCTAAGTATCCATAAGTCCCCAGTAGTTAGTTTCCTAGCAATTTATGGGAAAAAGAAAAATCTGTAAGTAAAAGAAAAAGGAAAAGAAATCCCAACTCCCAACAACTGGTTTAATGACTAAGTGCGTCGGAGGGGGTGAACTGTTTCAGCCTGCCTGTGCTGTGACCAAAGGCAGATCCCCCTCTCTGATGTGCTTCCAGCCTGGGTGTCCATCCCCAGGAAGCCTTCAGGTGACTATTGGAGATGTCGCAGCAGCCACCAAGGACAGCAAATCCCTGGGTTTGAGGTGGGATGGGATGTATTTCTGAACTAGATGCAGGAGGCAAGACGAGGATGCTAAGACGACACAGCAGCCATGCAAAAACCTGGATGGAAAACATGACCTCTAAAGAAAAACATGCACAGCAGGGGCCACGTCCCACATAGTGGAATAAAAATTGGCTTAAATTAGTAAATACCCAATTAGGCACAAGTCAGCTCTGAATTAATGGCAAATGGGAGAAAACAGGAAGACTTCAGCTATGAGGGTTCATAAGAGGGCCTATAAGTGGAAGATGCTGGTGGCATTTCAGCCTTGGGAAGAGACTTGTGGAGGGGTCAAGCTGGATTCCCAAGGATTTAATCTGAAGAAATTTGTAAGAACACATCCCCACCTCTGAGAGCAATACGTGGCAAAAGATGCAATATATTTAGCCAGGAGGGCAAGAACTGTTGAGGATGGAGGAAAGGCTCCTGCCACACTGCAGAAGTAGCTCTGAACCAGCACTGGAGGGGACTGGTCCAGATGGGGAGTGAGGGGAGATCAAAGAGACAGCTCCAGAAAGATGCCCATGATTTAAAATATTGTAATACCACCAAGTCACAATTTTAAGTACAAAAAAATCCAAGGCCATGCATCCCAAGGGAAAGTTAAGAATGTTTTTTATTCTATTAATATAAATTTCATTTACACTGAAATATAAAAAGAAAAGGCCCTTTTAGTGTGTGTATGTGTTTTTTGGTTTTTTTTTTTTTGGGGGGGGGTGTTTTTGTTTGTTTGTTTTAAAGCATAAGATTCCTTTTCAATCCTGACTGCAGTGGCTTTGGTTGTTGTTTTTCGAACCCCAAAATCCGGGTTCAGCACCTGATGGATGATGCCAGCCTAGAAGCACTGCTCTCCCATGAGGTGTGCAGGACAGCTTTACAGGGGGACTGCAACTTAAAAGAGATAAAGGCAGTTAATGCCAGGGAGAAAGAGAAATCACGCGCCCCCTTGGGGAAAAAACAGCATTGTTTCTCCTCCAGCACAGCCAGGGACCCAGAGCCGGGCATGGGCATAACATCAAATAGAGGGAAAGGAAATAAAACAGAAGGAAAGAAAATAAAAACAAGAAAAGTAGAATAAAACAAAATAGAGCAAAATAAAATAAACAAAATAAAATAGAGCAACACAAAATTTTTAAAAAATCATCTTTCTCTTCATATTTGGGTTTAAAGATAAAATTAAAAAATAGATTATGAAGCTGTTTGGATAATTTTCAGTGTTCTTCCCTGCGGCTTGGTTGGCGCAACACTGCAGCAGGGCTGGAGGGATGGAGTACAGAGAATCTGGAGGATTTACAGATGAAATTGGAGCTTTGGCAGTTGCAAAACAATTAGTAGCAGTAGAATAGAGGTACAAAGTGGTGGAGGCAATTAGCAGGTTGTATTTGGAACCTTCACTGTCTGCTCTAGGGGATCTTGGCAGGGGAAGAGGGATTTGGACCCAGCAGGGAGGCACCAAAATTCAGGGCTCTGTCCATCTGTAACCAAAAACAAATAATTTATGTTCAGACCCTCTTTTTGCTGCTTTAATTTGCTGAAACCCATTCATTGTTTAACAAGGCACAGCCCGGTCCTGGACAGGAATGAGTCCAAGGCAGGTTTGGGCTGGCAGAGCTCAGCTGGAACAACTGGCCTCCAGGAAGGAATCAATAATAATTAATAATAATTTTAAACTGAATAATAATTAATAATAATTTTAAACTGTTGCTTTCCAGTAGCAATGAGGAAGGGCAATGCTGCATCCTAAAAGCATTCCTCTGCCAAGAACGGGATGTAGGGATGCTTGAACCCCAAGTTGGGCTGGTGCTGTTAGAAGTAAAAACCTCATCCAAGGAAAACCAAACTCTGGCTTTCCTCCCCACTTACTCCTGAAACCAGGATGTGAGAGAGGAGTGGCCATGGTACAATCCCTGTGGGATTGGCCAATTGGCTCTGTGCCCCTTTGCCACTGGCATCACCTCCCTGCACCACCCCCAGAGAATCCCTGTGACAGACAGAGATGGCGTGGCCATGATGTGGGGCTGGGGGTACCACCCCGCCCAGCTGAGCAGAACACAGCAATGATGGATATGACAGGTGTGACACTTAAAACCTCTACTTCAGAGGCTGGCACTGAAAATGGTGCTGAAACCTGGAAGATAAGAAGGAGAAAGGTCTCACGGGACATTCAGGGTCCAGGCAGAGTGGGAACACCAGGGTCTTGCCTCTTTTTGGGAGGGAAGGGAGGCACTGGGCAGCAGGAGCGTAGGGCGAGGGCTCAGACATACTCGCGGGCTGTGGAGGGCTGTGACTGCTGATGGTACTGCTGTCCTCGGTGCTCCTTGGCAGGGCAGGAGCAGCACAGGAGGGACCCCCCCAACATGGAGAGGCTGGCGGCCCCCCAGCCCACGAAGAGAGCAGAGCCGAATTCGTACCTGTGATGAAAGGGGTAAGGGCGCATCAGGGAGGGGCAGAGAGGCACAGGTGCAAACTGAGATGGGCAACAGGATGCTTGAAGCTCCGATGAGGTGATCAAGGCAGATTTTAGTTCTTCCCTCTCCATCCTCATCTTTCCTGTTGGCTGTATCCAGCTACCACATGTCCCCAGCTTATAATCCTCCCCTGGGCTGAAATTCCACACGTGCACCACTACCCAGTCCCAGCTGGTAACAGCTAAAGCTTTAGCATCAGCGACATCTGCAAGGTGGCAGCGAGGGCTGGCAGAGGTCCCACCCATGGGGCACACTGGCCCACAATGCTGTGCCTCACCAAAACCAGAAAGGAAAGGTCCAATGGGAAGTGCAGGGACAAGACAGGATTCAGAAGGGCACCTCCTGAGCCAGGGTCTTACCTAGTGTGTATGGGGATGGTGCTCTCTCTGAAGAACTCATAGGTCACCTGTGTGGCATACAACGACACGGCAGCCAGTGTGCACAGACCTGGGCACAGAATCGTGGAATCACAGAATGTTTTGGGTTGGAAGGACCTTTAAAGATCACCTAGTCCAAAGCCCCTGCAGTGAGATGGTTGCCTAGTTGTTCCACTAGACATCAAACATTGGCTGTCAGTGACATCCAGCCCTCACCAAACTGCTCCCCTTCCTCTATCAGCATTGAAAGGTGTTTGAGGATTCCTGCACCAGTGATGTATGAAGGCTAGAGCTGCCTTACCAGAGAGAACGAAGAGAACACCTCCAGCAACAGCTATGCGGCTTTTGGTGACAGGATCCTCCTCCCCAACTTTAGTGCATTTCATGCCCACCACGCTCACGATGATGCCAAAGAAGCCCAGGAGGAGAGAAATGACCATGAGAGCCCGGCATGTCTGGATGTGAACTGCAAGGGTGGAAGAAAAACTGCTCCCAGCAGGTGCCTTTGACCACAGCCGGGCACTGGAAGCAAGGTCACTGTGTTCCATGCTGGTGATGGATCTGTCCTTAACCCTGTCCTTGCTGTGTAGCTCCTGTGTCATATCCTCCCCACTTGGTAGATATGGGGACCTCAGCTCAGCTCAAGGCACTGCTCCCAAATGCCTTCCCTGACCTTCCTCCTTTCCACCCTCATCCTGGTCATGACTGTGCTGGGCTAGGAAACACCTTGCCAGGAGCAGCACCACAGTCACCAAATGCTAAAAGGGTGATGCACGGTCATGGAGCAGGGGCCGGGGGGAGTGTTTGATGTCCCCATGGGGCACTGTTGGTATCTAAATGTGATGCCCACATTGGGGCTCAAACCTGCTGCGGCCAGGAGCATCCCAGCCACACAAATGGGCTCAAACCCACAGGGCCAAGAGAGGCTCAGTCCTGGGAGGGGGCCTAAGATTCACAGATGGAGAGGGAAGCTTGGATCCACATCAAGGCTCAGCTCAGTGGATGAGTGGACTCAGACCCTTCTGAGGGAGGGGTCAGATCTACAATAGGGGTGGGGGCAAGAAGGACTTGGACCTGAAGGTGACTCAGGCTCCAGGAAGAGCCAGGGGAGCTCAGATGCATAGGGGAAGGAGGCATCCAGACGTGAAGAGGGTACAGACCTGTTCCGGATGTGTGTTCAAACTCATACAGGTGGGTTCAAACACAGAGAAGGGCTCAGAGCCATACGGGGGAGGGTCAAACCCACAGCGGGACTCAGACTTACAAAAGGGCAAGGGCATCTCAGGATCCCAGGGGAGCTCATACCAAGGCAGAGACGGGGAGCGGGGACTGCATCCAGGAAAGGAAGCGGGGCTCATCCTACGGGGCCCCGGGCCCCCGTACCCACCTTCGAGAGAGAGCAGCGAGTCGTGCAGGCGGCACTGCACCTGCCCGGTGCTCTGGGCGGCGCAACTCATCCACAGCCCCTCGTGGAGCCCCACGGCCGTGATGATGGCGTCCCCGGCGTACGAGCTCTGCCGCCACTGCGGCAGCACGGCCGCCGCCAGCCCCGCCACCCAGCCGGCCAGGGCCGCCAGGTACCCGGCCAGCTCCCGCGCCCCGCCGCCCATCGCCGCCGCCGCGCCCGGGCCCGCCCCGGCGGACGGAGAGCGGCCGTGGGAGGAGGGACAAGGCCCGAGGGGCGGCTCTGAGGGGGAATACGGGTCGGGGCGGGGGGAGGAGGGCAATGTCGGGAGGATTTGAGGTGAAGGGAGAGACGTGGGTCTTGCGCGAGGAGATTTAAGTCCCAGAGGGGATTTTTGAGTCTCGAGTCGGAGAGTTGGGGCCAAGGGGGTGGGTTACCTGGAGCTTAGGGGGAATTGGGTACCGGGAAGTGGGCATTAGAGGCCTAAGGGAGGGGGGGGGCACTGGGGCCCAGGGAAGAGCATTCGGTCTGAAGGGGAGAGATTTGAATCTGAGGAGAGTGATTTGGGGTTGGAGACAAGGGATTTGAATCCTAGAGGGAAGAATGTGGTCTTAGGGTAAAGATTTGGGGCATGGAAGGTATTTGGGTCCTACAAGAGAGATTTGGGTCTTGAGAGAGATGGAAACCACTCAACGACAGTGTTGGGATATGCGAAAATGGGGCTCCCCGACAGGAGGAGCGAGGGGGTTAGTGGGAAGTTACCATCCTTGACCTCCTGCCGTGGACGGGGAGCCCCCAGAGGCCCCAGGGGTCACTCCAGGAATTCAGCAGGGAGCAGGGAAACAGTTCATTCAGTGAGGGAATTCAGGCACACCATGCCACCATGGCACCAACAAGAGAAGCCATTGTCAGTGGTGTATGCCTGCGGGGGTGTGGGGAACATGTGTCACCACCCTGGTGACACCAAGCCCATTGCAGCCCTAGGACCTGGCAATCGTTAACTGCCATGGCCTCATCAGCAGTCTGCTCACGAACTCAGGCAGCTGGGGGTGGACACTGGGACGGTGGGCAGCCTACACTGGGACTGTATGTTCATCCTGGAGAAAACATCCTCCAGATCCCCCCTTGCCCACCCCAATGCTGAATGGCCCTCCAAGTGAAATAGGGGTGCTGGGTGGCTGCACATGGGGCAGGATTTTTTTGCCCACATTCCCGCGATGGTTATGGTAATGGCCAGACATCTGCAGGAACAATTCAATGCCCTGTCCGGGAGTGCCAGGGTGCTCAATGTCCTTCTTGTTCAAGGACAGTTCCCTCCTCACTGGAATGGTGGGTTCCTTCCCACGCTATGGGAGCGAGGTCCAGGGATGCTCAGCCAGAGATTGCATTGCTGCTACTGCCCCTGGGACACCCTGTCTCCCATAAACACCTTTGTGAGGCTTACAGGGCTACAATACTCCTGGGTAGATGCTTGCCAGGAGGGAAGGTTGTACCCCAACACTGACAACAGCCAAAGGGTGACACCAGCCTTCAGTCCCCACCTGGAAAGCAACAGCTTAGAAAAAAAATACCTTTATTCACCCATTTTCTGCAGAAGGCACTTATATACCCCCAAGTTCAGGAAAGGCACACATCTGCACCCATTGGCACCAGGACCCCACCCCTAACAGAGCACCCCTCCCTTGTCCCCATGTCACCCACCCCTGAGCCTCCATCACACACCCCAGGTCAGCTCCACAGGGGAATACTGGATGCTGCAGGGGTAGTACACAGCATTCCCCAAAGCCCCACTCCAACTGGGTCAGGGGCAGAGGGGATCCCCTATGTTACCCTTATGACTATGCAGCTTGAAGCCACAATGCTGACATGACTAGTCCCAGCAGAGATGTCCTGGTCCCTGCAGGATGTCACAGCTCATCCTTCCCGACTGCAATGGCAGCTGATGATTCCTTCTCTGGCTCCAAATCCCCCTCTTCCACACTGAAAAGCATCTTCACCAGGTCATCTGCCTGCACACGCTCCTGTGGGCAGACCCATAGTGGTATGCATAGCCACTGTCCCAGCCAAAAGCCCTACGCACTGCTGGGAGGGAGCTTACCCGCTCACTGTGCCGAGGGTCCAGGGTGAACCAGAGGGCAATAGCGCAGCGCTGACCCTTGGTCACAGCTTTCACCCCGTGGGGGTTCTCTGAGCCAGAGGAGAAGCCCACAGCACGGCCACACTGTGGCTGGACCTCTGCCTGTCAAGGGTGGGAGACCAGGAGACCCCACTCAGGGGTGAGTTGGTTCCCCTCAACCCAAGTTCATCTTTTGCAGTGGCCCAGGGGATGTTCCCAGGGCACAGGGCCAACAGGCAGGAGCTAGATTTGGTGCTGCCCATGGATCCTTGGAACTGAGCTACTCACGGTCTCAGTCTTGGCATCCAGCTCGGTGAAGTAGAAAGCTCCTCCTTCAAAGTCCCCGTTGAGGTAGAGGATTGCACTAAAGGGAGCAGGGGACAAGTGGAGGTGACAAGTAACCATCACCAGAGCTCTCCAGCATGATGGCAAGAGCCAGAAGCAAGAAAGCCCAGGTCTGGTGTACTTCCTACCTTGCTCCTCCCAACTGAGGTGCCACCAAATTGTGGTACCCTTAGGTGGGGAAGCTGCAGCTGACAGCCACCACCAGTACCTGTAATCCCGGAAAGTGTAGGCTGGGGGTTCCTTCACGCACAACAGTGCCTCAGCATTGAGAATGCAGTTGTCCACATGCACCTCATGGCTGTTGTCATTCCGGCCTTCTTGCTTCTCTAGGGTAGAACAGGGCACGTCAGGAGCCCTCTGTGCAAGAACAGGGTCCATCCCCAAGTATCCCGTGCTTGTAGATGACAAGAAAGTCATGCGTTAGCCTAAAGCACTTCCACTTGCTGGAGCGTGGATCGTGCAAGGCCATTTGGGTGGCATAAAACACTGTTGACTTGTCCCATGGCACTTCCATGGCCCTCCAGGTACAACCTCTCTCAGCGCCCATCCCAAAATGCCTCAGAATGATGAAATCCTGTATGGCATGAGGCCATCTGCCCTGTTAGAGGCAACCAGCAGAGCTGCTGCTCATCTTCCCAAACTGGGCTTAGGGACAAGCTTCCTACACCCTCCTGGGAAGAAGAGTGGGTTAGGGAGCAGCAAGGTCTCCAAAGAAAGGTCCAAGACTACACCACTCCAGCTGTTAGAGGAGATCCAGACAGGAAAAGACAAAAGACTTCTTCCTCTGGGCCACACTCACCATCAATGGCTGTGCGGCACACTAGGTGGGAGTAGGAGAAGTGGAGTGGGACCTCCAGGCGGAAGTAGGATGCAATCATGCGCCGCACCTTCTCTGTCACGTTGTAGTACAAGTAGGCACTGTGCAGGGGCACCTTCCCCTCCTGCCCCAGCTGTGGAGGACAGACAGGACAGGGACTCAGCCCCACATGGGCATGGGCAACCATCTCCCCCAAAACTACCCTACCTTGTCCCCACAGCCTGTTTCTCCACACAGCCACCCCAACCTTGAGGGCCTTGAGGACAGTCACGCCATAGAAGGTCTCGCTGGGAGTGTGAGGAGAGGTCTTCCCCCGATAGCCATCTCCAGCCGAGGCAGCCGCCTGTAAAACCCGATTTGTGTTACTGGTCTGATGTGTGAGCTGCAGGATGGGACCCCTTGATGGATAGATGGCATCCTCTATCCATCCCTGCCTTCTCTACCTGTTCTTGCACTCACGTTAGTGAGTCTCTGCAGTTCACGGCACTCCTCAGCAGACAGGACTCCATCCACCACGACACGCTGGGAGCCATTCAGGGCCTTGGAGTTCATGGTGACACTGGCTCCTTCGTACACCAAAGGGCCGCCTGCGGCACAAGTGGGATTGGTGTATGTGGGGAGAGATGCCACCAGCTCTGGGAGGGCTGGGGGAAGCTGTGGTCCCTCCACCTGCTCCTGCTGCCACCCTTGTGTAGAGGGACTGTGAACTAGCAGCAGGGGTCACAAAGGTCTCCATCCCACCTCCCCTCCTGGCCTTCTCCACCTTCTCGGATGAACTTGCTCATGTCGGCAGACTCTTTGGCCTTCTCCTCCACCAGTGTCTCAATCTCCTTCATGAGGTTGCCGATTTCCTCAGAGATGCGTGCTGCAGTCTCCCGCTCCACCCTGGGCATGCGGCAGCCATCAGCACCACCACCCCACTGTCCCCACACCAGAAATGAGGGCCACTAAGACAAGGGCAGGACAAGCTGTCTCAGGTGCTTGTAACAAAGCTTGCACCTAGACTGGAGAGTCACCTCAATGCATCCCACACTCTGAGGCGTTTGAGGTGACCTACACATGCCCATCATCCCATGGGCTGATGGGAAATAAAGCTCTGCCCTCCAGCAGCCTCTTCCAGTCCCAGCATCAAAACATCCCCTGGGAGGAGCTCTATGCCGTGTCCTTTGGCCCAAAGCCCACACTGGAAGAAAGGTTTGTCCTGTCAGACCCCCATTGGGTGAGCTTGGCTGGGGACAGCACTCACTTCTGTTTCTCTCGCAGTCTTTTTGGTATCACCTCTTCAGGTGTCCATGTGTCCTGCCACCAGAAGAACAACATCAGGAGCTGGACAAAGATCTGGCCAGGACACAGATCTCTCATCTGCATTCCATCTGGCCACTGCATCACCCTGGTCTCACATCACCCACCGGGTCCACAAAAGGGATGCCAAAGACGTCATAGCTGAAGAAGAGCAGCTCCTTCTCCATCAGACTCTGCTGGTAATATGCCTGGATCTCCTGTGGCAAGGGGCAGAGGGATGGGGTGAGATAGAGCAGGAAGATTCTGAAAAACCTCGAATGTGGGCAGGAAGATGCAGGTTTAGACCATTCCTGTGGTCCTTGCTCCAGACCCGCAGCCTTGTTTCCTGCTCCATCTGGCAGCTGGGCAGCAAGTGGCATTCCCCATGCTGTCTGAACTTCCCTGTGGACAAGCCCTGGGGAGATGACAGTTGAGCAGAGGCACATGTGTATCCCCTCTGCAGGAAGCTCTTTAGGAGCAGTTTCCCTTCCCCTACTCCAACTGGTGTGGGGCAGATACTCCCATCCATGCCTATCACATCCCAGGCAGGACCTGGCCATCCAGATTTGGCTATTTTGAAGCCAAATCCTCTCCTTTTTAAGCAATTTCACTTCCTCCTAAAAAGATTGTCCACCTGCCTCTCACAGCCCCCTCTATCAAGAAAGTGTCCATGTGTGCCCGTCATCCAACTTCACTTGGCCTAAGACATTTTGCCAGTGATGTTTTTCAGCTACTTTCCAGGTTGTCTGACCTTAAATCCACCCATTCCTGTCCACCTTCGGTATCTGGTACGGAAGAAAACCTACAGCTTCTGCAAAGGTCCCCAGTGAGAAGAGAAGATGTCCCTGCAATCGTTCGTCCTTCTGACTGCTCACCTTTCGCGGCTGGATGGGTCTGGCCAGGTTTTCCCCCAGGACAGCAGTGTAATAGGCCAAATTTTGGTTCATCACCTCGTCATGTGGGAAGAAGAGCAAATAGGTCTTGGCGCATTCAATAGCTTTTTCATAATTCCCATCTGCAATGAGAAATGGGCTGTTAATGGCACGTCCAAGGACACTGGAGGCAGAACAAAGACAGATATGGAGGAGAGATGAAAGACATAGTCCTTGTGTTCCAAACTGTGTCACAAGTAGGGCAGATCCCCTGGGGCAAGGATAACTGCTGCCACAAAGGCAAAATTCAGACTCTGTGGTACTCTCCTCTCTCCAGAAACCATCACAGCAGAAACCAGGGGTACTTGTACAGCTTGGGTACTTTTCTCACTTGGAAAACGTGACAAAGCCTATTTAGAGGAGCCAGACCCAACCATTTACTGGCAAACCTGCAGTCTCCAGCCACTGAAACATCCTACCCCACTTTCATGTGGTCTTTCACAGCATCACAAAATCACAGAATGAGTCAGATTGGAAGGGACCACAGTGGGTCATCTGGCCCAACCTCTCTGCTCAAGCAGGGTCCCCCAAGAGCATACAGCACAGGACTGTGTCCAGATTGCCTGGAATATCCCCAGTGAGAGAGATGTAACACCCTCTCTGGACAATCTCTTCAGTGCTCAGTCGCTGCAAACATCCTCATATCCAGATGGAACTTTCTAGCCATGAGTTTCTGGCTCTTGTCCTATTGCTCAGCACCACAGAGCAGAGCCCGATCACATTACCCTGCAGATACTGACAAACATTGATGAGGTCCCCTCACAGCTTCTTGAGGATTTCTGTTCTCTTGGACTTCATATTTTTCCTATCCTTTTGGAGAAATTCACACAGAAACATCTTATACTTTTCTAAAGAAGTATAAAATATTTTATATTTCATATATATAAATGAGTATATATGAAATAAAATGAAGTCAAATCAGGTGTATTTTCCTGGGTTGTAACTCTTCTGCAGTGGGAGTGTGCTGCTGTGATTTGAGGCAAGAGGTGGACAGCTGGCAAGGAGGAAAAAAAAATGTTTCTCTCGGCTGTTGTTTCACTTGAAAAGTGAAGCTGCCCAGTAATAAAGCAACGTGGACAGGGGCTGCAGCCAAGCACAGAGTGATCTAATCTCCTGGAGAATGTTTCAAGCAGGAGGAACATGCCTGTTGAACCTCATGAAGTACAAGGCCTAGTGGAAGGCTCTCCAGCAGTATCAGTGAAGATGGGGGGATGGATGGGATTAGAGCACCCAGAGGAGAAGGATATGGAGATAATAGTGGATGAAAAACTGCACAGGACCCATCCATGTGCACTAGCAGCTCAGAAGCCCCCCCTCCCCAGGCTGATCCCTGGCAGCACGGGCAACAGGTGAGGGAAGGATTCTGCCCCTCTGCTCCACTCTGGTGACATGCCACTTGCAGTGCTGTGTCCAGCTCTGGGTTGCCCAGCATAAGGATATGGACTCATTAGTGCGGGTCCAGAGGAGGCCACCAAAACGCTCAGAGGACTGGAGCCTCTCTGTGAAGAAAGGCTGAGAGAATTTGGCTTGTTGAACCTGGACATGAGAAGGCTCCTGAGAGATCTTGATGGCCTTCCCATACCAAGAGTGGCCACAAGAGAGATGAAGACAACTTTTGTAGTTTATAAGGTTTATAGTGACTGGACAAGGGGAACTGTCTTAAACTGAAGAAGGGCAGCATGAGGTTGGCCATAAAGAAGGAATTTTATGTCTGGGCAGTGTGTGCCAGGGAAGGAATCAGGTTGGCCATAAGGAAGGAATTTTAGTCTGGGCAGTCTGTGCCAGGGCTTCACCACTCTCATTAGAGTGGTGAGGCCCTGGCACAGACTGCCCAGAGTGTTAGAGACTGCGTTGGATGGGGCTCTGGGAGATCTGAGTGACCAGTGCTAGATGTCCCTTCATCTTCAGTTATACCGATGAGATTATCTTTGAAGGTCAATGATCCACCAAACCACTCTAAGGATCTATGATTTCAGGCAAAATGACGAGTGCTGACAACCACAGAGGATGAGGTGAGGAGCTGCTTACTGTTGTAGTAGGCAAACTGCAGATAGTTGAAGTGCGAGGGCAGGAAATCCTCCAGAGGCTTCTCCTGGCCAGGCTGGGAGGCCAGCTCTGTGACACAGCCCTGCTTGCAGCTTAGCACTTGCATGGAGTGATCTGGAAGAGAAAAACACCATGCTCACAGTCACCCATGGGCTGATGGGCAGGACCCTGAGGGGTATTCAATCTCCTGCTCATACTGGGGTTGTTGCAAGCTTTTTGGTAGTGGAAAACCCTCAGGGATGGGGGTCGTCCACCTCAGAGTTGACCAGTGTGGAGTTGTGGTGCTCTCTCAGGACAGACTAGCCATCATCAGCCTCCCATCACATCCTGGTGACCCTCTACTGGTCTCTCTTCTGTCTTTCCATGTTCCTCTGGAATTAGGAGAATTCCTGGGCATCAGTCCCAGTGCTAAGTGGAGGTAAACACCTCCTGCCATTTACTAGCCACACCTTCCCTAGTGAAAGCTAGGATGGGGTTTCCACTCTTCAGGGACCCTCTACCCCCACCCCAGGTCTTTGTGGACCAACCTCCTGAGAATTGTACTCAACTCTTGTGACAGGACACAGAAGGCATGGCTCCCACCTGTAATGGCCTGGAAAAGGTCTGCATTGTACTCAAGGTAGTTGTAACCCTCATAGTCATACGGTCCCTCGCAGAGAGCGCGGCATTCAGCGTCTGCCACAAAATACTCCTCCAGCGCCTTCTCCAGGTGCAGGATGGCAGCAGCTGGCTGCTCCTCTGTGTAAAACCGGATGCCCAGCTGAAATTCGCTCTGCGGAAGGATGAGAAACGAGGGGATCTCAGTGCTTCACCCCCCTGTGATGGGTCATCTCATCCCCACCTCAATGGCACCTCACGAGCTCTCTGAGCTAGCAGCTGTGGTGTGATTGCCCTGGGTTGCACAGCGGACAGGGACTTTGGGAAGGGAGGTTCTCACCAGGTGGGGTTTGGCCTCCAGGTCAGTGAAGTCATCCTCGTGGACTCCCACCATGGCCTGGTAGTACTCCAGGTTTTGCCTCATCTCCTGGTGCCCAGGGTTGGCCACGAAGAAAGTGTGAGCGGCCGCCGCCGCCTGCGCTGGCCGGTTCATCTGGGTGGGACGAGGGTGAGAGAGCGCGGATCCCGTGCAGAGCGGAGCGGACACCCGTCCCCGGGGCATCCCGGCAGCCGGGGCGGAGGGCGGTGACGGGGGCGGCTCCGGCGAGCTCCGACGTGGCACTGGTGGGGGGGCGCGAAGGCGGGGGGGCAAGGCCGAGACTGCCGGGCGGCAACCTCACTCCTCCGGGGCAGACACTGAACCCTCCCGGCGGCCCGGGACCGGGATCGCCACCGGCCGGTTCACCCGGTCCCACCCATCCATCCTCCCGCCTGATTCCGGGATCCTCCGTGCATCCCGTCCGTCCCAAAACCGGTCGTAGCGGGACACCCCCTTTCCTTCCCTTCCCCCTTTCCCTTTCCTTCCCCGCCGCCGGTGCCGCACCTTGAAATAGGCGACCTGGAGGTAGTTGTAGGGGCTGCGCCGGCTGAACTCCCGGTCCAGCTCCTCGCCCAGGCGGTATCGGGAGGGCGCAGCGGGCCCGCAGCCCCGCAGGCAGGCGGCGCGGCGAAGCAGCGCACGAAAGAACCACAAGTCCCGGAGCACCGGGTCGGGCTGGGACTCGGTCGCCTCCGCCGGCCCCGCTGTGGCGTTGGCGCAGCGCAGGCGGCACCGCATCAGACGGGAGCGCACGGCGGCCCGCGCCCGCAGCGCCCGCTCCATCTGCAGCACTACGGTGGGCCAGTCCCCCCGCGCGTACGCCTCAGCACCGGCGGCGAACAGCGCGTCCGGGGACTGGGCGGGCAACGGCGGGTCGCCCGGTGCTAGGGTCGGGACCGGGACCAGGACCGGTTCCGGTGGAGTGGCCGCCCGCGCCAGCAGCACCATCAGCAGCGGCAGCAGCAGAAGCAGCGGCGACAGCGCCATGTCCGAACGCCGGCCGAACCGCGGCACCAGCCAGCCCGGGCACTGGAGCGATACTAACTCCGCCCCCTCCTCCCCGCCGCCGGCCAATCAGCGCCAGCAGAGCCCCGCCATGGTCGCGCCCCTCACCGTGCGTGCTGACGCCTCAGCGGAAGCCCCTCCACCGGGCGGAAGCGGTGGGTCGTGGCTGTCCATGGCGGAGGGCGGCTCGGAGCCTGGGCATGACGGCCCCGGCCCCGGCCCCGGGCCGGGCCCGGGTCCCGGCCCCGGGCTGGCCCTGGTCGAGGGCAGCGCAGGCCGCGCCGGCCGCGTCGGGGACCCCGGTGACCTAGTGGCCCTGGCCCAGCAGGTGCAGCAGGTGAGGGCCGGGTCCCAGCGACGGGGCTGCGGGAGCAGGGCTGAACTCGCTGTCCGCTGCTTCCCGGACGTCTCCGGGGCCTTCTCAGGCGGCGGCGGCCTTGGTGCCTCCCAGCACGTCCCGCTGCTTTCCGGTGACCCCGGCGGCCTCCTGGTGTGTCCTGTGCTGATTCCCACAATCTCCCACTGTCCCCTCCCAGTATGTCGCAGTGCCCCGCCAGTATCTTCCCGAGTTCCCACGTTGTTGGTGTCTCCAGAACCTCTTATTGCACTTCAGTGCTTCCCACTGTGCCTTGCTGCCCCGCAGTGACTCAGAGCATCCCACTGAAGTCCCATTCCAGTATGCCCTGCTGCCTCCCAGTATGTCCCCCTATATATAGTTCACAGCAGCACGTACAGATGCCTCCCACTACCATACTGCCAGTCCATCCTAGCACCCCTGATATGTTCTATGACTGCTTCAGTGATTCTCGGTCCATCCTGCCTCTCAGTCCTCCCCAGGTTTTCCTGATATGTTCTACTGGTCCTCCCAGTGCACTCCAGTATGTTACACTATTCCTCCAGTGCCTCGTAGTACGTCCTACTGATCTCTGGTGATGTTCCTCAGAGCTTCTCAGTTCACCTTAAAGCTCAGTGTATGTCCTGCTGCCTGCTCCCTGTGTAGCCCACTACCTCCCAGTCCAAGCTGTTGCCTCCCAGTATGTCCTGCTGCTCCCTCTCACTGCCCCTCAGCTTATCCAGACAGCTCCTGGTCCTTGCTCCTGCCCAGGGGTGCCAGGACAGCTCCTGCACCCCCCAACTCTGTGGATGCCTTGAGCTTGACCACAGCTGGCTCAGCACAGCCAGAGGGCTGTCGTTCTTCCTGTTCGGACCTGCCCAATTTTCTCTCCCAGGCCAATGACTTTGTCCGAGCAAATGCCTGCAGCAAACTGACAGTCATCGCTGAGCAGATCCGGCACCTGCAGGAGCAGGCGCGGAAGGTGAGTAAGGACGGGCAGAAGGCTCATTGCCTTGGGAGATGAGCATTTGCTGCCGCTGCTGGGCATTTGGGAAGGGCTGTGGCCTACATGTGAATTGGGGCTGGGAGCTGAGCAAAGATTTAGTGGAAAAATAAGGAGATCTATTGTCCAGTGTCAATGGGGGATAGTGGGGGGTTGATTTTTGTGCTTTCTCTGTGTCCTCACCAAACCAGGAAGGACTTTATGAATAAAGTAGGGGGGCAAGGGCAGGTGGTCCAAAACAGCTCGCGGGTATCAGGAGAGAAAGAGATTACTCTAGTTTTGGAACTGGTGATTTGTGTGTGCACTATGCTCTTGGAAGGATCTGATGAAGTGACGACGTGGCCCTAGCTGGATCGGAGGCCCTGGGGTAAAGTGGTGCACTTCAGTGGATTCCTCTGTGAGCGACTAGCGCTTTCAGGGCCTGGAGCACGCTCGCTGTGAGAGCTGGCACCAGAGGCAAAGGACAGGTCTTTGTATGGAAATCCAGGGACAGTCTGTGGAGTCTGAAGGGGAATCCAGGGACAAGAACAAACTTGGACTGAGGGCACAGAGTTTTATATGGTGAAAAAGGGGTGGCTCTGAGGGCTAAGGTCCGATGGGAACAAGTGAAATTGGTGCAGAGGAGGGGCAGCCAACCAGGGGAACCAATAGGATAACAGGGGTGGAACACTGAATCAAACTGAGACCAATGGGGATCAGGAGAGGGAAGAACTTTCTAGGGAACATACAAATATGGTGAATAGGGACTGAACTGGGGTGGAGCAACTGTATGAACCAATGGAACTTAAGATATTAACATGTGCCTGCAAAGGCTTATGGGAGTGAGGTACTTCTCACCCTAACCCTGGAGGGGTGTTTCTCCTTGCTGCTTCTGCCTCCCGCCAGCTTAAAGGGTGATAATTCTAGTGGTTGGTTCTCAGGCCTCCCTACTAGGAAAGATGAGTTTTCTATCTAGTGGTGAGCTTGGTTTTATGTTTATCTGGATGGGTTTGCTGGAGTGGGTGGTCCCAGGAGTACACAGCAATGCTGGGCTGTGTTCATCAGTCTAGCTTTCCATTCTTCATAGTAAAATCAGAAGCCAGAGTGAGGAAGGATCTGCCAGTCATTGCAACTGGCCCACTACCATTGAGGCCATTGCATCATGTAATCATTAACTGGTGGAGCTGGAGCAGTTGGGTGGTGGAACTGGGGAGATGAATTCTCCTTTGTTTGTTGCCCCTTCCCTTGGCACAGCAGGAAGGCCTGTCTTTGGTTGCAAATGCAGGTTGTGGCTGCGGGTGTGTATTCTATTACCATCTGTTAGAGGTGGGGCACTTATCTTCTGTTATTTGGGCCACCTGTTAAAACCAGGTGGGGCAATTTTCCTTATCTCTGCCATGACCCATCCTCCTTCCCGGGAGATATCTTCTGCCAATGGCCATTGAGTGTCACTGCATGACTGATAAAGTTATCATCGTCCCACTGGGAGATGCTCTGCCCAGGGGGAGGAGCCAAGCATTTCTACCTGAATATAACTGAGATTTGGAACACCACAGTCAGCCTTTTCCCACTTGATTCCCAGAGGAGCAGCTTTCTTTTCCACTGGATTCCCAGGGAAATAGCAGGCCCATTTACATCACCCCTGGACCTTCAGAGGAAAGCTCCACCCTTCTACAGGATCACTGCTTCAACAGAACCACAGCTGGCACTGCAGGAGGACTGCAGCTATTATTTAATCAGTTGCTACCAACAGCCTGACCAACAGGGTGTGAGGTCATATTTCTGACTCTGTCAGTGTTGTTTTGTATTGCTGCATTTTTGTTTTCTTAATAAAGAACTGTTATTCCTACTCCCATATCTTTGCCTCAGAGCCCCCTTAATTTCAAAACTATAACAGTTTGGAGGGAGGAGGTTTACATTTTCCATTTCAAGAGAGGCTCCTGCCTTCCTTAGCAGACACCTGTCTTTTCAAACCAAGACAAGGCCCCAGTCCAGCAGCTGTATGTGGAGATGAGGAATAAGCCCAACATGTGGTGGCATCAAGTATAGAGATGAATCTGGGGTGAGATGCAGAGGTATCTCCACCTCTGTGGAGAGGTTCTCTGAAGTCCTACTGACAGGGAAGAATTAGAAAAAACTTTATCTCTGGAAAACGTCTCCTTCCTGTTGGCAGGGAGATCAAGGCCTTGTGACCCATAGGTTGAGTGATGTGTCTTGGGCTATGGCTGAGAGGCAATGGCATGTTGTCATTTTATTTCAAGTGTAAAGATGTTTTGTTATTCCAGGTCTTAGATGAAGCTAACAGGGATGCTGATCTGAACCACGTAGCCTGCAACATTGTGAAGAAGCCAGGAAACGTTTACTACATGTACAGGCGGGAGAGTGGGCAGCGGTATTTCTCCATTCTGTCTCCTAAGGTGGGTGGTTACAGGCCATGAAGAAGCAGGGAGGGGAAAAAAGTAGTGGTTTTGGTGCTTGGGAACATATGAAGCTCAGGCAAAAGCACCAGCTGGATGGGGGCATTTGTTTGTTCCTACTCAGGTTTGGTGTTTGCCCTTGCTCTGGGTTAGTCTGCTGGAGCCAGAGCCATCTTACAGAGTTCTCTGGCTCTTGATGGAGAATGGCAAGAAGCCCTTTGGAGCATGGATCTGAATTTTGTCTTTTGGTACCTGTGGTTCTTTGTCTGGGAGTAAAGAACTGCCAATGTGCCCTGAGCCTTCGCTGGCTGGTGTGGCTGCCTGGTAGGACAGTCTCTTAGGTACTTCAGCCCAGGAACTGAGTTTGCCTGCAGCTGAGGTGATGGTCTTAGAGACCTCCTCCTTCCAGACTACCCATATTCTTACATGCAGGGTGAAGGCTTCAGGGCAGCTCAGGGAGATCTTGTGTCCACAAGCCTTCCTCTGTCAGTAGTGCTGGAGCTCAGCCTGATCTTGGACTTGGGGTAGCTGAGCTTATTTTTAGGTTAGGAAATGGTATGGTTGTGTAGCTGGGACTGCTTCAAAGGTAGTAGGGCTTAAGGACAGCACAGCCCACCTCCAAGGGAAACTGAACACTGATGGAATCTCTCTTTTCTCCACCAGGAATGGGGTACCACTCCCCATGAATTTCTTGGTGCCTATAAGCTCCAGCATGACATGTCCTGGACTCCGTTTGAGGACATAGAGAGACGAGATGCTGAAATAACTGTCCTGGAGAAGCTGCTGAACCAGCAGGCAGCACTGCCCCTGTGCATGGAGCCCAACTTCCAGGGCCTGACCAAGTCACACAAGTGACCCCACAGGATCCCCTGAGCAGAGTCCCTGAGTGAGGGGACACAGTGCCTGTATGCTGCCAAAGGCGAGGTGGAAAGAGACCAAGAAACAAAAATGCTGATTGTTTTTGTGCTTTAAGGAGACTAATTCTGCATTCAGTCTTACTGGATTTTATAGTAATTGAATAATTTACTTTATTGACCTATGCCAATAATTTACTTTATTGACCTGTACCAGGAGTTGTCAGTTCCAAGAGTGCTTGGAGCAAAAAGCAGAAATGCTTGGGGTAGATGTGCTAATGCTGTAAAATAATATCCCCTATCTGCCTGGCTCTGGTGTACCTCACTGTGAGTGCGTCAGGTAATGATCTCAGGGCTGGATTTTCCCCCTTGTTAAAATCCACATGTTTAAAGAGCTCTGTGGCTTGGGAAGAGTAGTCAAAAGCCTGTGCAAAGGGTCTGTTGTGATGAGTCTTCTGGTCTCTGTCCTAGCTGGTCTGAATCCCTGAGCTGGGAACATAGGGTGACCTGAAGCTCTTTTCTCTGGAAAGAGCATTCTCAAAAGTACAATGCAGGCTTCAGGTGCTCTTCAGATGATGTGTTTTTGACATCTGTGACCGTGTTCACAGGGGTTTTCAGGATGAGGGAAAAGACTTAGATCTGACTCTATATTTCAGAAGGCTTGATTAATTATTTTATCATATATATATATTATATTATAACTATACTAAAGAATAGAAGGAAGTTTCATCTCAGAAGGCTAGCTAAGCTAAGAATAGAAAGGAATGAATAACAAAAGTTTGTGACTCAGACAGAGAGTCCAAGCTAACTGGTCTGTGGTTGGCCATTAATTATAAACATTCAAGATGGGCCAATCACAGACACACCTGATGCATTCCACAGCTGCAGATAACTGTTGTTTACATTTTGTTGCTGTAGCTTCTCAGTGGGAAAAAATCCTAAGAAAAGGATTTTCATAAAAAGATGTCTGCAACACACATTCTCATGCACTCCCCCTTGGATGTGAGTGCATGAGCTGCCAGGTAGAGGCAGGATACTGGATGACTTTATGCCAGAGCAGTGGGGAGAGTAAAATAAATCAACTGTTATCTCACATGTACCACCAAGACAGGCCCGGTGTTTTTCCTGTGTGGCAAAAATACCTTTAGCTTTGTTAGGAGGACTTAGTGGCACGTGGAGCTGGTAGGACACTTCCAGCATGTTTTTTCCACCTAGGAAAACCAAGGAGAAGTAAAGATCAGAGCTGCTGAGGAGATATCCTTTCTCTGCTCAGCCACACGGGGCTTCTTCAGGAAGTTGCCTGCTTATCTGTGAGGAGCCAAAGTTGTAATTTATTGACAGAGAGGATGTCCAGGTTGGATCCTGGTATGTAACATTAGATCTGGTTGGATTCTTCCATGACTTGCTCACTTTCCTGACATTACAAGATGACCTTATATGCTGCTCTAGGCATTACATGTACACAACCACCTTGCCATCTCCATGGGCAACATGGGAGGGTTGGTGTCTACTTGTAGGAGCTGAATTCTGACCTTCGGGTCTGGGCTGGCTATGGGTGGAGTTGGTGCTTCTTGGTGGAGCCCAGCTGTGAGGGCATCTGCAAAAACGAGACCCTTGGGGACCAGCACTGTCACTGTGTTTTGTCACTGCTGGAGTTTATTCCCCCTTTGCAGGACACAGCCGCACCTCAAGTGTCCCTCTGTCCTCATCCCCACACACTGGGAGATGCTCAAGGCTGCTGGCAGTGACAGTTCCTCATGGGAAGAGCTGTTTCCTGCTGGTGTTACAGAGGATTGGGAGGTTTGGGGCAGCTCCCTAGCAGCCCAGGATTTTTTTTGTCCCAGATTTTCTTCTAGCTGTGTCCAGTGCAGTAGCTCACCTACGTCCCACAATGGCAGAGCCTCTGTTTGACAGAAACCTGTTCCTTGGATCCAATATGGGACATTTTTCTCAATATCTTTCCTCACTTAGAGCACAAGGGCATATTAACAGCAATTTTTTATTATTATTAGTAGTAGTAGTATTAGACCAGGCTATAATTAATTCCTTATCAAGTTACAGGTGCCAAATTTGACAGGGTTTTTCTCTGCTTGTTTCATTGCCTTGAGTTTGATTTTACTGCATGCTATTATATCTTGACTTGGAAGGGAGAAAGTTAATTACTGCATGGACTTTGTGTGTTGCTAATTATAGCAACACCAGATCTTCATGTGTGCTGATTTATGCTCCTCTGAGAAGTGGGGATTCCTGCCCCAGTCTTATCTGTTTCCATCATTAATATCTGTACCATGGCGTGCAAAAGAGGATGGGGGGTGGTGGCTGTGGGCCTCTGTAGCCTTTGGTGGGATGTCCTGTGTGTCCAGCAGACACCGCAGGCCCTCCACACCCCACAGCTCACCCCTGTTCTGCAGTTGCTCTAGGCACTGTCAAGTCTTTCTCGTGGATTTGTTCCCAAAAAGCAAAACCACTATGGCTTTGTATGAAAAGACAAAGGAGGGCCTAAGAGACAGGACGTGGAGGTGATGAGCCCATAGTGATGCTCAGTGTTCTTGGCACTGTGGGGAGTGGGGAATGAGGCTGGTGCAGGGAGGTGTTGATGGAAAGGTGGAACCATTCCCTCAATATTGCTTATGCATTGTTGGGATCTAATTAAAGCCAAAGAACTGAGGCATCATCAGAAATACTGGAAGGTTCTCTAAAGCCAAAGCAACACATAATCTGGAACACAGACAAGGATGAAGCTGATTGAGGTGGAGCCTCCTGTGATGCTTGTGGGGAGGATGCATTTCTGGTGGAATGATGAGATGGTACCCTGTAGGAGACTCCAGGGTCTCTCCGGCTTCTTGATCTCATCCACTTGGCTCAGCCTCTACCCAGCTGGTGCCTTTGTGCTTGACAGGGCAGGGATTTCATTGAAATTCATCTGGAAGAGACAGTGAGACACTGATACCTATTCATGATTTCATCTTGAAAATTCTTTTGAAAAGATTCCTCTTCCTTTGCTCTTTTGTGAGTGCGCAGGGCAGCAATGAGCATATTCAGAAGGAATGGCTCTTTCCAAAATCCCCAGTGATGTCCAATATTTGCAGAAGGCACAGATGTGCTTCTGACACCATTACATTGGGCAGAGTGGGTTTTGTTTTGTTTTTAGCCATGCAGATGAACCAGGGCTCATTTAAGAGGTCCACCACAAAGATGCTCTGAGGGTTTGACCCATTCCAGGTGATTCTCAGAGCCAGTGTTTGGTAACTTGAGGCTGCCAGCACTGGTACTTGCAGCTCTTCCCAGCTTTTAAAATTTGAATTAGCCTGGAGTTTTTAGTTTCAGGCCAGATTTTTACTTTGCTTCTGAAAGTAGCCATGCCTGGAGATTTTCTTTCTAGCCTCTTGCTCCTGAACGATGTGGGTGGTTAGGGGGATTGAACCTGCCATAAGTGCCCACTGCTCTCAGCCACGAAGAGTGTCCCAGCAGGAGGAATTGTGTGTCTTTGGCCCTTCTTATGTCAGCCTCGGGTCCAGGGAGAAAAGACAAAAAAAAAAAAAAAAAAAACCCAAACAAAACGACAAACCAAACAAAAAAACCACTACCACCACCAAAACTAAAAAGCCACAAATAAACAACAAAAAACAAACAAACAAACAAACACTTATTAAAAAAAACCTTATAGGGAGTTTGGGCGCTGCCCGGGCGAGCCCCGCGATGGGGCAGGCCGTGCCCGCGCGCGCCCCCTGCCGGTGCGTGCACCGCCCTGCGAGCGGAGGCGCGTGGCCGGCAGGGGGCGCTGTAGCTGGCACGCCCCTCGCCAGCACGCTGCGCGGTGACGTCAATCGGCTGCCCCTGTGCCTTCGCCGAGGAGACCCCGCAGTGAGCTGCCAACGCCCGGCGGAGCGTCCGAGGTGAGAGTGGGGGGGGGAGGGGGGCGGAGACGGGACCGGGACCCCCGGGCGAGCACGGGGACCCCCGGCACCACCGACTGGTCCTGATCTCCGCGCAGCACCCACCAGCGCAGCCCTGGCCTTCACCTCGGTCGGAGCGCCCGCTGTGCGGGAGCCGCCCTGCCGGGCCCGCTGTGTGTGTGGAACCTCCCCGGCAGCCGCCTGCGGGGGGGAAGGGCGGCCTCGTCCCAGCGGGTCTCGGTGGCTGCTGGCGGGCGCTTGCCTTTGTGGGCCTGGTCTGTTGAGACGGTGGGCATGGCCGCCGCTTCTGCTGCTGCCCCCCCCCTCCTGGCGGCGGACGGACTGGACCCTCGGAGCAGCGCAGGAAGCGTTTCCGCGGCCATGGCGGGGCCCGCCCGTACTCCCTTGGCCCTGCCCGTCCCAGCCCCGCCCTGCCCGTCCCGGCTTCAGCCGCGGCCCTCCGCGCTTGGTGCAGCCCGGCTACGCCCGGGGCTGTGGGAGAAGCCCCAGGGGGATGCGGGTTGAGCGAGGTGTGCCGTCCCGCAGGAGCCCTGAACCGCAGCAGGGTGCGGGCATGGTGAGGGATTGAGCTCCAGCTACGTGCCCTGCACAGACAGCGCTCAGTCGAGAAGTCGCAGACTCTTCTGGGCATCTGCCTCACGAGCTCCAGTGCTCCAGTGCTGTGGGTTACCCAGAGCCGTCCCACAGCTCTCGTTACAGCGTGATGCCCCTGGCTGTAGCTAGGGCAGCAGCTAACACTGCTTCGAGGGTTCGTGTTGTCATGTGTTCTTCATTCTCCTTGGGAATCTCATAAAATGTATGTACTGCAGCAACATAACGCTTGCCTGTGTTTTAAAGGTCTGTTTTAATGATCTAGACTTCAGTTGTGTATTTGTAAGTAGATAGAACTTGCCGCTGGTGACAGCAGTAGGAGACAGTCACAGGGCCAGTCACAAGTAGCTGTGAACACAGCAGCCAGCATTGGAAACCTGTGCTTAACAAAGAACATTCTCATGCTCAGGATTCCTGGTGTCCTTTCTGTGTGGATGCTGTGGCCGGGGCAGCCAGAGATCCCATCTTGACAGCAGCATGAGGAAGAAAAGCTCTGGCGAAGAGGCCATGTTAGATGGCAACTGGGCGATCAGAAGTGGATTGCTTGGTCTGGCCATCTGTGATTGTCTTTGTCTCGTATTCACCTGTGCTTCTCTCCCAGGAAGGAAGTTTGGGTTGCTCAAAGTATTGAGTTGCACTGCCCCAAACACTTTCTTTTTTTGTAGAAGGGGGCATTTAAAACCTGGATCAAGCTCTTTGTATTGCTGATTGGGATAACTCAGTAAAGCATTACAGCTTCTCTTTTTCAGTAAGCAAATTATATTCAGCTGGTTGTATGTGGGGAAGCTGTTGTAAACTTCCCTTCTGTTGTAAACTTCTGCTTTGTAAAGTCTTGTTGTTAATGTAAGGTTCTGAGGAAGATAGTATAGGCAAGTGTGTTTTTGAGTCAGGTCTTAGACATGCATGTAAGTTTTGAATGAGTATATTGCTGACTGTAAAAATGATTTGGTGTTTAAACAGTTCTCATTTATGCTTCAGTAACAAAAAAAGTCTTGGCAAGGAATAAAAAATTACTGTGGTGCAAGATAAAACATGTTTTCACTTCGGTAACATATCCTAGGCAGAAATTTTAATCACTAGATTTGCATACTTTGAACTTGGTTATTCATGACCTGCAACTGATGCTCTGAATTCATTAAGTGCTCTGCTTTAGAATTGTTTGTTTGCCCAAAACTGATGGTCAGGCTGGGGAGTTCGTGATGTTTTTACTGTTTAAATAGAAAAGCTCTGGAAGCTCTAGAGCGTGAAGTACCTAAAAGGAAAATTGTCGGAAACTGTTGTTCTGCTAAAAACCAGCAGTAAACAGAAATGGAGCCCCTGTGAAACTCCCAGGGATTTCTCTCATAAGTGTGCAGTGGGCTTTCCTTGCTCTAAACTGTGTGTGTGGCTGATGGAAGGTGTAGCATGAAGCTGGCCACTAATCTTGATGTAAAGTTTGACTTTTTGGTTAAAATGGTGCTGTAGTACTAAAATAATTTTCCATGTCTTATGAGCATAGATAGCTGGACCTTACAATTAAAACCTTTTCAGTCACTCTCTTGTTACCATGGAGGGGTTGGTGTAGCTGGGTTCCAGCTCTGCTGTTAGCTCCGGAAGACTTGGACAATAAACAAACTTTTTTATTATAACATATATTTATATTATATATATATAATATAAATAACAGCACTACAGCTGGAGTTTATGTAAGATGTTACAGGTGAGGTGTGTGTAATCTGCTTGATGCTGTGAGGCTCTCAGCTTTGAAAGTTGTCTGTGGGCTTGTGTGTGCTCATTCCTCTGCCTGCTCTTTGTGGTCAGCCGAGCTCTCCTGCTGGCCTTTGACACCATCATGAATTTATGATACTAGTTTCTGGAACAAGAGACAGGAGGAATTGTAGGGGGTGTAGTTATCTTTGTCCTTTAGGAAAATATTCTTTGCTGAGAAAAGAATGACATCTTTTTAATTTCAGAAGATGAAAGTTCTGTCAAATCAAATGGAAGTAAAATTGGTTTCTGGTGCTTCAGGTAGCAAGAAGCCCTCTTTAACCACTTAGTCTTCTTCCTTGGCTCCTTTCACTCCCTTACATTAAATGTAGGTGAAAGCACCCTTGTTAATATATGACAAATAAAGCAACTTATTGACCAGATAAGCTTTTATGCAAAATTTTCAAAGAAATTCTAAGTATCTTTGCATTTCTGCAGCCTGTCACCATTTAATTATCTGGCTTCCTCCAGACCCTACACTTTACACTTTATTGTGGTTGTACACTATACAAACTAAGTGTATATCCGTCAGGAAGGACTGCCACTAGGAGTGGTAGGTAAAGAAATCCCTTTCTCCAGAGTTTCTGCAAGGGTTGAAGCCTGGTACAAAAGCTCTCCCTCCCTGAGGATGTTGGGCCACCCCAGCACAGTGGTCAGCTGCCTCTTGCAGCCCACGGTGTGTATGTCAGTACTTGAGGTGAGTGACAGGAATGGCATTGAGGCAGGTAATTTCCAGCTTCTTGTGGGGGATCCTTTAGGTTGCTTTTGAGTGGATAACTGGGTTTGGTTACCTGGCCCTGGGTGTAGAAAAAACTGCAAACAGTGAGAACAAGAAGCAGAGTTTGTATAATTAATCTTTGTAATCTCCCCTTGGAGTTTCAGAGAATGACTCTGACCTAAAGAGTTGTAAAACTTCAAAATACTAATTGACCTGTTTTCAGTAAGCAGCTGTTCTTTCCTTGAAAATGTTGATTTTTCTTCCAAACAAGTGATATTTTATAAAGAGAAAACAAAGAATTTGTTTTGAAAAGCTTTTAAAAGCTGTTGTTATGTTTTAAGCTCTTGTGCTGCCAGTTCACCCCATTACTTTAGAGTGTCATGGCATAATTCCTACCAGGAGAGTTGGTCCATGCACCATTTTCTTGTTTCATGAAAAAATACAGAAGCTTTTTTAGTAAAGTAATATGGGGGTTTCCTTGGGGCCTTTGTCTGGTGAGATATTACGTGTCTCCTGTAGGTGCTTCCAGCTACATTTTTGCCAAGTTGTCCATGCCTGTGATGAGATTGCATGGGAAGACACATCCGCCTGTGTTTTCCAGCATAGACCAAACTCTGGCAGGTGAAGGTTTTCACCAAGCTGAGGGGGTGTTAGAGCAAGCCTTAGGCTGCTGTGGGCTGGGACCAGTAGAGACCCTGGGGGAGCTGCAGAGGATTGCTGTGGCGTGTGTTGCTAGACTCACAGCAGTAGCTGAGACTGCCAGAACTGTCTTGCTTTGGAGCAAGCTGGTTTGAATTGCTCAGCTCGTCTCAAGTTGAAGGATACTGTGCTGTGTTTCTGGCCAGTGATGAGTGTTCTGTTTGGGGAAATAATGACAAAAATGCTCCTGCAGCTTTGCATGCAAGTCAGGAAGGCCTCTGCCACTTGATGAGCTGGATGACTGTGTGCACCAGAGAGCAGCTGGGGAACAGCTGAATACTGAGGGGCTTGTGTGGGGCCTGGATCTGACTGCATCAGTGTGTTGGAGCAGTTACCTTGAGTTCAGTGGTACTTGGGGGTTTAGTGCATGTGTGGTGTTGCTGAGTCTCCCATGTCCTGGAACGCTGTTACTTTGAGCCGCTTGTGCATCTGGCGATAGCTGAATAAGTGCCAGTTGCCCAGCAGGTCCTGAGGACAGGGCTGCTGGGGCTCATCTTGGGCTCGGTGAAGTGGGGTGGTTCCAGCTGCTCTGGTTCCTTCTGTTGGTTAGGTGAATGCAGGGCAGCTCCCCTGCTGCTGTCATGGTGTTGGTGAGCCTTCCAGCTACTTTATTTAAACAGCGATCCAGGATAGCTCAGTATCTGGATAAAGTTGCTTTTGCAGTGTTTTTTAACCAGGCTTTATCTTTGGAGTCTTCAGACAGCATGTTGGTCCACAGCCTGAGCTGTTCTCCCTGAACACAGTGTGTCTTCCCGGGAACTTTCTTTCTGTTTGTGTGCATGGAGGACCTGCAGCTGTCCTGTTCCCTGAGCAAAACAGGGGTAAGCAGGATCTGCTGCAGTGTGCAAGACAGGGTGCTTCTCATGAAGGAAAACATGCCTCAAAATACAGGAACTTCTCCCAATATCTTTTCCAACTCTGTTGAATGTAGCTGGCCACGGGAAAGTGGGGAGAACCATCAGGGCCATGTGGGCCTTGGTTGGATGCTGTGTTCAAATAAGAGTGTAGGTGCAGCTTGTACTTTTAAATATTATCAGTATGCAACAAAGTTAGTGAAAATAGGGGTTTTTAAGTGGTAATAAAATATTGAACGGGATTTTGTTGCATGGTTGAGGAATACAGCCTCCTTTAGAGTGTGAAAGTGAAGAGTAGTAAGATAAGATTAAAATGCCTTTGGCAAAAAAGGACTTAATGTAACCCCACACACATCCCAGTGCTTAATCTGGGGCAGGTTTTTCCAGCGGTGATGCTACTTTTGACAGCGTAACCTTAACCTGAGTGATAATGGGAAAGTTGTCACTTTGTGATAATGGGAAAGTTGTCACTTTTTTCCTGTGGAGTTTATGTTCAGTTGAAGGTGGTTGCTTGGAGCCTTGAAGTGGGATAGTGGGCAGAACCTGTGGCTAAGGAGGTGCAGGCACAGCTGTGCTGCAGTGTAACTGATATGGCAGCAGAGCCTGCTGAGTCACACTATCTAGCTGGTCAGCTTTCTGGTTTTGAATTTAGGGCTAAAATGGGATGACATGTTTTTCTTCTTTTTTATGCAGTTGCAAAACTTGGAATGTGTGTTATAGTGCTGCTGGTAGTTTGGGCTCAGGCTGTTCAAATTCCCCTGCCCAACTGTCTTCACTTCCTGTTTTGTGTGCATGTACCAGGCGGTTGTGAGGAGTCTTTAGGAAGATGTGCAAAGTAGCTCTCAAATATTGCAGAATTAGAGAGAGAAAATTGCATTAAGTATAGAAAATATCAGTTGACCTCAAACAGTGAGGTCCCTTCCAACTCAGCATATTCTGTTCTATTCTATGATAGCTCTATGATAGTTGCCTTTTTGAGAAGAGATCTCTTATTGCTTCTTTGGCAATTCATGGTACTTTGTCCAGAAAGGGGACTTCAAACCTGCAGAGGTGCTGGGGTATACAGACTCTGTTGAGTCCATTAATCTGCAGATTAAGGGATGCTCAAGGACCTCAGACACATGCTTTATCTTCCAAAAGGGATTCCTGTGATGATAGCAAACTTTGTGGGTTTCAAGAGCAACAGGAACCTGTGAGATAAACCAGGGCTGTCATGGTATTGATCCAGCTCTGTTGGTGATGGTGATCCTGTGGCTCTTCCCACTGCTTGTTTTTGTGTGCCTGCCCACAAATTTCTCATGCTGACATCCAACAGCAGGTTGAGACTGTTGATGTGAGCAGGCATGTAGATGGAGCCATGCACTATGCTCTGCTGCTGTTGTTCTCTTCAACTTCAGATAAAAACCCACCCACTGCAAATCCAGGTCTTTACCTGAATTCTTGTGTTTATCTTGACAAAGCTTCTAGTGCAACTGAACTTTTGTGCCTCTGTCTTGTAATTAGACACACTTACAAGGTAAACAGCAACACTGGTTTTTGGAGACAGAATTTGTACTCTGCAGGGAGAACTGGTAGTATTTAAAAGATTGTGTCTGATCTGTTAGTGATAGTTAATCCCAAAACAGTGCTTAAAGCAGGATAGCCTTTTCAAGATCCTGAAGTAATGGAGTACAAGATTGTGTCTCAAGTCCATCCCTTGTGCTTTTGCAGGTTTTAGCTTGGATTTCATGATTCCCTTGTTCTAGAGGAGTGGAACTCCAGTTCTGTGCTGGTTTGTAGTTCAACAGCTGCCTTAAGCCTCACCTAAGAAACTAAAGACCCAGGTGATAAGCTTGACTTGGAACCTCTGGTAACAAGTGTGTTTGTGTATAGAGATTAAGTGTCTGCAGCAGCCTAAGCTCTGGGCAGGATGGGCAGTTGAGCTTGGGCACCAGGTAGTTTAGAACCTAATATATTCCTTTATATGTCATTTTACTAGCATTTCCCACTTTACTAGCGTAGAAGTGGCAGATGTGTTTAGTTCTGGGGCGAGATCTTCATGAAGATGATTCCTAGCAAGCTGGAAGGGGTGGGCTTTGGGTTGGAGGATTTTCATTGTGTCTTTAGATAGGTTGCTGCACACGTGCAGAGGAGAATTCTGGCCATAGTGATACTACTCTTAAAACCAGTTTTGCTTTCTGTGCCAGTTTGTCCTTCTATAGTTAACTCCGGCTTCTGTTTGTGTTTTACATCACAGGTTTGTGACTGTACCAAGAGGTCCAAGGTCTTCTCCCTGTGTGGTTGGCAGCTGAGCTCATGTGGTCCCTTCGTTAATGGCTTGGGATCTCTGCAGGGAAACAGTGTGTTGTATGTGGTAACCTTTGCATGTAGTGTTTGTAATATAGGCATAGAGTGCCTCTTCCATGTAATGCTGGCAGGTATCTCTGGTGAGGCAAATCAGGTTGCTGGGATTGTAGCAGCCAAGTACCTCTCCTTGGTGCCCCTGTGACTGCAGAGATTTGTCACTTTGAAAAGCAAAAGTGTTTGTAGTAGGTCTAGAGGAGGTGGCTGAGGGTAAGGACCTTGAAATGGATTAGATTAATTTGGGAAGAAATTATCAAGTACAAAGAAGGACTTTGTTTAGAACTGTGTGGTTTTACAGGATATGAAATGAAACTACCATGGAAGGGCAAAAGTAGTTACCTGAAATAATGAATAAAATCCTGTGAATATTGTTCCTGTCATTGTGGACTCCTTGAGTGCATTGAGTTGGATGAATAAACTGTTAACTGTAAAATGATATTGGATGGGGGAAAAAAAATCTTAGTTTTCAGAAATGGCTGCTTGTTTTCTTTGAATGAGGAGCAGGTGCTCAAACAGGATCTGGAAGCTGTGATTGACTGGTTAAGGTTCAACTCTTATGCTAATGGTGTATCCCAGAGAGCACCACAAATTGGTTCTTAGTTGGCAGTAGCTTGCAGTGAGCCAAGGTAGCCAGTCCTAGTGATGAAATGGCAGCAGTTTCAGTCCTGCCTCATAGAGGAAGTGGTGGTGCTGCCCAGGCAGGAAGTGAGTTCAGGACGCACAGACAGATCTGACAGCACAGTTTCCTTTAGCTGGGAGAATGTGCATATTTTAACCTGAGAACAAACTTCAGTAGCTTAAAAGTTAGAGAAATTTTAACACGCATGAAGGCTTGTGATTTCTTTTTCAGATTCCATGGGAAGCAAGAGTGAAGGTGAGATCGTGGGAATTCTTAGTAGGGAACACTGATTGTGTACAAAACCACACAAAATTTCACTTAATTCTCCAGTTAATAGTGCACATAGGTGCTGGAACAGATTGGAGCTACTCTTTAAGTTACAGAAAGTTTGTGAAAGCCAAGTGCTCCCATAGTACCGCCATGTTTCATATGCTTGCCTTTAGGATGGGAAAGTCTGACTTGCACAGGAGATGCAAGTGTGTTTGGGATGGTATGGCTAGTGCTTAGTCAGTGGCAACCTGCCTTAGGTACCGTGGATTTCTTCAGCCTCTTGTGATTGGTTATTGTCTTGGTGCTTGAAGGCCTGTGTGACCGAAGTGCGTCCCTCCTGAATTTCCTTTGCTCCAGGAAGGATTACCGAGCTCCAGAATGTCCCCCTGGACACTTCTGTTCCTTGCTTGTTGTATTGCTCACATCTCTGGTAACACTTCTGGAATTAATCCTAAATGCAGATCAGTTGTCTTCCACAAAAGTGTAATTGAGCTTTAAAGCAAAATTCTGTAAAACGTGTCTATGAATTTGACAGAGTTCACATGGCTGTGTAATCCACTGTTTCCAGATGCCAGGTCCCAGTTCTCTAGGACAGTGTTGAGTTCTCTGAAATCCTGCTGTTGTGGTCACATGCTAAGCAGGTTAAAATCCAGCAAATACTGCAAGTGTCATTAGTTAACATGTACTTTACTGAATTGCTGAAGGTTTTGATTACACTACAGAGAGACTTGAGGGATCAAATCAGTGCAATGCTCTGGTTTTTTTTTTTATATTTTTTATGTTTTTAAGAAGTCTTCAGAGCTCCTTGAACAGAACTAAGTCATATTGACCTGCATTGCATTCCTGGTCTTTATCAGCTCTTCTGTCTGGGCTTGACCAGATGGCACACAATTACATGGCTCAAAATCCACTCACTGCCCTCAGGCTGGGATAACTTCAGTGCTTTCCAGTCTCTTTCACTTCTTTCAGATATTTAAAACTGCTTGGAGTGCTCTCTCTGCTGGGTGTTGTACATACAGACTGTGGTGACTTCTGGGGAGCAACAAGCCCAAAGCCTCTGTAATTTCTTTGTTGCTATTGCCCTTGTCGTTGCACTCTGGGGATGAGTTATTCTGTGGTTAATCTTAAATTGGATTAAATTACTTTTATACCACAAGTCAATGATGTATGTATCCTTAAAGCTATTCCTATGGAAGAGGAGGTCCCAGGATTGTGAATCTAAGCTCCTTAGAAATGAGCTTGTTTTCAGCTGTGGACTTCTTACAAGTGCAAAACATTAGCTCATCCAGCTACTTTGCCACTGCTAAGATTTTGGAGGCCTGTGCTGAACACTCTAAATCTATTTAAAACTTACACCATTTTATTTCAGTATTTAAGCATCAAGTTATGCATCCATTTAAAAAATGTAGGGGATCTCTTTACCTAAGGGATGTGCCCAAATTTTTGTTTCTTTTAATGTGTAATTTTGAAGTGTCTTATTGTGGTGGGGGCAACCAGAATTGAACAACTTGTGTGAGAGCAGTGGTACTTGCTTGTTTCATAGAGAATTTCCAATGATCCAGTTCAATTGTTTTCATGGTAAATGCTATTAGTTTTGTGTTTTAGAAAGGAGGAAAAAACAAAAAAAGAAAGAAAACAGCCCTGCCTGGGCTTTTCCAGACCCCTGTGCCATTCAAATTCTACTTTAGGCTCCAGAGCAAGGTTTTGGGTTATAAGGATCAGGTCACCTGGTAGAAAACAGTATGCGTGCTGCCTCACCCCGTGCAGTGGCTTGTGTGTTTGAGTCGTTGATCTGCACCACACCAGTGCTTTGCTTCAGGAGGGAATTGGAGGTGCAGAGAGAATGAATGAGCAGCGCTCCTGCAGATGCTTTTGGTTTGCAGTGCTGGTGTTTGTTCGAGAGAAACTGTGTGGGATAGGGCTGATAGCTCACTGCCGTAGTCGGAGCTGTGGTAGGCATGATATGAGATGCGTGCAGCTGGTGCTGTGTCAGCCCCAGACTCTGACCTGAGCTCTTGCCAGAGAACATCATCTTCTCTCCCAGTGTCAGTGTGGGGGGACTTGCCTGTGTCCAAGGACAGAGAAGCAGCAAAGGCTTGCAGCACACTCTGTGACCTGAGACACTTTGTAGTACTGTGGCTTGCTTGATGCTCTCTGGAGTAATGAGCTGTAAAATGCTTTTTCTTTTTACAAAGGTGTATGTGAGGTTTTTTGGTAATACACAAAATCTGAGTTTATGGAGAGTCATGGATTGGTCTGTTGCAGTGAGCACAGGGAATGCTTCAGAGTCAGGATTTTACCTCTTGGATGTTTTCTGGGCTCTGGACAGATGCTTTGAAGCAGATGTGTAACCCGCAAATTACAGGTAGAACAGGAAGGGAGGATTACAGCATGGAGGAGTTCTGGTCTGCCAAGGAGAGAGCTGCTTGGAAAGAGTGCTTCTCTAAAGGTTTGACTGTAAGTGCTGTTACGTGAGAGGAATGTTTCTCCTCTTGTGCCAGCCCTGGGTGAGCAAGGACAGCTGGAGCAGGGGTTCCAGGGACTGGCTGGGCAGTGGAACAAATTCGAGTGGAAATTGGAAAAACATGAGAAGTGGCTGGGAAACCCAGTCTGGAGATTTGTTTTGTACTTCATTTACTAACTCTGAGAGGAATTCTTGGAGGCAGCAGCTTACCTGCATTGAGCAGCGGCAGAGCTGAATGCTTTGGGCTTTGCCCAAACCGAAAGGTAGATGGTAGAATTGTATTGTCTATGTGAGCGGGGCATACTGCTGACTGTGTCTGGGGTTAGCTGGAATGCACTTGGGTTCATTTGCTCTGCCTGAGTTTTGGCATGTTTTCCTTTTGAAATCACCTTAGTGAGTGGCTCATCCCTTTGCACTTTTTCTCTGAGCATGAAAACTTTCTTAAACTCACAGCCTGAGCTGTGCTGCTCCACTGCCTGCTTTCTGTCTGGTTGGTTTTTTTTTTCTTCTGAAATGGGACTTTCTCTGGGGTCAATCAGTGCTGACAGCACGGCAAGGCAGAACTGTGGGAGCCCTTCACAACTGAGGCAATATTGAATAATAGTATTTGGGTGTAAACAGTTGAACTGGCCTGAACACAGAAGATGTCTTTTGAAATGTAAATAGTTGCTTTTTCCTTCTGAGTAAATATGTGCTTGCTTCAGGGCCAAATTGCAGAGCTTTTTGTTGTATTAATGAAGGGCCTGTTGATACGTCTGCACAGTGCATCCTTCTGGATGTCTGCTGGGAAACTGAGATCTGCATAAATCAATAGATTCTATTGATATTGAAATGGGGTACTGGTGGCAACACCTGATGCTTATGCACACAAGTTATTATCTCTGTGCTTGCTGAATGAAGAATTATAGGTGAGGATGGCAATGTGAGTGCCTGGTGTACCAGGTGCTTGCTGATGGCCTGCCCTGAAAATCTTTGCTGCCATTTCCTAAAACTGCTTGTGGTTTTGTCCAGGTCTTGTGGGAATGGCTGTAGCTAGTATTCCCATACAAGTACTGTTCTTAGGAACTTTTGAGGATGTTTATTATGAAGGTAGCTGTCTTTCTTGAAATCTTATAGCAACCCTGTGGTATCTAAAGAAGAGCTGGGGATGGTATGTTTCTTTTGAGTCCCGAGCAATTTCCTTTCCTTGCAGGCATGATGGTATGATACACAGTATCAAATCATGTTGGTGGCTGTGACTAAAGCCTCAAAAATTTGGATTTGCATATTTACGTTACTGTAAGAAGTGAAATCTTCAGGAAGTGACCGAATGAATAGTTCAGAAGGGATTGATTCGTATTTTTTAATACAGTTACCCTGACTTGCGGTTACCCAGACCTGAGAACCGTGGCAACATCCTTGCTTGCTAAAGCTTTGCTGTTCCTGTGATGGCAAATTTGCTGCTTGCAACACCTCCTGCTCCCCTCAGGACTTTACAGAGACTTTGCGGCAAGTCTTTGTTGCTATAAATAAAAGTGTTTTGGATGATATTATGCTGACAGTCAGTGAGAGCTTTGCCACTAATTTCCTGGGGTCAGGATTTCACACATCTATGTGAAGGCATGACCAGAGGGCTGGTACACCTCTAATTAAAGTAATACACAAATGAAAGACAGCTGTGCAACACTGGAGATAGCCAGCAAGTGTTTGGAGGAGATATTGCTGATGCATACTGGTTTAGTTCATGTACTAAAGTTTTTGCTGAGACTGTGTTGGAGTAACTGGGTGCATTTAGATTTTGTGATATCAGAAGTCCCCTTGGGATCTGAATGCCCTGCTGAGCTCTCAGTGTTGTAAACACTTCACAGTGGGCATAAAGGTATGTGTTAACTAGCAACTTTAATCAGAAAATTGTAAAATGATGCTTAGGTCTTAAAAAAGGCAGGGAGAGAAGAAAAGAATCATGTTTATTTCTGTCTGTACATGTTAATTTCTGTTCCACAAACACTGCTGGTGTGTCTTACGCTGAGCTGCTCTCCAGCGGACGCTCTCTGGCAGGCAGGTGTGTTCCTGTGCAGCTCTCAAGACCAGAGCTTACACTTCCAGCTTCCAGTGCATGTGTGGCTAGATACTTCCTTGCATAAAAATTGAGTCTGGAAAAGCCAAAAGATGTTTTTGTCCATCTCTAGGTAACTAGGGAAAAATTCTTCTGCTTATGAATGTGAGCTGCTTTGTGGGTGTGGTGGAGGGAAAGGATCTACCAACTCATTTAGGAATGTCATGTTTTCACATCTCACATGTGCTATAGTGGTTTGGGCTCATGTCAGAGGGGATATGCATGGCTATCTAGTGCATCTGGGAACCATCTAAATATATGTATCTTTTTTTTTCTTCTAGGTTCTCTTTGGATTGGTATTCTAGTAGATTTCAACAATGCAGACGATCAAGTGTGTAGTAGTGGGTGATGGTGCTGTTGGTAAAACCTGTCTCTTAATTTCTTATACAACAAATAAATTCCCATCGGAATACGTACCAACGGTAAGTGTGAGAATGGCTCAAACTCTTCTTTGGGCTTGCTGGGGCGGGGTAGCATGAATTCCTTTTCGAACTAACCTTGATGGCATGCATTCCATAATACGTGTTCTTATAGCCTCTTGGAGACTGACTAATACAGCATGGAAGAGTGAGAATCAGTCTGACACCATGCTGTTACCTTCCATATCACCTGGTAGTGCTAGTCAGTTCACCTGTGTATGGTCAGTTCTTGCTACTTGACTGCTGTGCAGATTCTGTATTTTCTTTGTGGATGGACTCTGTGAGTGAGATAAGCAGTGTGAACAACTGCAGATCAGTGGAGAGTAAGCAGTAGGAACACCTGCTCTCCTGGTTGTGCTCTCACTTCCTGCTACGTCTTTGTTTTTAGGGAAGGGAGTGTTTCATGTTGCTAGAATAGTCAGTGACAACAGTTAACATTTTCTGAGGCTCATTTTCTCACCCTCACTATGGAGGGTGATTTGTCTGAGGAGCCTGTTTGGAAGCAGACACATTCTTTTGTACTTCCAAATGTATGCATAGTCCTTAACTATGTTGAAGTAACTGTTTTGAGTTTCACAGGCTCAGTTTTCTGAAATACTGAATCCCTTGACTTATCCAAAGTTCAAAGTGAGAGTGGTTTGACTGCCTGCGAGGCATGTGCACAGTCTTCCTGTTAGAAAAGTGCTTTTGTACTTGATATTGTGTACGCAAGATCGGTGTACTGCCACTGAGGTGGGCCAGTTTTTAGTGAGGTTGCTGGAAGACACTGGCAGCTGGATGTTGTAATCGTATTGTTGTTATAATATTGCTGGAGTCCGTACCTTCTGGGTGGTTTCCTCACATGCAGCTCTTCTCAGCAGTGCCCTTCCTTGTGGCTTCATCAGGGCTCTCAACCCACCCCCTTTTATCCTAGTAACCTTCACGAGCCACAGCTGGTGCCCAACTAAGGACTTCACACCTGTGGCTCATTTAGAATAACTAGAACTGGGGCAAGGCCACTTATACAGTACATAGATTTTACAGGGACTCCTACTATGTTACTCTAGCTGGATGCTCTTTTTACTAATTTTCTCTGTTATGGTCTGAAAAGGCCATCTTCTGTTAATATACAAGTTGAAGAGTTTATCTATGTGTCCCAAACAAATTTGGATGTGGAAATGCATCACAGAGAACACCTGCCAGTAAAAGCGTTTGTAATATTCTCTGTGTTACAAAGTAACTCACAAGACCAGGTAGCTCCTCTGAGATGGCCAGTAGCTCAGCCTGATAGCTCTTTTGGAATAGGACTTTACGAAAATGTCTTCTCTTTGTGGGAAAGAAGTTGCAGTAGACATCATCATGTCTCTTTGAGATACTGGCTTTATATGCTATCCAGAATTTTTCAACTTACCAGATACGAGGTTTGTCCTGGGTTGGACAGACTTCCACAAAATAAAAATGTTTGTCTTTAGTTGTAGATCAGGAGCTGAACATGAAAGGACTCCCAAACCTCCTGGTGTTCAGGGTAGAGACAGTGGTCACTAGTGGGAACTTGTGGATTGTGCTGTAGGCACAGAGACCCAGGATCAGCCTCTCTCATGGGCTCTGTTTTGGATTGGTAGAGAAGTGGCATTTGAAACTGTTTCACCATTAAGTTTTTCAATGGTGTCAGATGTCCTGATGTGATGCTTGTAGGGCAGCTACATTCTGTGCTGAACCTGTGAAAGGCTGCTTGTCCTATTTAAGCTGTTCTTTATAGTCAAGGCAAAATGAAATTGGTCAGTGAATTCAACAGTGAGTGTTTCTATACTTATCCCTTAAGGGAAGTGATAGAGCTGAAAAATGTTATAATCTTAAAATGTATGTTTTGAAAGCCGTCAAGTTGGTATCCTGTCCTGCACACAGTAGTACTACCTGTAAATCTCTACTAGAAAGGAATGTGGAAAACATGCGAAAAAGTTAGTTGCCAGTGAATTGTGTTCAAGGTGTGCTAAGGCTTCTCTATAGTGCCTTTTAAATCTGCCTCATGTTTCCAAAATGTTATTTACCTCTGAACTTCATGGCTTGAGGAACTCACTGTTCTGGAGATATCAGAGGCCCATTCCTAATTCTGTGAACAGCCTAGAGGCATACTTCAGACTCTGGAAACTGGTACATCACCTCTGATATTCCAGCTAATGCTTCTAATAATGAATGGACAGAGAAATAGAACGGATACTTCAGTTCCTGTGCAGTGGCCTGGCTGCAGTATGGATGGAGAGCACACCATTTCAGTTCTATAGATAGTTCTGTTCAGTTGGCACTGTGTTTTGCGATCCTTTCTCTTCATGGAGGATGTTTCCCAGTGGAAGATGTATTTCATGGTGGTACTGCACATAGTTTGTTACCTGTATGTTTTTGAATTTGTTGCCATTCTGAAAAATCAAGGCAGTGAAGGGCACGTCTTTGGAAAGGCACTGGCAATGTTTGGGTTGTGACAGCTCAAGTGAGAGCTCATGCCAGTTGCTGTAGTGGGCTGCCTGGCATTGGCAGGAACTGCTTTGGGCTCTGTTTTTTAGCCATTTTGGCACAACTGAGGATGAAATTGTCTGTGGATTGTACTATGAGACTATAGTTGCCTGGTTTCTGTGAAGGCCAGCCTCATAACCCTGGCCTTCTTAGGGCTCTACCCCAAACATTTCAATAGAAACTATACCTTAACACAAAAATTGAAATTAAAAAATCCCATTTTGCAGATAGGGAGCTTTAAAAACAAAAAACAAGATGAGAAAGGAGACATGCTAATTGCCCTGAAAGGGCAGCTGCAGGTGGCAGCTGAACAAAAATGGGGGGATATTGCTGTGGGATTGAGCTGCTGACCATCTTCTGACATGTGCAAGAGGAAATGCTCTGACCTTCATCACTTTGGCTCCTTGTTCTGTTCCTAGGAACAGAGGAGATCTCATCCTGATAAGTCTTTTGGGCTCTTGAAGCAGTACAGTCGTGGGATGTTGAATGTGCCCTGTGAAAATACTTTCAACCATCCCTCAACCTCAAGGTGTGATTTGGAGCTAGACCCTTTCTTGTGTGTTCAGTAAGGCAAACCCAGTGCAGTGTTTGATGGGTTGAGTTGCAGGTAGTGGGGACAAGTGGTGATGTCTCTTGCATGTGCTAATTCAAAACAGTGTGAGAAGTGGATTTCTGCTTCTGGATGATGTTCTGTTTTGAAAAGCTGAAAAAAATAGGATAGTTTGGATTTGTCTTTAACCAGGGCAGTCAGGTGGGAAGGAGACATTTGAACTCTGGGGAGTACAGCTTTGAAGTGCAGTCTCACTGCTCTTCAATTTTTGTTGTTTTTTTCTTTTTCCAAGGACCTAAGCTCTTACTGTATTAACAGCAGATGCGTGTGACTACTTGTTTTCCACATCCCTCCCTGCTCACTTCCATGAAAAGCCTTTGAGGTGGCTGCTGACATCTTTCCTGTTGGGATTTACTTCAGCTGTGAGAGCTGCTCAGGCTGCAGTTCTGTGAGGAAGCAGAATTTCCTCATCATTCTTTGGAGATCCTGACTTGCCCCAAGTGACCATGCAGCACCTTGCAGGGGCAGGTGGTGGGTTTTTGGTTTTTTTTTTTTTTGCAGTGGGGAGGATCTTTTGCCATAGGTTGTTTCTGCAGTATTGTCTCTTGTGGTTCTGAAGATAACATCGTTATTGAAATGAAGGATGCTGACCTCAGACAGTGCTCTCCTGAGTGGATGGGTGGAGGAGTTGAGCTTTTGGGTAGGTTGTTATGCTCAGTTGTACTGTAAGTTACTTTGTGGGTGAAACACTAGCGGGTAGTGCTGGTTTTAATCTGTGCAACGTCCTGGAGGGCAGTACTATTGTACCAGGTGCTGTTGCAGAGGCAGTAGAGCTTGGTATCTGGAGCCAGACTCTCCTTTCAGATTCAATTTGACACAGATTGATTTTTTTTACCAGATACTGCTTCCTTCAAAGGTGGAGGATAAATCTCTCTTGAAAGGATGGACTCTATAGAGTTCCCTAGATACTCAGAAATTTGGACTTGAGAGGATTTAGGTGCTGTGAGATACAGCCCCATCACTCCGTGCCCTTGAATGGCAGGGCTGACTTCACCTGTTCTGTCCTTGTGAGGATGTGTTTACTGTGTCTGAGACTAAGGTTGAAGTTTGGAATTTCTGTGGCAGCGTGGGAAACCTCCTTGCAGTAACAGGCAAACACTGTTGTAGGTGTTTTGCTCAGTGGTTTTTACTGTGTGTTATTCAGTGGTGTGCCTTATATGCCTTTGCTTGACTATGTTGTGGAAACAGTTGGAGTATCACTATTACGTGTGGAATTGTTCTGTTAATAGTATTAGTGGTAATAGCACTGTAAGCCTGATGGTTCTCTTTTCTTCTAGAGGTGTCTCTTATTCAAATTAGATGTGCTCTGGCAAGGTGGGTAGGATGATGGTTTGAGAATCATGTCTCCTTGCAACATGTGTCTCTTTTCTTGCCAGGTTTTCGATAACTATGCTGTAACAGTGATGATTGGAGGAGAGCCTTACACCCTTGGCCTCTTTGATACTGCAGGTGAGAAACCAAGTGTTTGTGTCATGGTACTTGACCAAGATTTGCCTGAGGTGATGTTGAACATGAAGACATACAGTTGGGTTTTTTTGTTGAGATTTTCTTTTAATAGAAGGGGAAAATCTCTCTTGATTCTGGCAAGACAGAATGACTAATATTAGAACCTCTTAAATGTGTTGTGTGTCTCTGCATCCTTAATGTGGATGAAGTCAGGGTGTGGATTTCATAAGCCCTCTCACTGCTTGCTTTTAAAAATTAAAAATCTCCTGGCCTCTTGTTTAAGCTGCATCTCAGTTTTAGGCTGGAGAAATGTGCAGTGATGAAACAGCTAAACATGGCTTTGCATGTATGAAGAGAAATGGTAGAAACTGGTTCAGCTGCTGGATACTCGTCCCTACCACCTAATAATACTGAAGTGATGTGGCAGCAGCTGGTATTGTAAATTCTTCTTCAAAAGAGCCCTTCTGGAGAGCTTAGTCCATAAGCATTCATGTAAAATTGCCTGATAAAATTTAATCTGTTTCCAGCTGTGTTCTTACATGCATCATTAATGTCTAATTTTATTAATGAAACAATCTTAGGTTTCCAGTTAAACACTATAGCTGTTAAAGGAACTTTCCTTTTTGGCCATCCGGTCACACTTCACCACCTGAGCTGGGACTGAAGCCTGTTCATAGTGGCAGCTCCAGTGACGCAGTGGTGCCTTGCTTGGTTCTCGGTGTGCACCACACTCCACAGTCAGACAAGGTCTCCTTACTGCCTCAGCCCCAGATTTCCCATAGATGTCTCAGGCAGCCAGGGCCTTAAAATTTAATTGTGGTGCAAAACCAAAATAACAGCTTGAGCTAGTGCCTCTGGGAAGAGATACTGAACAAAGCAAACCGTGGGCTTTTATGTCCCTCACAGCATGTGTTTGAAAGTCTGGGAGCTTTCAGCTGAGTCCTTGGTTCCTGCTGTATCTCTGCATCAGCTGGCTGTGCCACAGGTCCCTTCATTGTGCAGAGGGTCAATGCCAGCTCCTCTGGAGCTCCTGGACACCCAGAGCTTAACCTGCAGCTGGCACTGCATCTGTACCTTGAGCTGTCTGTACTGAATGTATTCTTCAGCATGGCTTCACTTAGCTCTCCATGTTCTCCTCCCAAATGTGATTTGTGTTCCCACTATTGTAAGCTCCCTAGTTCATGATGAGGAGTTAGGTGGGGAAGAGAGACTCTTTCCTGACATATGTTGTGTGGTCTGCTGTAGGGATCTTAGTGGTCCTACAGCAGTTCCAGCATTGCGTGGTCCCTGTGTGGGTGATTGTGTTGGTCCTTCTCTGCCTGTTTTCCGGCTGAGGGTTCAGACCACTGAGAAGTGTTGTGTGTGTAGTTACGCGCATTTTCTGTTATCAACATGAGCAGTGATCCAGCTAGTAATTTTGAGAAGTTACCAAATTGCTTTAATGCATGTAGGTGACTCTGTGCACTTGTGAATGTAAAGGCTTTCTTTCCTGAGCAGGACTGCTGAGGGGAAAGTATGTGTTCTTAATGGTTGCCTGCTTTTTCTAAGTACCAGCCAGCACAAGTGACAAAATTTAACAATGCATGAAGCCCCTATTGCTGGTTCTCAGATTAAAACCCGTCTTTGTTTTGAGCGTGTACTTGGAAGGTAGACTTTTGGAGTAGTCTGTTAATTGCAACATGTTATTTTAGATTTAGATTAGATGCTAGGAAGAAATTCTTCCCTATGAGGATGATGAGGCCATGGCACAGGTTGCCCAGAGAAGCTGTGGCTGCCCCTGGATCCCTGGAAGTGTCCAGGGCCAGATTGACTGGGGCTTGGAGCAACCTGATCCCAGTGGAAGGTGTCCCTGCCCATGGCAGGTGGTTGGAATGAGACGAGCTTCAAGATTCTTTTCACCCCAAACCATGAGACTCTGATTCTGGTCAGTGCTCACTCCTCTCTGTCCAGCCAAGCACAGTAGACAGAATGAGATGTCTAAATTTCCATCTTCAAACTGTAGGTCTTGTCCATTGAGGTGTCCCAGCTGCTGTGTTGACTCCTTCAAGGTCTTGTAGGTCTTTGTCCTGTAGGATGAGTGAGACAGCATTAGTTGGAATCTGAGACATCTTAAACAAGTATCTTGGATTTTGTTGCCAGTAAGTGCAGCAGCTTCATTGCCAAATTGGGTTTCTAACAGTAGTGCCACTGAATTATGCAGGAGGAGGTTTAAGAATGAAATTTGACAGGCTGGTGGATCAGTGCTAGTGATGCCTTGCAGAGACTCCATGCACATAGGGACTCAAAGGGAGGAGGCTGGCTTTTTCCAAAGCACAGCCCATGCTGGGACTTGGGTGAGGTTTTAGGGGAATACTGCTGGATGGCCTGGTTGCAGTCATGTGTACCAGCAACATTCTCCTCTTTATGCCTGGAGACACTTCAGTGAGTCACAGCATAAGTCGGAACAAAACGAATTTTTTCTCCCTTCTTGAGAGGAGGGGATTTTTTGCAGGGTAATGAAATTTGATGGCATAATACTTGTAATGAATGGTCACGTATAACTGGAGCGATATTCTGCAACTGTCCTTCATAACTGAAGAGAATGTTATGCAGTCCGAGGGTGTTTGATCTCAAAATGTACTGGAGGCTTCCCAGCTTTCCTGTGACTTTCAGCGGCTCACTGTTACATAGCAACTGAATGAATTCTGGATTTGAAACATAGATTTTTCAGATGTTTGAGTTCACTATGTGCTGGCTATTTGCTTCAGAGTTAGGATTAATCACAGCCATGTTATTGTGATGAAATGTGAATTCTGACTCCCTGTAAAGGGCAGGATTTTGTCGTCTGGGTCTAATACAGTGTTAATTTCCTCCTTTCTAGGTCAGGAAGATTACGATAGATTACGACCCCTCAGCTATCCACAGACAGATGTATTTCTGGTCTGTTTCTCAGTGGTCTCTCCTTCTTCATTTGAAAATGTGAAAGAAAAGGTTGGTTGAACTCTGCATGAAAATGGAGCTGCTGAAGTATGTCAGGAGTTATCTTAGGTAGTTAGTAACAAGTGCTGTGTCTCTTCTGTCTTTAGTGGGTACCTGAAATTACTCACCACTGTCCAAAGACTCCTTTTCTGCTTGTTGGGACCCAGATTGATTTAAGGGATGATCCCTCAACAATTGAGAAACTTGCCAAGAACAAGCAGAAGCCCATAACTCCAGAGACTGCTGAAAAGCTGGCCCGGGACCTGAAGGCTGTAAAATACGTGGAATGCTCTGCACTTACGCAGGTAAGGGTTGGTCTTTGACCATTTGTGCTTCCTTTTATTCCATGCTTTTTTTCAGTTCCAGGGAAAACCAGCTCAGTGTGGATGTGAAGGGGTGTAAGCTCTGTTTCTGCTATTTACAGTGTAGCTTTCTCTTTGTCATGTTGTTCTAAGGCGCAGAGAGTTGGCAGTGGTACAAAGAAAATCAGCCTGTGTGGTTTAGGCCTAATGTGGGTGATGAAGGAGGATGTGCTTACTGTGTTTACTTCTGTGCTGGAGAAAAATAACCGTTGATAACTTAGAAGGTACATTATGGACAATAATTGGGTTGGAACACAGTGTGCACGTCACTGCTGAAACAAGCAGGCAAAGGAAAAAATGCCTCTCGATAAAGTCAATGCTGGTACTTTGAAGACTGGAAACCTTCATAGGTGATAGCTGCCTTCTCTTCCTGTGCAGCTGGTAGTCGGCTGTTTCCTGTGGCCTTCCTCCAGATAGAAGTTCTGTTAAAACAGAAAGTAACAGTTAAATAGTTCTTAAGACAGTTCTTACATCATGTTTATAACTTGTGAATGTGAATCAAATGCCAACTAAAGTAGCTGATTTGACAGCAAGAAACTCAATTATCTTTTCCCTTTCAGTTAGGAATACTAGAGTGGGAGCCATTTTCTGGCTAGCTGACTGTTGCCTTGACTTTGGATGCTCTGAGAACTTAATCCTAGGTTCTTACTCTTGCAGAATTGACTATAACACTTTGAACAGCTTCCTTAATGCTGGTCTGTAAAGAATTTGTTCATCTCTGATGTGCATGGAACCAGGGGTGCACAGTATCGAGCTCCTCACTCTTTCCAGTTATGTTGTTCATTGATCTCCTTGAGCACAAAGCTATTACCAAACTTCACAAATCCTGAAGTACTACTTATCTTGCCCCTTTTTTCCAGATTGCATGTTTACTCTTCCATTTAAAATCCTCACGCTTTTTTTGTAACAAAGATTTGCCTGGGTGTCTCCTGTTACGGAACTTTGCTGGAGTTGTGCAGGACACTGACCCTGGAGGTGATGTGGTGAGGCATGCTGCTGCTCATCCTGGGAATCCCTGATCAAAAGGTGGTCTTGGCCATGCTTCGAAACTGCCCGCAGGCAAGCTGAGGGCTGTTTATGCTTGAGCTGTAGTTTTTCTTGGGTCTGTTCAGCCCCAAAATACTGTTTTAGATGGTATCTGGCACAGCCTGAATGCTGCTGCTAACTAGGTTGTAGAACCTGCTAATTGGGTAAATACCTGCCAGGGCCTTTGTCCTGTATTGCTCTCTGATTCCCTTTCCTCTGTAGCTTTGGACTTGAGCTTGTATCTGCTCAAATTGCATGGTATCACTTAGAATTACTACAGCAAGAGCTGATATGACAAAAAATGTTGGTGTTTATCCATTCTTTCTATTTCCCGATAGACTAATCTGTATCTGTTACAGTGAACAACTTTATGCACTTGGAAGCTCAGCCTGAATTTTCTTCCAGAGCGTTAGTGCTTGTATACCAAGTGATGATTTTAGTGGTCAGGAGTGACCTGGGAGGAGGATTCAGAAGCCTTCTCACCTGGACAACTAGTTGGTTTGCATCTGCTCCATTTTTCTCCCTTTGTTGTTGACTCACCAAACACTTTTTTCCTGGGTCTGTCATCAGTAGCTGGTGAACAGCATTGTAACTGATCTGCAAAGGGTTGTGTGGAGCTCCTGCAATGATCTCACTGGCAGCTTGCTGAACACAGAAGGCATCTTCCCTGGCCTGCAGGGTTATTTTCCTACCTGCAAGGTGATGCTGTAGTAGCTGATTTTAGCTGAAGTGAGACTCAACTGGGTATTCAGTCTCTCTTTGCCTTGGATGCTGTCTGTGTGGTTCACTTCAGCAGTGCAGGGTGTTTTTTTTCTTCCCAACTAATCTACAAATTACTTTGACACCACAGTAGCTAATACTCATAGAATCATGGAGCTGGCATTATTTGTTTTTGTACTATGTGAGTCATGAGAGGCTGAGTTTTGAGTTTTTTCTGTAAAGACAGAGTTTCTCCTCAAGTTTGGATAACTGCTCTATTGGAGAGCCCGTTCTATCCCCCTTTCCTCAGACTGTGGAATCCCTTTTTGTGATGAAGGCATTTTCAGTGTCTGTCTCCAGCCTTTCTTTACAAGATCACCCAGTGCTACTGTGACAAGTAGGTGAGGTTTTGCTGTTAGGAAAGGGTGACTGACAGATTGCAACTACAGTGATGGTTGCTTCTGTTACTCTTGAGTATGGATGTCTGCACTTTCTGAAGCCCAATCCTAGTACCTCACATCAGAGAGAATGCTGAATATGATTTCTTTTCCTCCTGATGGTGGGCTGCCAGTTTTGACACAGATATATAAAGTGCTTTAAGCTGTCCATAAACAGAGGAAGCCTGATCTCAGCCTGTTTCCAGTGTAACACAAAAGTCATGATTTTAACAGGCCTGTGTATCTGTGGTATTGAACACAATTTCTTCCCTTCATGTTGTTACTCGTGGTCATCCAGGCTTTTAACCCTGGTCCATTTTCACAACAATTTTGTCCCAGTCATTTTTTTTATCCTCTTCCCTTTTTTGCTAGGTCCTTCAAAACAAATCCCAAATTCTGCACTGCTGAACAAATTTCTTGCAGGTGATACAAAAATAAGAGGAATCCCTGAATAGGAGAATTTAAGTAAAATTGTTTTCTTGACTCTTGCCCTGCCTGGGTTCTTAATCTGTTTAACATTACATAATTGATTTTATGCTGCAGCCTTATTCTCACAGAGAAATTAAATCTAATTACTATTTGGACTTCAGAGGCATTATTTATCGGAAGCTCTTTTGTGAGCATGAGTTGCAACTCACTCAAAGAAAAAGAAAAATTTCTGGGGAGGATGTACAGAATGTACATCATAGTTTCCTTAAACTATTGTTCTTTCAAGTATAATCTTGCATGTTATGTGATGGCCTTAAATGCTTCCAGATGGCACTGCCTTAGAGGTCTCATATGTATGTGCTTTAGTAAAATAAGATTAAAGACCTTCTAAAAGGGATATATCCAGTATAACCTGTAAGGGAAAAACCAGTTACATTTGAATGATCTGAAAATAAATTAATTTTTGCACAGATTGCAGTTGTTTACAGGATGTAATTGAAGCTTTTCTGTTTGCTTTCAGCTATCATAAAGCAGTTCTCCTGAATCTTTGAAGGGTGCACTCATGACAGTAGATTTAGGCGAGTCCAGTTAGTCTAAACTGAGCCAGGTTTCACTTCTGGTGTGGTGTGTAACCTGGCAGACTTGGGTGGGAGTGGTAACGCCCTGCACTGTTCCTGTTGTGCTTACAGCAAATGCAGCGCATACTTTGTGCTCCGGTGTGACCCCTGCAGAGTCCTGCAGCTCTGTGACTGCTTTTCTGGTGTTGGATCCCAATCGTTGCACTCATAAAGCTGTTCCTGTCTTTCTGTGGTTACACTTGCTTTGGCAACTAAACTGAATAACTGAAATGCACCATTTCCATGCTGGCTCCCAGTGTCAGAGTAGCACTGGTAAGGTATTGCATCACTTCTAAAGACTTGAGAGTTAGTGACTGCCAGTGATGATGGCTTACCAGGGTGGTCCTGCTTCCCTCCCAGAATGTGTGTTCCCAGCCATTTGGAGACCTTCAGTTATTCAGGGGCTGAATTCACAAAGCAGAGGAGTTGTTTTGGAGCCTTTGCTCTGGACCTGGAGAGTTGGGAGCAATACTCTGTGCATCCGAGGTGTTCACTTATCCACAGTGGGTGTTGACAAAAGGTTTGACTGACCTTTTGGTTCTCCCTGCTGTGTGCTTGATTTATTCCCCTGTAAACTCCCTCAGTGTAGTACAGCAGTGGAGCAGAAACTGTCACCATTTGTGTGGCCCCCTCCCCCATGTTCTTGCTGTGTTTGTGCCTCTGCCCTTCTGAGTGTTGATTTTGTCCGACGTGGCCTGTCACTTGTTCTGTCTCTGTCATTGACTTCTGGGTTATCTAAATGAGATTTTCTCCTGGGATCTACTTTGTTTTTTTGCAAAGTAAATCTGTTTACTGCCTCTGTGAATTCAGCCTGCTCCTGAATGCTCTTTGTATCTGCTTGTTTTTCTCTAATCCTCTAACCTGGCTGCTGTTTTTTCTCCTCCCCTCTGTCTTGTAGAGAGGTCTGAAGAATGTGTTTGATGAGGCTATCCTAGCTGCCCTCGAGCCTCCGGAAACTCAGCCCAAAAGGAAGTGCTGTATATTCTAAACTTTCTTCTTCCCCTCTTGCTGCTGCTTCCTCTGTCCCACTACTGTAGAAACCCGGTTAAAAATGAATCAAACCATCTTGATTGAAAGCTGTTGTGCCTGCTTGCCATCTTAGAGCGACCTCTGTATTAGCTCTTGGACTGAAAACAGTACTTGAGATCTTTAGTAAAACATTGTGACTGTGGAACATGAACTGGACTCGCTTAACTCCCTGCTGCTTGGGTTGCCAGGTGTGGCTAGCTTTATAATTCAGGCTGTTGGGGGAAAGGATTTGGTTACACTGTTATTTAAAGAACGACCAAAAAAATGAGAGATGTTTGATCTTCCTGAATCCAACTGGAAGAAACAATGGGTGTGTTTTCCATTTCTGCTTGTGACTCTTAACTGTATTTGCATGACAAAAGTACCTGAACTGGTGATCTGCAAATGATTATGTAAAGTGAAGGGTTTTCTGGTTCTCCTGTGTGCAGTGAGATGTTTGCTGTTGCTTTGGCTGTCTGTGCTTTAGTGGAGTATCTGTCAGTCCTTGGGGGGAAGGAAATATCAATGTACTTGCTACTGCTTTATGAACTGTTAAAATTATTGCTTTCATTAACATGGTAGAGCTCTTCATTTCAATAATAGATTCTTAAAGCCTGTTACTGTAAGATGTAAAGCTGCTGCTTACTATCGTGCTTCTGATTTTTATTGTTTTAAGGAAAAAACATCGATTGTAGCTTGTCTTTAAATTTTGAAATTAAAAATTGCAGTTGTTTGTATAAATGACTGATGAAACTTTATTCAAGTTGCATTTCCTGGCTCCAGTTTAATCCTCAACAGAGTGTATGATACCCCTGTGTACTCCTCCCAGCTTGACTTCTCTGTTACCATGGCAGCTTTCTGGGCTCTGCCGGGCTGCTTCTAACCCTGAGGTGTTTAGGGCTGGATACCCGACCAGAGCATGTACTGTACAAGGTTATAATGGCATACTTACCTTGTCTCTCCTCCACTGACACAAGGGGGTGTGTTGTCACAGGTGTGCTCCAGGTTAAGTTCTTCCGTCTGAATGCAACACTTTCTACTTTGTTATTAGCAGGTGAAATATAAGTAGCCAGTTAGTCATAAAAGTTGCCTTAAGGAAATTACTTTGGTGCACGTGTTTTGCTACTTGTGAAGCACACTGGTCCGTTCTCTGAGGATTAGTTTTCTTGTTCTGAAAATGAGATGCTCTGTTGAGAAAGTGCTGAGAGCAGTGGTACAGAGCTTCGCCGGGCAGGCAGGCTTTAGGGATGGCAAATCTCCATGTGTCCTTAGAGGGGTGTGCCTGCCACTTGGCTTTCTGGGGTTTTGTATGTGTGAAAAATCAAAAATGAAACTGCCCCTTTCTCTCTTTGCCCCTTTCAGAAAGGCCTAAAGAATGTATTTGACGAAGCGATATTGGCTGCCCTGGAGCCCCCGGAGCCGAAGAAGACTCGCAGGTGTGTGCTGCTATGAACGTCCCTCCACAGCCCCTTCTGCAAAGCTGGTGTTTGATGTCATACTAAAAGCAATGTTAAAATCAAACTAAAGATAAAATTTTAAAATTTGTTTTTGCAATAATGACAAATTCCCTGCACTCCCATCTCCCCCACACGATACCTGTGTGAGATGAGAATGTTAGTGTTTATTCCCCCGTGCCCCCTCAATTCACTTAAACTAGTTAATTTTGAGTAATTATGTATTATCAGAAGACACTGATCATTACTAGTTTTTTATTTTGTTTATTGTTTCTAATTTTTTTTTTTTTAACATCAAGGCATGCTCAATGACTTTTTCTATAACAGACTAATTTTAGGCTGTTTAACTGAAGTCTTGCCCCTTACGCTGGTGTGGCAAGACTTGGTTCTGGTTTCTAGACCTTGTAGGGCTGTTCTGCAGCCAGCCAGCAGCCTGGGTATGAGCAGACTTTAGTCAGGAAAGCAAAATGTCCCAAGCTGGTGCTCCTCTAAGAAGGATTGTAGAAAATACATCTTCTCTGAAGTTGCCTTGTATCTTTTTGCCCTGGCTCTTTAACTGTGCAGGTAATAAATTTATACCCCATCCTCTAAGTTATGAAGCCTTAGGAACAGGAGAATGATTTTTCTCTGGATGCACCATCAGACTTGAGACTAACTTGCCGGTCTCTTCCTTAATCTTTGCCATCACATTCTTTTGGCTCGTGCTGAAGAAATAACTGCCCCATTGGAAGTACGCCTAGCTGGGTCAGTTGGCTTTTATTGAGTCTACCTTCTGGCAATCCTTAATTATTAGAGAAATGCTTACAATGACCAGCATATACACGGCTGCTTGGACACCCTAAAGGAACCTGGGATGTGCTGCAATGGGTTTTGGAGCTGGCTCTGATGGTGCATCTCTTGCTGGATGGCTTGGCATCCTTCAGGGAGAGGTGGAAAGATAGACCTGTGTCAGTTGAAAAGAAGTGCAGGGAGAGGCTTCTGGTGTTTGGTGTGACACCATATTGGGACCAGTTGAGGGAACCCCTTTTTCTGCATTTTGCTCATGAGTAACCTTGAACCTGTAAGAGGGGCTCCAACCCCTGAGGATCATGTGCAGTGTCTCTACATAGACCATCTGGAGTATCATAAGGATTTTACCAAAAATATATTTTGGTTTGCAAATTCAAAAAATTTTAAAACTTAGGGAATCTTCTTTATCTTCCACAATTTAAATTTCTTGTAGACTCATTAGTGTTGAACCAATGCTTTTTCATGTCTAAGTTCTTTGTATATGCATTCTTTTCAGATGTATTAAAGTATCTTCACAAGCCTGCCTGAGGGTAGTTATTTCCTTTGCCTTTCTTCTGAGTGTGAAGGACTTGTAAATATGGCTTTTATCCTTTGTGAGTCCCCCTTTCCTTCTTGTGAGCTAGCCTTTCCTTAATGTTTAATCCTTGTCAGTCTGCTTCTGGCCTCAGTCCTGTCAAAATCGCTCTGATCTTTAATGCAGCATCTTTCCTGTCAGACCCCATGAAGAAGAGGGTTTGGTAGTTCTTAAACAAAGAAATACTCAGTGTGCATGTTCCCAAATAGTAAAAGCTGTCTTTTGGGGCTTATTGGGTTCCAGAATCTCTTCTGTCAAGAAATTTCCTGTTGTTCCCTGCTCATGGGCAGATAGCAGAAAGCCTAAAGGGACAAATGATGTCATACCTATCCCAAAACTGCACGCACTTCATCACACCTTTTTGTTCATGTTTGAGAAGAATAGCGAAGTCCTAACACTGTTGATAATAACTTGTATTTATTATTAAATCACATTAGAAAGAACCTCACTTTTCTTTTAAGAAGCTGATTTTTGGGCACACTAATCCTGAATCTTAGTGTAAAATGTGTGGTTTTTCATTTTTTCATAGTGATTAGTGCTGCTGTTCAACTTTGCAATTCAGTTTTAATTGCTGCCTTCTGTGGGGAGATTTGGCTGGAACTCTGGGCTTCCTGGAGAAGGTTATGCTGGTATGTGTTGGTGGCTGTTCTTACAGCTTCTTCACCTTGTAACAGCTAATCCTAATTCCTATGTCTAAAGCCAGCAGCAAGACCAAGGGATTGCCTGCAGGAAACTGCCTTTGGAGTGGAGGGAGAACCCTTATGACTTCTTCAGGGTTACCCTGTCAAGCCTTTTCTGTCTTGGATATGTTCTTAAGTGGTCCCTCTGCATACATCTTCATGGCAGTGATCTGTGCCAGCCCTTTTGGCCAAGCAATCAAGTCTATTCTGTTGAATCAAGGCCACAAGGTTAAACTTCACTCTGGAGGGAATCCAGGAAATGCTAGATGGAAAAACATACTTTTCAAGGAGTGGTGCTGTTTCCTTCTTCCTAGTGTTCATTAGCTTTGCAGAAGTCTGATGGCTCCCTGGATCTGCTAGGATATAGCTGTCCCAGGCCTATGACTGGTTAAACAAGCTCAAACAGCTCTCATGCCGTTTCACACTATGCCTGGTTTTTTTCTGGAGTGTGGTGGAGAGGTTTGTCTGAGGCTAGATGTGTGAGATGTGCTCTCTCTCGCCAGGTTCTTGAGTGAGCTCTGTGGTGACTGTCTCCCTTCCCGTATAAAAGCATGAAAAGCTGTCAAAAGCAGGCAAATCCACCACTTGCTTCCCCTTCTGGAACTGCCACTTTCAGCTACTGGGTTTGAGAGCACAGGGCTTAGAGGCAGGTGGGAATATGTGGCACATTTTTTGTCCTAGAATGGCAAACCATTCTGTAGTGTGAGCTGGAATTTCCTCATGTTGCTGACAGAGGATTTGCTTCTGCAGATATACTTGTGGCTAGTGGCTCTTGTCCTCTCACCTGTGAGGGCTGCTGAGGTACCTGCAGCAGCTCATGTATACAAATAGGACATGAGGTTTTGACTGGCTGCTTAACCAGCTGCCACATAAAATCCCAGAATCCCAAACTGGTGTGGGTTGGAAGGGACTTGAAAGCCCATCTCTTTCCACCCCCTCCCATGGGCAGGGACACCTTCCACTAGACTTGCTCCAAGGAAACTCCAAGTCCTGTACAGTTTGGCCCTACATGTGCTAATGGAGTCCTGTGTAAAGGGCCAAACATCTTTGATGGGAAGATGCCTGAGAATTGTATCACGCTTGGGCTGAGGGTTACATGGAGGCTGAAGAGCAGCTTTGTGTTTTATTGGCCGAGACACTCCAATTTCTTATTAAATTTTTTGGGTTATTTGTATAAGTCTTTTACTAAACAGCCACTTCTTCCTGCACAAGGATTAAGTTTGTGATTTGAGGGTTTTGGTTGGCTCTCATTGTGAGCTACTAGTTCCTAATCAGGTTCTTGCTTCTGTTGGCTACTCAAAACAAGTGGCACTTGATCAGCTGGTTGTTGTCTCTGAAGCAGGAATCATCTCTTTTCTCTATCTGGGCTGTGTGTTCCCACACGTCCTTCACATCAGTTCCATCAGCTCCTGTACAGGGAGACAGTTACATTCATTGCATGGAAATTTGACATCTTGCACAATATTTTCTTGATGAACTAGTGGACCCTGTTTTTCAGGGTCAAGCTGATACCATAAAGAGTGCAAGGTAGGAGAGCAAATCTGCAGTAGAGGGTTAGGGAGTAGGTGGGAGCATGCCCACAGTGTGACCACTACAGCTGTGTCAGGTAAACTCCTGTGTGCTGTGGTGACAAACAGCATGAATCAGTTTGTTTTCCCACTGTGCTGTTGTCAGTGGAGTTGACATATGGAAATCAAGGACTAAATACGGAAGTAGTTAATGTGGAGGAAAACCTTGCCTCTTGTAGGGGACATACTTGCACCTGAAATCCAAACCAAGACACTGAACTCCAAGGTTGATTACTGTTGGGAAGAGTGCTCCAGGGCAGCAGGTGCTTTCCTGAGCAGAAGATAATTTTAAGCATACCCTAAGCTTAGTCCCTCCCTTGCTGATTTAGATGGTATATGGAAATTTTCCACTATATATAAAGATGATTCAGCTAATCTTGCTGTTCCTGTACCTTTTGGTGCAGACAGAGTCTGCGTGGCTGCTGTAATGCTCACTGGTGCTAAGATTGTATTAAACTAGTGGCCATTTTTTCTCTCCCAAGCTTTCCTGTGCTCTACTATCATGTTGGAGTCATGAGCCTTTTCTTGCTCTCCCTTGCCTGTTTCCCTGTGGGGCAATGGGAAACTGTTATGCCATGGAAGAAATGGTGCTGTTGAGCATCAGATGCAGTGAGGGTCATCTTTACTGATGTGTTTAGGAGATCAGTGAGACAGGCTGAGCTCTGCAACTTTCCCAGAAGGCAGCTTCTTTGATCAGCTGTGTTCTTCACTCCTCTCCTCTCTCTCTTTCCTAGTAATGTGCTGGGCATTATACATAGTGTGGCCCTAATTAAAGTATGGGGAGGGTATCAAGTAAGGAGAGATGGGCATATTTGATAGGACCTCTGAGAGAAGAGCTTTCAGGAGCAATGGCATCTTCCCCAACACAACTGAGTCACCCAGGCTTCTGAGCAGTTGGTTTCATGGCATTACATAAACCTGTCATACACCCCCAGTTAGCTGTTGACTGTGGCCTTGAAGGCTTTCTGAGGATTGTGTTAGTTCATCTGACCTGGGATGGTTCCTTTTGTGCTTCACTGTCTCTGCCTTGATTATGTGTCTGCCCTTCCTGTCATAAGGGGTTCTCAAAAAGGAGATTTGATCCTAGAATGCAGCTGTGAAGCTCCTTTAGTGTTACATTAGATTGATGTACAGATCTCCTGAGTTTTCTGTCATTTATGTGCTCTGTTTCACATCCAAGAGTGGTTTTGGAGTGTGGTATTGAGATTTGCACTAGGTAAAATGTAAGTGGATATTGCCATTCAGTGGAATTTGGGTCATTGGCCCTGACTGGAGGGAGTTTGAAAGGCTCCCAAAATCTCAGTTTTGCTTTTGGGTTGGTTTTGCTTGGTGGATCTATTCCTGTTGCCTCTGCTGCTTGCTGCTGCTGAAGCTAAAAACAGACCAATGATTTTCTCATGTTTCCAAGAGACAGCAGTGTCCTCTGGTACTTCGCCACCATCTAGGTCTCGATTTGCAGATGGCAGCAGCTGCCTCCTTTTAAAACCAGAGTCTGAGTGGTACTTGCAAAAGCATTGTCGCACTGACCTGACCCAGCCTTCCTGCTGCCTTGTCTTGTGTTAACCAGCCTTCTCACTCTTCCTGTCCTACTCTTCCATGGGGTGCTTCTGGGGTGCTGTGCTTGGAAGGTGTCTTACTTTGCTTCCCCTGGCTGCCCACACTCTGCATCCTCTGAAGAATATTCCTCAGTATTGTTGCTCTTTAAAAAGGTCAAGCATGACAGAGGAAATTACTGCTTCAAAAATTGCAAAGAATAATCCTGAACTGATTAAACTATAAATAAACAAATTCTAGCTACTGAAATGCACTCGTGAATTTCTGCTAGTTTTGTCACCTTGGTCCCAGTGGTGATCTGTCCCTTTCATGGACTGAATCAATTCCTGAAATTGAGCCTGGAATAAAACAACCATGATCTGGGAGTTGGCTGGAGCTCTCTGTGAACTTCTGCCCTAAATGACTTGTCCAGGATTGCACAAGAACCTGGCAGCATTGGTTCAGGCTGGAGCTCAACAACAAGGTTATTTTAGCTAGAGATCCTGCTGCCCTGCCACAAACACACCAGCAAGTCCAGAGCTCCTCCCTCTTTTTCCTGTGGAAGCTGGTGCTGACTGACCAATTCCTCAGTACAGTAAGGTGAGATGAAAATACAGCTTATCACGGGCTTAGGAAAAAAGCCCCTGAATGCAAAATAAATTGACTGTAGAAGAGATGGAGGAGCTTGGATGAGGGGCAGGGGAAATCTGATCTGCATCTGGACTTCCGTCTGTGTATTTTTTTTCAACCCATCCTGATGCTGCTACCCTCTGCTCACTGCTCAGCTTTGGAAGAGTAAGCAAGGGGGGTATATTTATCATATCACCCCCTAATGCAGTGGTCCCTGGAAGTTAGTAATTTTTTTAAGTTATGCCAGGGAAGTTTTTGGCTTGAATTATTAATGTGAGCCCTGTGAGCTAAGGACCAGCTGAACACGGGCCCTGTGCAATGTGTTCTGTCAGGTTCCTGGCACCTGAGGCATGGATGGGAGGGCAGCTCCTGGCCCCTGGAGGGCAGTGTGTATGCTGGGCTCTTTTCAGTTCCTGTGGTGCAGTAGCTGGGCAAGGGGAATGCTCAGCAGTGGAACTTTTCACCTTGTGTGCTTGTCTGTGGTGCGTTTCCAGCTGCCCTCTGGTGGTTTGTGACAGAAGGGCTGAGATTGGGACTTGGCCCATGTTCCTGGCGTCGCATGCTCGTGAGAACCTCCACGGCCAATGGGACCTTCTGGAGCTGAGTGACCCTTGGAGCGGGAGCCTGCAGGGTGGGACATGGTAGGCTCGACTCAAGCAGCCATCCAGGCCTCCTGGGTGACCTGCAGTGATGCCTGGGTCACAGCTGCTAATAAAGCCTGATGAGGTGCTAAACGAATCGACTATAAGGGTCATACAAGTTGGTTCCTGCACGGGAGTTGGCCTCATGTTCCAAGGTGAGGGGATGGAGTTCTGGAGCAGGAAAACGAAGACTAAAGTCTCTACGGGGGAGACGTCTCCATGGGCTCTGGTGAGAAAGACAGACAGATTTGCCATCAGTATTAGTGCTGGAATAAACTACAAAAAATTAAACTAGATATATACTGAGTTCCTGACCTTTCATCTTAATGTGTGTGTGAAAATACTTCTGTTAGTTTTGAATTCCCAGCTCTTGCTTGGTTTTGAAGAAATCGGGACCCTGCTGAGGGTTGTGTAGGGCAGCTTGGGGTGGCTGCCTGCACATACTGGAAGTGTATGTGCTGCATCTGCTCACCTCCCCATATAGTGGCTATTTTTGCCCCCGACGAAGGAGGAATGATGAGGAAGATTCCATCTTATCAGAAGGCTAATTAATTACTTTATTATACTATATTATTCTATACTATGTTATATTACATCGAAACTGAATGTGCCAAGCACCCAACTGCACTCCAACTGCACAGCATCTCATGACTGTCCGCTGATAGTCCCGACACGCACATACGCTTGGCCCTGATAGGCCAAGAAACAAAACACTGTCACTTTGGGAAACAGTCTCCATATTGCATTCTACTTTTGCACAAACACAGGCACGGCAAATGAGATAAGAATTGTTTTTCCTTTCTCTGAGGTTCAGAGAATGTGAAACCCAGAAATATTCTTGGGAAGAAGAATTGTGCCTCGCTTTTCTCTGTGAAGAGAAATGTGGTGACACCCCTGTGCCTCTTTGTGCTGCAACTCTCTGCCTGAAGTGGCTGTGTAAATGGTGTTTTCAGTGCATGAGGGAGAAGCCTAAACTCCATAATACAAGAGCTGTACTGGTCCTGTCTGCACAGTCCCTGGAAATCCTATCCAGAGTTGGACATGTACTGTGTAGGGTTAGTGTTGCTTATTTGGGGATGATGGTGCTCACCAAAGTCTGCCTGTAATTGTATGAGGAGGAGAGAGGATTTCTTTCCACAGCAGGGAAAGGTTGGTTACTTAATCCAACACCCAGCTCTGGAAGGATGGGGGTGTTGGAAGCAGAGTGCTGCATACGCCTTCCTTGAATTTAGTGTAGGACCTAGGTCCAGGCTGCTGCCCATGCATTGCTGTGACAACCTCCCTGTGCTCCCAGTGACAGTTACAGCTGGAGGGAGCTTATCCCAGGAGAAACACACCTCTTGGGCCTTCCAGAATGTTTTGGGAGGATAAGATTGGAATAGAGGTTCCCTTGCCAGATGCTGTGGCAGTGGTGAAGCCCATGGGTATCTAGCCTCCTCCTTTATAGTTCTCTGCTGATTTGGTTCCCATCAGTTGGGAGCCGTCAAAAAGTCCCGTGCTCCTGATCTGTAGCTAGTCCTGACTTGGATCATATGTTTCCCAAATCTCCTCCCTCCTACCTTTCACTGTTGGCTATCCAAGGGGAACTGGAGATGCTAGCACAATGCTGCCCACTTCCAGAGCTCATGGTGGGGTGGACTCCTCCTTGATGGTTTCTGAGTTGTTGGCTGTCTGTCACCTGCTTATGCCATTCTGGGCTGTGGACCTTATATCCCAGGGTCAGCGTAGGGTGAGAAGCAATTCCTTTTAAATGCAGCTGAGGCTAGTGAGGGCAAAACACAAATGATTGGAAGCTTGCAAGAGGCGAGACCTGATACATTCCAGGCAAGGTAAGTGACTGCTTTGGACCTCAAGGAGTGTTTCAGCCCCCTTGGCCATGGCCTGGCAATGCAACCAACTTCTTCCTTCCAGCCTGTGTGTGCTGCAGAGGTGCAGGACTGTGCTGAGTCCATGGAAGATGCTTGGATATATGTGGGAACTTAGAGCATGAAAAGGGCTTGTCTAGGAAACCTGCTCTAGCTTCTTCCCTTCTCTTGTGGAGAGTCTGAACTGGGCATCACTTTCAGAAACTGCTGCAGAATCATCCTGGCAGCCAAGAGGTTTGCTTCCTGTGAGCCTGGTGAGCTCTGAGATCTGGCCATGTCTGAGTGGTTCTGCTGCAGAGAAGCCACTTTGTTTTCTGGAAAGCAGAGCAGGCAGAGGCAGGAGAGCAGAGCGATGGGCTGGGGGGGCTGTGATGGGGCTGTGTGGTTGTTCTCTGCTTTTATCCAACTTGTAGCTTTAAGAGATGTTGGCAGCCCACTCTAGAGCACAGCGTCCCTGGCTCATTGCTGGTGGTGACAGTGCTGGGATATGTAGGTGGCTGGTGAAGTCACTGTTCATGGCAGGGGATACTCAGGAACTGAGGACGTTGTTAGGGCAGATCATAGAACCCTAAAATTGTTTGGGTTTGAAGAAACCTTAAAGATAATTTAGTTCCAATTCTCTGCCAGGGACAGGAATACCTTCCACTAGACCAGGTTTCTCCTGTCCAGCCTGGCCTTGAACACTTCCAGGAATGGGGCAACCACAGCTTGTCCAGATCCCTGGAGGCATTTAGCCCTGCTTCAGAGCTGGAGTCTCTTGAGCCAGCAGAGGGTGAGGTAATGAATGCTGATTCAGCCATGACTGTCTGGGGTTGGATCCTGGTGGAAGGTAAGGTCTGCTCAGTTTTCCAGGATTGCTGTGTGACAGGAACTGGAGCTCAGTGGCTCCTATAGGGTGAATCAGAGATTTGTGAGCACAACTGGTATGACATGGGACCCTTTACTCCCTGTCAGGGTTTACTGTGGGTGGGACAGTCTTGTCCTGTGTTGCCTCTGTTCAGCTCAGCTCACAGAAGTGTCCACCAGTAACTTGCAGCTTTCCAGGGAATTGCCTCTGAAGCACAAGGAAAAAGCCTTTTCCATGAAGCTGCATTTCCCATCTCATCTTCTGCACCAGGAGCAGAGCTCCAGCAGTAAACCAGGTAGGTATTGGTACAGGCATGGTATTTGCAGGGTTGGGGTGCTTTTTTGGATTTCATGACAAAGAAATGAGCCCACCAAGCCCTAGTGAGGCTGGCTGTATGTTTTGCCTCAGGCAGATAAATCTGGGCTTCTTGCACAGATTCTGGTGATGGTACCCAAGCTCCAGGGATGCTGTGAGGCTGCAGGCCTTTTTTTACTTCCTTTGAAATAAGGAAAAGAAAAAGGGAAAACTAAAGAAAGATAAGTCTATGGCAAACAAGGGCAAACCAAAAGGTGCTGGCTGATAGCTAAAGCCTGTTTAAAATAAACCTGAAAATGTTTTCACAGCATCTTCTTCTTTCCTGCTTTGAAAAGCAATCACTGGTTTGGGATGTGTTTGGATAACATGAAGATTTGTCACTTTTGTGCGGTGGGCGAACAGGTGGAGATGGAGTTGGCTGCAGGAAGTCTGGAATTTCTCACTGTTGCTCAGCATGTGTGTCTCTGGGGCCTGTGCAGACAACTTTATCATGGGGTCCTCTCCTTTGGTCATGGGGATTTATTTACCTAGTATCAAATCCAGCATTTGCGTTGGTAGTTTTCCATTTCCTGTCACATGCAGGATGACTGTGCCACCCCTGAGCTCCTTTTCTACAGGCTGAGAGCCCTCAGCTCCCTCAGCTGCTCCTGGTGTGCCAGACCCTTCCCCAGCTCCATTCCCTTCTCTGGACACACTCCAGCCCCTCAGGGTCTTTCCTGTCATGAGGAGCCCAGAACTGACCCAGGATTTGAGGTTGGGCCTCACCAGTGGCCAGCACAGGGGACAATCACTGCCCTGGTCCTGCTTTGCCTTGGCCCCTTGCCCACCTGGGCACACACTGGCTCATGTTTGGCACCCCCAGGTCCTTTTCTGCCCAGCAGCTTTCCAGACTTTTCTGCATGCCTGGAGCACTGCCTGGGTTTGGTGTGACCCGAGTTCAAGACCTGGCACTTGGCCTTGTGCAGTTGGCCTCGGCCCATCAGTCCAGCCTGTCCTGATACCTCTGCAGAGCCTTCCTGCCCTTCAGCAGATCCCACTCCCACCCAGCTTGTGGTGTGACAGCACCACCCTGGCTGCCTGGGGTGGATTTTTGGCTCACTCCACATAAGCACAGCCCTCTTGCCCTGATGGATGTTGTCCTCAGCCATGTTCTCCCAGAGCTGGGCTCTCATTGGCAGGATGCTTTGCAAGGTGCTGGTCCACCTCACTGTCTTGCCTGCACCGCAGAGCGTCAGGGGGCTGAACTGGGACACCGCCGTGCCTCAGGCAGAGGTGAGTTCCGGCTGTCTCAGGACAGCCCATGTGAGGTTGTTCCCAGCCCACTAGATGGCAAACATGTAAAGGCTTTGCTCGTTCCTGGCCAGCCCGGTCCTTGGCTCCAGTGCCAAGAGGAGTTGAATTTCTTTTTGCTGGTGCCGGCTGCACCAGCAGCCACCGGCTGTGAGTCCAGTGCAGTCATTTACATTTCCAGCTCCTTTGTGTAAGATCAGTATGGGGCGTGCACTAACTGCTGAGCTGTTTACAGCTGTGCCAGAGCTGCAGCATCGGCTGAGCAAGCCACATCCAGCTGTGCTCCCATTGCTGCTGGTGTTGGTTTTGGCTTCCTCTGGATGAACCCAGCCCTGGTTAACAGAGGACCAGGAGGAAGAGGACAGAGGCTTGGGGGTTTAGTGGGATAGTTTGTTCCACTGACTATCCTGAGCAGTTTGGGTTTTCCTGGCTGCTAAGCAGCATAACCTCGGCTGCCCTGACACTGTCCCCATTGAGTGCTTTACGGGCACAGTCCCTCTCTGGTACCCCGATCCGAGACATTACTGCAGTCCACAGCTTCCTCTCAAGGGGCAGTGGAGAGGCAAGGGGTGATTTCTGCTCTCTGGTGACCAGTGACAGGTCCTGAGGGAATGGCATGAAGCTCTGTCAGGGAAGGTTAAGACTCGATGTTAGGAAAAGATTCTTCCCCCAGAGGGTGGTGAGGCACTGAACAGGCTTGCCAGGGAGTGGTCATGGCCCCAAGGCTGCCAGAGGTCCAGGAGTGTTTGAACAATGCCTTCAGGCACAGGGTGGGATTGTTGGGGATGTCCTGTGCAGACTCGGGCTGAACTCGATGATCCTTGTGGATGCCTTCCTGCTTAGGGCGTTCCATGGTCCAGGGTGGGTAGAATGCTTCCCAGACACCCTCTCTCTTTAGATGTCCCTTCAGTGCTGTCTCCTGTTGTCTTTAGCACTGGTCAACCTGGGGCATTTTGGCCTCTTTTGTCAAAGAAACTGCTGCAAGTTGGGTAGGACAAACCTGTCTGAGAGAGACACTGCCAGCAGACCAGATTCTCTGCCCAGCTTTGGCTCCTGGGCCTTTTGCCTTTCTTGCATGAACGGAAGGTGCCGCTTGAGTTTCCAGGCTGGGGCTTTTCCTTTGCAGTTCAGTGAAAGAGTGGGAGCATCTTCTGTCTGCTGAGAGTGATGAAGCTGGAGTCTGCCAAGGTATTATGGGGTATGGAAGAGCTGCTGCCAGTTACAGATACTGGCCAGGGAATGTGGGGACATGGCTGTTGCTGCAGCAGAGCAGGAGACTTTTGAGATGCCTGAATAATTCAGGAACTTGATGGATACGTGTACTAAGGTGCCTCTGAAAATCCCTCCAGACTGTAATCTGTATGATGAGGAACTGAAATACCTTTGAAAACGTGGCTGTGGTGTCTAGTTGGAGCTCAGCTGCCATGATTAGAGAGCAGTATTGCTTTGAAGATGGGATTATGTTGCTTGATGGGCCTTTAGAAGTGTGAGCTTTGACCTCATGCCCTGATCAAGCCTGTCCTGTTCCTCAGTCCTGTATGGAGACAGAACAGGGCATAATTTGCCTGGGATGACCTGGTCTGACTGAAGTGTATGTTCAGATACATTTGTAACCCTGGTAGGAAAGAGGAAGGGTCTGGGCCCTGTGGTGTGTCCACAGTGCTAGGGGGACCTGTGGAGTGCATATAGTACTTGTGCCATCCTTCAGTGATGAACTTGACAATGGATGTGAAAAGCCTTCATGTAGTGCTATGACCATCTGCTTTTTCACAGTAATCCAGACTAATTTGGACTGGAAGGGGCCTTAAACCTCATCTTGTTTCACTCCCCTGCCATGTGCAGGGACACCTTCCACTATACCAGGTTGCTCCAATCCCCGTCCAACCTGGCCTTGAGCATTTTCAGGGATGGGACAGCCACAGCTCCTCTGGGCAACCTGTGCCAGGGCCTCACCACTCTTGTGGGGAAGAATTTCTCGCTAATGCCTTATCTAAACCTACTGTCTTTCCGTTTAAAGCCATTTTCACCTGGGGTCCCGGCCTACTGCATGGTCCAGGCTCTGCCTCTGCAGTTTGATTCCTGGCTCAACCTCCCTTCCTTCAACTGTCTTCCCCTTACTCTGCTCCCCTCTAGTTTCATCCTGCCTTGGCTTCAGCCTGGCTCCAACATGGGTTAATCTGTCAAACTGTTTCTAACAAGCCCAGCCAGACAATGGATGATCATGGATCTCTGCCTCCTCTACCCTCCTGTGACCTACCGCAGTTTAGGTTAGAAAACAATAGTCCTGGTCTAACAGACCTGATTTCATTCTCAGGAAGATTGCAGCTTTGGTTGTAAAGATAACCAAGTTTGCATAGGGGGCTCCAGATCTGCAGAAGGTGCAATTTATGGTTGTGATATTTAAAACTTCTCACAACACACCGTGAGCTGAGGGTGCTTGCTGGCTCAGCCTGCTGCTCCTGTCCTGTGGGGGGCCATCCTGCTGAAGAGAGCAGCAAATGGCAGACACCCTGCTGTGTTACTGAGGGTTAGCTGAGGCTGTGCCCTTCCTTCCTGAAGCACAGAGACTCAGGACACTGCTTCTATGGCAGAGTTTTAGGGTTGGAAGGGGATGGAGCACTGACCATCTCTGTTGAGGGGAGTTCCAGGGTGATGGCAGCTGCTGAAAACATTTTGAGCCAACTACAATGCCATCCATTACAGCCAAGCATGATGTCCAGTGCCCTTTACCAGCTTTAAATCTGTGGAAGGACTTGTTTGTGTACTTAGAGGTTCATTGCTAATGCAGTGATGCCAAGATGGTGGTTGTGTTGGAGATGGACTCCCACCTTTGCCTTGCCTGGTAGAATCACAGCTCAGCCCCAGTGCCCTGGTTTTATTTCCAGGTGTGCTCTCCATAGGTATCACGAGTGAAGCCAGATTTACAGTCTATTTCTTGCCTGCCTCCTGCTTCTGAGGGGGACATCTATTTGCGTACTGATAATGGAGCCTCTGAGCTACAGCCATGTTATCCTTTTCTTTGTGTGCTGGTTTTGGCTGGGATGGAGTTAACTGCTGTCATAGTGGCTGATGTGGGGCTGTGTTTTGAATTTGTGCTGAACACAAGGCTGATAATATAGAGGTGCTTTTGTTATTGTTGAGTGGGGTTTACACAGGGCCAGGGCCTTTTCTGCTTTTCCTAAGGCCATGCTGGGGAAGAAGTTGGGGATGCAGGGGAGGTTGGGAGGAGGCACAGCCAGGACAGGTGACTCAAACTGACCAAAGGGGTATTTCAGACCACATGACATCATGCTCAGTATATAAAGCTGGAGGGAAGAAGGAGGCAGGAGGGGACATTTGGAGTTGCGGCGCTTGTCTTCCCAAGTTGCTGTTCCATGGGATGGGGCCTTGCTCTCCTGGAGGTGTTGAATACCTGCCTGCCCATGGGAAGCAGGGAATTAATTCTGTTTTTCTTTGCTTGTGTGTGTAGCTTTTGGCTTCCCTGTTGAGCTGTCTTTATCTCAACCCACAAACTCTCCAGCTTTTGCCCTTCAAATTCTCTCTCCGATACCACTGGTGGGGGAGTGAGCGAATGGCTGCAAGGGGTTTGGCTGCTGGCTGGGGTTAAACCAGGACAATGTGCCAGATGCCTTTTATTACTGTCTTGGGTGGAGTTAGGAACTGCTGGAAAAGCAATCCAGGAAGTGCTGGAAAGCATAGTGCACCCTGCAGGTCCTGCCACAGCTAGAGCTGTAGGGGAGACACATACACCTGCTGTATGTTCATTGCCACACCCCCTTGTCTCTCAGTATCAACCCCCAAGGCACACCGAGAAAGCTGGGGAGACCTAGGCTCCCTCCTGGGTGCCAGAGCAATTCTACAGCTTTGCATCAGTGATGCATGTATCCAAAGACCAGCACTGGGTCCTGGAGTCTTGGAAAATGAGGATGAATAAGGGGGGAACATGAAAGCAAGTGACACTGGAGGAGCTACTGCTGACTCCAGTGACCCATGGACATGTCTTGGGACCAGGATGCTGATTTGGGAAGGTCTGTGTTGTATTTTCATTCTTTGGAACAGTTCAAGGAACCAAACCTCTAGTATGCAGCTGGTCTGTCAGTCTTTTGACACTGTCCTATCCAAAAAGCCCCAGAATCTGCTTGTTGAGCTTGCCAGCTCTGGCTCCTTGCATGCTTCCCTCCTGAAGGCTGGTTGGAAGGCATGAGTATGGGCAGAAGGAATCTGTCCTGATTTCACTGCAGTGACAACAAGGATCATTTTGGTCACTACAGGTGCTGTCAAAGCTTGAAGGACCAGACACTCCCAACACATCCAGCACCAGAGGTTGACACCCAGCTCACTGGTTGGCTGTATATTGGCATCTCTGGCTGGGAGGTTCTTGTCTGTTTTGGGGAGGAGCAGGCATCTGGGGAACCAAGACAAAACGGAAACACTTTTTCTAAGCTCTCATGAGCCTGAGCAACGGTTGCAGTAGGGCCCTAATTCCAAGGGAATCGTTCTGTCTGCAGCTGTGGCAATGCTGGGTCAGTCTGCTCTGTGGCACCACTGCTGCCATGGTGTGCTGGGACAGTCCCAGCTGGCCTGGAGTTTGGGGCAGACTCTGTTCAGTCATGGCTTTTGGAGGTTTATTCCTCTGCGTCCCTGGCTTTTTCCTTGTCTTTGAAGACCTTGCATGGGAAGGGTGAGAATCTGAAGGGTAGATGCCCTAGGAGTTCAGCTGCCTACACAACATTCTCAAAATAAGCTGCCACTGCTGTGGCATTTGTATACACAATCTTTGGTCATGTATTGTACTTACGGCTTCCTTCATTCTCCTGTCTGGGGATATGGCAGCAGCCATTGTGCACACTGGAATACACTGAGAAGACACTGAACCACAGAATCAATTAGAAAGACCTCTGAGATCATTGAGTCCAACCTATGAACACCATCATGTCAACTGGACCATGGCACTGAGTGCCTTAAATGTCTCCAGGGACAGTGACTCCACCACCTTCCTGGGCTGGTTGCCTAGGAGCAGAGCCTGACCCCCCATCTGGCTACACCTTCCTGTCACGGAGTTGTAGAGAGCAAGAAGGTCCCCTCTGAGCCTCCTTTTCTCCAGGTCGAGCCGTGCCAGATCCCTCAGCTGCTCCTCACAGGGCATGTTCTCCAGACTCTTCACCAGCTTTGCTACTCTTCTCTGGACCTGCTCCAGCTCTTCAATGTCCTTTCTGAATTGAGGTACCAGAACTGGAGACAGCACTTGAGGTTTGGCTTCCCAGTGCCCAGTACACGGGGAGAATCACTTCCCTGGTCCTTCTGGCCACACTATTCCTGATACAGGCCAGGATGTCGTTGGCTTTCTTGGCCACCTTGGTCTTCTTGGGCACATGCAGACTCACGTTTATCTGCTGTTGACCAGCACCCCAATGTCTGTTCCACTGGGCCACTTTCCAGCCACTCTGCCCCAGCCTGTAGTGCTGCATGCGGTTATTGTGGCCAAGGTGTGGGACTCAGCACTTGGCCTCATGCCACTGATCTGAGCCCATTTATCCAGCATGTCCAGGTCCCTCTGCAGGCCCCTCCTACCTTCCAGTAGATAAACACTCTGACCCAACTTGGTTTTGTCCATGAATTTACTGAGGGTACACTTGATCACCTCATACAGATCATCAGTAAATACATTAAACAGGGCTGGGCCCATCACTGATCCCTGGTGTACTCCATTAGTGGCTGGCCACCAACTGGATGCAGCACCATTCACCACCACTCTCTGGGCCTGGCTGTCAGCCAGTTCACCTTCCCCCAGTGAAGATGTACCTGTCCAAGCTGTGGGCTGCCAGCTTTTCCAGGAGTATGCCATGGAAGATCATGTCAGAGGCTGATGTCAGTCTCATGTCAAAGTCTCATGTCAGAGACTTTGCTAAAGTCCAGGTAGACATCTACAGCCTTCCCCTCATTCCCTAGGTGGGTCACCTGGTCATAAAAAGAAGAAAGGTTGGTTAAGCAGGACCTGCCCTTCCTAAACCCCTGCTGGCTGGGTCTGATCCCTTGGTTGTCCTGTATGTGCTGTGTGATAGCACTCAAGATGATTTGCTCCATGGTCAGACTGGCAGGCCTGTCATTTTCCAGATCCTCTTTCCGGTTCTTCTTCCCAGCCTATCTGCCTCGGGTGAGTGCTCAGGAAGAGTTTGGTCCTGCCAGGTATAGTGGTCTGGCTCTCCCACTGTCAAATTTTCCGCCCCTGATCCATCTGCCAGCTTATGCCCTGGTTGCTTCACATTTCCCTCTTCTGTGTCTTTGCAGATGCTTTATGGGGTTGGAAGCTTCTGGGTACCCACAAGCACAATAGGAGGGAGCCCAAGGGCTAGGCAGGGTTGGTAAAGGGGTTGCTTTGTGTCTGCTGGCAGCCTTTGGGCCCTCCTGGTGCTAGAACCTCCCATTCCTTGAGATGCTTGCACTGAGGCATAGTTTGCTGAATGCCACCAAGTGCTCCAGCATGGGGACTCCTCGCCTGGAGGACACGACAGCTTAAGGCTCCACACAGATGGGAACTTAACAGCTTGACCTTGGGACATCTCCATTAGCCCCTTGGGGCAGCAGCTGTGATTTTACAGTGTGGGTGAAAATGTCTCCTTAGCCAGGCTGGACACTGGAGTGAATTCCTGGCCATGTGCTGCAAGAGGGGCTGGACAGACCCCGGCTCGTGGCAGAGAACTGAGTGTCTGTGGGCCAAGGGCTTGTGTGTGCACTGTGATGCTGCGACACAGTAGCAGAGTGTCCACATGGGCTGTCTGAACCCAGCTCTTCAGGGCGTCATGGTTCCTACATCCTTCTCCATTGTTTGGCCATGGAGCTGGTTGGGGAGGATGGGCAGCAAGCCCCTGCTTGTCCAAGTGTACTTGAAAGGACCCCACAGAAGGAGAGGCTTGTCCCTGGCTGTACATGGGAAATGTGAATTGGAAGACACTCCCTGATGACGTAGCTCTCATCTCTCCTCCAGCAGATGACTGCAGCATGATCCTGTCCGTGTCCTGCCATGGATACTGGGTGGGCTAAGTACAGCTCCAATATAGTGAAAGGTGAGGAGGATGGCACACTGGGCTTACAGCTTCTCTGATGCCATCTGGGATCCCCAGTACCTGCTGATTGCAGGCAAGACACAGTTCTCAGCATCACCATAAGCCCACCGACTTCTCTCCCACACTGCTCCCAACACATCTCCTGGTGTGCCAGCTCTGGTGTGTGCTGGCTGCTACCATGTGGCTGTCTCAGCACACTTGATCATACAGGCAGCTCTGACCTGCTGGGGATGCATGAATGGCATCTTGGCCTGGCAGCAGCTGCACAGTGCCTGGTGCCAAACAGCTCCAAGCAGAGCTGGCCTGATGCAGGCTGGCATGCCAAGGGGCAGGGTTTGCTGCCATTGTGCCTCCTGTCCTCATCTGTCAGTCTCCTGGAGAGCAGCCTGGGTCCCTTTGTTGTCACATGATGTCCTTGGAGAGGAGGGGCCTGGTTTTAACCTGTTTCATCCAAAATTGTGATGTGCCTCAGGAAAGCCTGTCCACCCTGCTTATGCTGCTGCTTCCAGTGATTCTAACATGAGCAGGAGGTCTTGGCTGAGTCCCAAAACTCTGCCAGGGACTGTCACCAAGCCCAGGAACATCCCTGGCTCCAGAGGGGATGCGTTGATCTTTGTGGTGACCCACTGGCCTGCATCCCAGCAGTGCCTAGCCAAGCAGGGCTGAGGCAAGGGGGCCCAGCAGTGTTTTCCCCCTTTCCCCAAGTTGTTATTTCAGCTGCTGGAGCCTTGGCAGGGCTGATAAACACCCTGCAGGTGCCGTTTGCAAGTACCTTCTCTATGAAATATCCCCGTGCCCTGGCTTGGGGTTCCCTTGCTGCCTGCCCCCCGCCCTCACGCCTCTTCCCCAGGCCCCTGGGACAGGCACTGCATACATGGACCCTTGTACTTGCCTCCCTCCTAACCCACTGGTTAACAGAGGCTGCTTTTCTGTGGGCGTAGAAGCCGGCAGCAGAGTTCAGCCTCAGCCATCGTGCTCCAGTCCTCCAGGGCCACTTCTTAACCTGGAGAAGCAGTGGGTTATTTGTGTTGCTCTTGGCAGGCACACCCAGGCCCTCCAAAATGCATGGAGGTGTGGGGCATGGGCCAGCCTGTGCTGTTTGTGTTGGACCCAGCATGCTAGGAATTAATTCAGTTCAGCTGCTAATTGCTTCAGAAGTGTGGGGCTGTGTCAAACAGATGCATGATAGGGACAGCAAGCATGGCTAGGGAGGAAGGCTGGCCCCATGCTGTTTTTGCTCAGCACTCTCAGGACTTTGGTATCTCATTTCTCCTGGCTGCACCAGCCCTGGTGAATCTGCAGGGAGTGGAGGTGTTTGGGCTGTGAGCCTTTTTCTCAGAAACCTCAGTATGGTGATGTGATGCTCTTTTTCTGGTGGAGAGAGAGCAACCCCCTTCCCTACTGCACATCATCTCTTCTAGGATGGAGAGGAGAACTGGTGGGCAAGAGGCTTTCCCAGCCCCAAATCCCCATGCTAAGCCCTGCTGATTCTTCCTGCATTGGCTCACCCAGGTTTGCTCACATGTTTGTTTATAAGTTCCACAGTGCTCACACTGGTGGGAGTGGAGGATTTTGCGCCACAGAAGGGTTCTCCCTTGCTCAAGCATGAGCTGATTCCCTCCATTCCTGTCCTTCCACTGTACCTGGTCCCTGCCATAGCTTCAGTGCTGGGGTGGTGGTGGAGTTCACTCACCTTGATATGAGCACAGCTGATAGGGCAAGGAGGAGTGGAGAGGCCCTGAAAGCACCACCCTGTGTGTTGTACAGAGCATTTCTGGGACCTCTAGACATGCTAGCATCCAAACCCTGGATGCTGGTTGTGGGCTGCTCAGCATTTGCCTTTGCACGCTGGACACACCACCATTCCCCTTTGAGCAGGTCAGCTTCACCGCTGTTCCCTGCAGCATCAGCTGTCCATCCAGGTGGGAGAGGATGTTCTTTCCTAGAGCTGGGTGGGATCTAGGGCAGGAGGAGGTGCCAGCAGGTGCTATCCTGGCCTTGGAGGAGGCTACCAACCCTAGCACCATCTTTCATTCAGCCATGACCATGCTGCTGACTTAAGGGATGTTGACCCCAGGGCAGTGTCCAGGGAGAAGGCTCTGTGCCAGGTCAAGGACTGAAACCCCAGGCAGACTCAGGTCTGGGGTGGGCATGGTCCCTTGGTCTTCATGCCTCTGAGATTTAGCATTGACTGTTGCTTTTGAGCCTCTGTGGGCTTAACCAGGATGCCTGTCCTGTGGCTTCATCTCTCCTGGATGTTTAGCCCTGCCTGGCCTGCTGCCCCACTGGCCTGTATCCTGTCATCCTACCTGTGTCCTCTCCCACCCTTCTCTCCTTGCCCCTGCTTTCCTTCTGTAATTGTCCTTTAAAAGTCCAAACACCTGTTGTCCAAATGAGGATTAAGCACCATCTGTACAAACTTTGAGGCCATTTTCAGTGACTGGAAGGAAGCAGATGACTCAGAGAGGCATTGTGGCACAGGTCATCAGTGACCCTGGCTGAGCCAGAGGATCTCAATGGAGCAGCCCTGTTAACCCAGGAACCTCCCAGCAGACTTTTAAGGCTCATGGCAAAGCAGCCAGCAGCAGTTTTCAGAGTGTTGTGGGATCCCCCCTGATTTGTGATCCCTCATGGCACAGCTGTAGTCCATCTGGTCCTACTGTTAGACCCTGAGATCTGGTTTGGAGTGGTGCTGTGAGAAGGTGATGCAGTATGTGGGCTTCATGGCAGAGCGGTCAGGCTGGGAGGTCCATGGTTAGTGTGGGACCTCCCAAGACCTTCATGCTGTGATCATTTTCCTCAAAATGGTGACCAAAGATTGGTGAAGGTAGCCCTGGGAGAAGGTGACAGCATCTACTGATGGATGTTGGGAGATGTCTCTCATGGGAGCAGAAAAGTGCTCAAGTCCCTTCTCTCCACACCACCTCACCTGCCTTGTACCTGGCATGTTTCTGTAGCCCCTTGGGACTGCAATGGCATCCAAACTGAGGACATGGTAGTAGTGCATGGGAGGCAGAGGACCAGGCTGCTGGCTGTGGTGGCCCAGCAGTGAGGAGCACTTGGTCAAAGTAGGATATGCAGCAGGATGTTTTGCAGGCAAAAGCAAAACCCTGCTTTAGCAAAGTCCAACAAAAACCCCCTTTGATCCTGTGTCCTGAAGAAAGTTAGGCGAAACAAAACAGATGAAGGTTGGGAAGACTGAGTGGATTCGATGTTTTGAAGGATTTGAGATGATTTAGCTGTTCCCATGGTTACAGGAGGTGGATCTAGGTCCTGAGGAGTGCAGGCACAACTAAGCCCAAGGAACGAAACAGGGATCCCTGGGTGATGGATGTGAGGATGAGGCGTGAAGTGCTCCTGTTTTTTGTTTGTAGGAAAACTGTAGCTTGCAACTTTTTCCCTTTGCTTGCTGTGTTTATCATTCTCCAGCTCCACCACGGCTTGTTTGTAGCTTGCCCTAATTCTGCTGATTTGCAAGATGTGATGCTGGAGCATCTTTGAGCTCAGGTCCAACAGCAAGGATGAGGCAGGCCTGGACTTTGGGTGATGGCAGTGGTGTGGGAGGAGCATCAGGAAAATGATCCTCATTTGGGAGTGTTTTGCCCAGCTCCTCATGGTGCTGTCCATGCTCACTGCATTGGCATGGCAGACTGGTGTGATATATACTGGGGGTGTGCATGTATCTGAACCTCATCTCCTGTGCACAGCTCAGTGCCTTCACATCCTGAGAGGTGATGGCTGGGACAAGAAACAAGTAGGTCTCAACAAGGAACTGTGATGAAGACAGCTTTACCACATGTGAGGCCTAGACAGATACAATAGGGCCAGAAGTTAGTAAAACTATTAGGCAGAGTTTAAGTAAAATTATCTGAAGGCAGTGCTAAGACAACTAAGATTTTGCTTGGCTTAACACACAAAACAGAGAAGAAAAGGAGAAGAAAGAATTTCCCCTGTGAAAGTCTCAGCTGGTTCAATTTCTAGTGACAGTCAAATAGTTAAAGTGATATGTTGGGAGTTATGAGTGTTTATCTAAAAGAAAAGTGGCAGGTGAAAGGGATAAAATAACACAGTTTGTACAGCAATGCAATATGTTTGAATTATCCAAGGATCAGAATAGGAATTTGGAAGGTAATATTGGATAGAAGGAAATGAGAGATGGAGACAGAAATAGGATGTGGCAAAACCAGCTTGAGGTGGCTTTCCCATTGGTTAGTGTAAAGGAAAAAAAAGGGGTTGGTATCATTAGGACCATTGTGAATTTGTCTGTTAGAAGGGCTTTCTATTATACTTTTAGAGTTAAGCTCAGGGTCTCTGCTGTATCAGGATGCAGAACAGACCCTCCTGAGCTGGGTTTGGCTTGAAAAACGTGTGCAGAGTCTGTTGCTGTGCTCAGAACATCCCTGAACAGCCCTTGTTCTCAGATGACCTGTGGAACACCCAGTGCCATTCCTGACTGAGTGCTGCATCCTTTGCTTCCTCCTCGGTGTGCTGTGAGTGCTCAGCCCCATGGCAGAATTGGGTTTCCCCCAAATCTCTGGTGGCTGAGCACTTCTTCAGCAGTGCTGAAACAACTGCTTTCCATCTGCCCAACCAGGTGCTTCTGCTCTTGCCTGCAATAGTACGAGGAGGTTTTCTTCATGGGGAAGCATGTGGGCAAAAGAGTGCTGGCACCATGGGAAGATGCGTGGGATGCAGCTGGGAAAGTGCTCTGCTAGGAGAGATTGGGCACTTCCAAAGGGCTGCTCTTAAACTGTGGCAGAGCCATGCAGGAGGATTTAAAATAAGTGTATCCCACTGCCCTCACTCTTAATTGCCTTCTACAACTTTGTCTTCACCTGCTTTTCAGGCACTATCCCCACTAGCCCGAAGATCAACTTTTCCTGGGCTGTTTGCTTGGTTCTGTTTCCAGCTCAGGCTGGCTGAGAAACTCAGAGAGTGCTTGAGGAAGTTGCAACACCTCCACCATTGCCTCTGCCTGAAGCCTTCTTTCTGGATAGCTCTGAAATCTCTCCCTCTTCAGCCACATCTTCATCCTCACCGCTGCTCCCCTAAATGGTATGGTGTTCCCTCCAGCATCTTCATCTGACAAAGCCCTTGGATGGCAGCTCACAGCTGTGATGTTGGAAGATGCTTTCCTATTCCATAAGTGCATTTTCTTATCATGGCACTTATGATTTTGCACTTTGGCACTCACCAAGGAGACCAGGACTGTATTCCAACCTTTGTGAGGTTTACAGGTACAGTGACAGACATCAGCCTTCTCTAACCAAGAGAAGGTAAAACTAAAAATCTAACGAGAATGAGTAATTGATGCCTTGACTCCCTGAACCTGCAGGCTCCTCAGAGCAGGGACTCCAAGGTCACCATAACCCCAGTGACATTTCTTATCAGCCTGACATTTCCTAGCTATGTCACATGGAAAATTGAAATGATGAAGTGACTTTATTGAGAAAAAATGTCACAAAGGACTGATTTAATTTGCATCTAACTCAGCTCTAAGGCCCTCCCAGATTTGCTAGGTTTCTTGATGAAAATTAAATGGTGGCATATATTTCAGCTGGTCAGGTAGCAGAGTACTCACCCCAGGCCAGGTCTCAGATGAGCTATCTGCAGGGCTTCCAACTGCTGCTTCTTTACTTTGGTTGTTCTGCCTTTTCCCATAGTCATCTCAAAGTTCACTGTTCTTCACAGCATCCTGGAGGTCTGGTCTGTCCCACTCTTCCCTTGTGGTCCCAGACCCCTTGAGAGTGTAATCGTTCTGCAAGGTTGTCCAGAGAAGCTGTGGCTGCTCTATCCCTGGAAATGTTCAATGCTAGGTTGGATGGGGCTTGGAGCCTCTTGGTCTAGTGGAAGGTGTCCCTGCCATGGCAGGTGGTGGAACTGGATCAGCTTTAAGGTCTCTTCCTGCCCAAACCACAGTGATTCTGTGATCTTCATGGTGTCCTTGAAAGTGGCTGCAGGCAGACCATCACTTTGTATTGGTCTCATAGAGGTCGTCTGTGCAAGGTCTGTTACCCCTGGTAATTCTGAGATGCCACATGAATACTGATTCCTTTTTATTTTTCCTCCAGAGTTCCATGTTTTTTCACACTTCAAATTAAGCTACATAGTAACTACAGTGCCTAGACCCTCTGCTCTGTTCTGAGCATATTCTATATTTCTGTGGTCATTCTTGTACATCTTGTTTTACAGCCAAGACCTCTATAACCCTGCTACATTAAATTTTCTGCAACAACTTCCTTCCTGGACAGTAGCTTAACAAGAAATTCTGAAGTACAACAGGATTCCTGGACTGTCTTTTTTCAGAAGCAGCCGGAAAACTCCCTTTTGAAAGTTCTAATTCTTGGGTTCATGAGCTATTTTCTGATAAACTTCTATACACCATCTTCCTATCCTTCAGAAAAGTGGAGACTTTGAGGCTATAAATTTGATGATTTCAGGTGCTGCTGTCCTGGGTGTCTTTGGTGGAAGCTGTAGATAAGAGGGAAGATGCAGCAGCACTTCTGGTTCCTACATCCTTTCCTGGCCACAGCAATTTTTCTGACAGTTCCTTGGCATGTTGTGGGGTTGTGCATCTCTTGTATCTTAACCAGCAAAACAATGATGTACATGAAGGTAGTTGAAATGATCTTGCAGACCAAAGGATGGGAGGTGGAGAAGTTGATGGCTTCTCAGGTTATGCTGTAGGGAAGAAGTCACAGTCCATCGTGCTCTGACTTGGTGAGCAAACAGCAAGTACATTGTTCTGGCAGTGGTTTATGTAGCTCTGTGAGATCACTTTATGGGCACCTAGGGATGATAAGATAGGTGAGAGGTGACCAGCCATCATAGTTTCAGTTCCTATACTATAGAATAGTCACCAATGAAGACAGATTACCTACCTGCTGGTTGGCTGCTTTGTCACCCTGCTTGATAGTCTTCCTTTGGAAAGGGCTTGAGGTGGTGGTGAGACTTTCTCATGGGCTGCGTTTGGCTACCCCCAGCTCAGGAACCTGAGACACCTGAACATACAGGCTATTGCATTTTCCCACTTCTTCTTAGTAAGCCTTGCTGTAATAGCCTCACAACCCTCTGGGTAAAGAATTTCTTCCTGACACCCAATGTAATCTCACCTCTTTTAGCTTAAAATAGTTTCCCATGGTCCCATCACTATCTGCCCATGTAAATTATGGGAGCAAAGCTGTGATAATGCAACAACTGTCCTAGACCAGAACCAAGAGGGACAAATAGGCTCAACAGCCACTGAGGGGTTTGGGGTGGGTTAGTTTTTTGCACTGCTGAGCAAATGACTCTAATTAAGGCTTGCCATTTGTGATTTCATTTGTGGTGATGAAGATCTGGAAGGAGAGGATCCTGGTGGATCATTCAGCTCCTTTGGACCAAACATCTAGCATTGAGGCGCTGCCAGAGCAGCCTGGGGATCCACAATGGTATGGAGCTCACCTAGGCAACACTCCTTGCACATGCGCTTGAGAAAATACTGATGGTCAGATCTGGGATTGGAGAAGGAATGTGTTGCCAGGTCTGGAAGCCAGCCTAGGAGAGATCATAGGTCCTGAGGACTTAACACAGGCACAAGGATGGGACTTGCACGTGGCTGCATCTCTGGATCCCTGGTAAGGAGTTTGGTGGCTTGGGGGCTGCAGAAACACCCTGGGCATACCTGTGAGGGATGAGAAGGGCAGAGCCCAGTGCAGGGGCTGCTCGAACTCCAGGTGTTAGTGTGGTCCAGCCTAAACGCTGTGAGGCAGGGCCTAATTCTCAGCCCAGCTCCTGCCCCTTTCTCCCCTCCACCCACATTGAGTGTTACAACTCAGTCCAAGGTAGGTTGCACAATTTATTTTCCTGTGCTTAAAGTAGGATTTTGGCAGTCAGGGTTGGGAGGCCTCTCTGAGGAGCGCTGGCTGGGTGCCCTCCTGTTGTCACGGTATCATGCTGCTGTCAAAGGCTCTGCTTCTGCTGGGTGTCTGTCCTTCAGCATGGCCTTGTGCTGCAGCCTAGTGCTGCTGAAGGACACACTGCATGGCCAAGGCACCACTGACATCTTCAGCAAGTGCAGGTGGAAGTGGTGGTTGCCCCAGTGGGGGTTCTCCTGTGGCAGACTGATGTGAGGCCCATCATGCCCAATTACAAGTGGCATGATGTGTGTGGTGTGGCAACTCTAAGGAGAACTGATCCTCTTCTTTACCTGCCCATGCAGTAAGACACCATTCTGTCCTTGAAGTATCTCTTTGGTAGTCCTAGACACTTCTTTCCTACTGTTTCCATCACCTTGCTTCCCTACAGCCAGCTGGTAAAGTCATGTGGATAAAGGGAGAGAAGGAGATGCAGGAGAATTACTGTGCTCATTGCTGAAGGAATATGCAAAGGGATTTGCCGTAATGTTCACTGATGGTGTGAGGGAGGGAAAGGATGTGAGTGCTAACTTATGCTCTGTCAGCATCATTAATGTTACCCACGGTGATTTAATTGCTTTGCAAGGAGCAGTGGGTGAGGCTGAACATGCCCAGGGAGGGAGAATGAGATAGTTGGGAGTGATGGAATTGTCCTTGCCTAGTAAAGGGCATAAGCGTGATGTGGTCAAAACAGCTGGAGAAAAATACCAGCTCTGCACATGTGCTTGGCTGTGCTGGGCTTGGACTGGATCTGGGATGGAGAGTTGGGAAATGCAAAGCCCAGAGTTTCAAATAGCTGAGACTGAAGGTACCTGACACCTAGGTGGATTTTCCAGAAGAAAAGGCAAAGAAAACAGAAGAAGCAGATCATGGTGGTAAAGTTGTGAGTTTGGGGAATGGGAAAAAAAATGAATTTACCCTTTGGAGCAGGGTGGAGAGGACTTGGAGGTGATGTCCTATTTTTGCTATGATGATCTCGAGTTGGCAGTGGGACATCCAGAAAGGTTTATGAGGGGGAGAGGCTGGGTGGAGATGTCAGCCTGTGAGTTCTCAGAGGAGGGATGAGCTTACTAAGGAGAAGGTGTTGGGGGACTGAGGATGAGGACCTAGTGCTGGGCCTGCGGTGCTGGAATGGGGCTGAGCATGTGGCAGGATGCAGTGGTGGGGAGAAGCATAGTGTGATGTGGTCTGATGCATGTGGGATTCAGGGGACAGACGGAGTACGTGGAGGGCCTTGGAAGAGGAGAACACAGATATCTTGCTCTATGGTCACAGAGAAGCTAGTGTCTCCATACACCTTGTTTCAGAAGAAGAGTGAGGCATCTTTTTTTTCACTGGAGACAATTCCTTACCTGAGGCTGAAGCTGGATTGGGGAAAAGAAGTGCTGGAGGAGTGGGATCCATCAGGGGAAGAGAGAAGCTGTTGGAAGTAAGGGTTTTTCAGAGGCTCAGGCATCATTTTCTCCCATCCTACCACGGGAGGCCTTTCTGCAACAAGTTAAACTTAACAACATATCCCTCAAGCCCTGCCAGCACAGAGGCACAGGGAGAGAAGACATTGGTTTTACCATGAGCCTATGAAAAGGTGAGCTTTGAGAGCACACAAATGGAGAGCTACAGCTAAAGAAAGGAGACGAGGCAGGGTGTGCAGCTGGATCCAGCAGCAGCACCTGCTGAAGCAAGAAGGTCGACTGTAGGGAACAGTGTGAAAAAGATGCAGCCAATGCTTCTGGCTTGGAGGAAGGACAAGGGACAAGCACAATGCACTTTGTGGGCAGCCTGGAGCATACCTGGGTATCAGGCACTGCATCCACTCCAAATCCAGCAAACTGCATCACAGCGATGGAGGCAAAAGGCAGCAGGTCCCTGACTTGGCATCTATGGGCAGTTCTTGCCCCCTTCCAGCTCAAATGCACCTCAAGCCCACTGGCAGGATGCTTCCAGCAGCACACGAGGTAGCTGGGGCTCCTTGGCTGTGGGCAGGACAGGGGAGCACTGTTCTAAGCAGATGGATATTGATGCCCTTTCTACAGGAGGAAGGCAGACTTACTGAGATCTAAAATAAGTTGCCTCTTAAGCCAGTGGTGTGTCAAGTGGTTAAGGCAGAAGCAGGCTATACTTCCACTGATGGGAAAGCAGGGATGCCGTCTGTGGTCCAAACACCAGCATCTCCTGAGGAGAGACTGGAGGAGGGACAAAGAGAGCTTTAGTGTTCTTTTTGCATTGTCAGGAGGCACCATGTGGGCACCTCTCCTCCCAGCTAAGGACTCTCGGGAGGAGACCAGCGACCATGAGGTGTCTGCAGCACATTATGGTTTTACACAGCCCAGGGGAGCTGATTTCAGGACAGGAAAACCCCATGGCTTGTTCAGCACAAACTTATTATTTAATAGACAAAGTAAATATGAAAACGCATTTCTAAACCCCCTTGTGGTGTTGAAACTTAGTTACGAGAAGAACCAGAGCACTGCAGAGCCAAACTAACCCTGGGTGGCATTTGCAGGGCGTAGCTTTCATTGCAGTCTGAAAAAATCCCATGTGCAGAGATTATCTCTATGCTGTTTTGAATTGTCTTGTTCAGCTTTGGCCCTCATCCTAGATGGATGAGGAGCAGAAGACTTGGCCAATGGCCTGAGGTCTGTGACCTCCTCTGCATTAACTGGAAAGGGAAGAACTGTCTCTAAGGTATTTGAGGATTTGCAGCCTTGGGGTTCCATGAGATGGAACCATGGGAGGCAAACCTTAGATTCCCCCCCCCCCAGGGATTCAATGCTGTACCCTTGGCCAACTGAGCCAACTGAGAGAGGCAAACCTTGCTCTGGTGAGGCGATCTCTGGTTTGCACTGAAATGGATCAACCCACAGTGCTCCACCTCAGGACCCACTTAGGGTATCCCTCCCCACCATCTGTCACATTTCGCTGGAGGTTTATTGGAACTGGTGCTGAGCAGGCAGGAGAGAGGCAGCTGGGCTGTGCTGGGGCTTGCCCTAAAGCAAACCTCCCTCACCCTGCACTGCTTCAAGTCAGTTGTCAGCAGATGGTATCTGGAGACCTTCCAGTGACCACAGGCTCTCCCCCAGCCCATAGCTACCATGGCACAGATGGGATTTCACATATGCCTGTGCATTCCCCCAACCTCTTCCCTCTCAGGGAAGAGCAGGAAGACTGCAGGTTTTGCAGAGACCCCCTCCTTCAGCTGGGAGGGTGATGACCACAGCTCTGGGCTTTCCTGGACCATGCAGGGAGCTCCCTCCTACACAGGAGGGCTCAGCAATGCTGAGCCCCATCTGTTGGCTTGAAGTGTCATTTTGAGGTTTTCCTCTGCTTCCCTTTTACTTCTTGACTCATATACGAGTGGGTAAGGGAGGGAGGAACTGGTTCACTTTCCACCTTCCCTCATAATGTCCCTCTGCTTATTAGTTCTCCAAATATTTCATACTACAGCCCAACAGCAAGGACTCTGCACTAACCCAGTCCTAGGCAGAGGGAAGCCAGAGCAGACAGGACAGCACCTTATCTTCATGGCAGTGTCCCAGGGAGAAGGACAGGACTGCTGTGGCCCTGTTGCACTAAATCTCTGTCATTTCAGGGCACACATGGCAGCATTCCTTTGGCTGAGTCCTTCTCTTGTGGCTTCCTAAGGGTGACACAGCAACAGGGGCAGAGCACCAGCCTTCCTTCACCCCCAATTGCTCCACTTTATACTTTTGCTTTTCCCAGCATTCATCAGGATAGGAACTGCCCCCCAGTGTCTTCCTGAGTGAGGAGAACAGGCACATGGAGGAGAAAGAGGAGGCCTGTTGTGGGATGCCTGTGAGGTGGGGGCAATTATGGGACAGAGGAGAAGAAATCAACTTGGTTTTTCTCCCATCAGCTCTCAGCCCCATTAAATGTCAGTGGATTGCAGGTATCACTGCCCTTCACTGTCTGCAGTGGAACCAGGTACTGGAGAAGAGATGGGGAAAGGGAGCATGGTGGGACCATCGTGTCTTCCAATAGCCCTAGGCAGCCACTGAGGAGCTTCTGTAAATCAGAGCAGTCCCTGGAGCTGCTCCAAAATCCATCCATTCCCAGGCCTTCGAGCATCCCACAACAAGGGGCTGCAGGACTGTCTCACATTGCCCTCATGAACTGATCACCCCGGCTGAGCTCCACGTGGACTTAACTCTTGGAGGACAGTGCCAGCCTGTCACCACCTGCCTGTCCCGTGCCGTACACCTGGCTGCACAGGCTGGCTGTGCTCCTTCCCTTCCTGAGGCTTAGCCAGGCCAGTGGCACTCCAGGATGCGCAGCACATGCCTTTAAACAAACAAAAATAACTACAATAGAAGATTTCAAATGCTGTACTACCCTTGCCTTAAACACTTCTTGTCTGCAGCACTCCAAAAGCAGCAGGAGCCCACCCGACAGGAGCTGGCATCACACAGGTCCCCAGACAGCCAGAGAGCAGACATATCTGCCAGCACAGGACACCAAGGGGCTCTGGCTTCGGCAATACATACAGCAAAGCAGATAAAACAAAATAAAAAAAGCCAACAATGATCAGTTTTTTCAAACTTTAAATATTTTTTCTTTAAAATCTGTTTCTCTGTGGTTCTGTCTCTGTAAAGAGCTGTGCTCTCCCTGCAGCATCTGGGTCACTTCCTCAGTCCTGGCTGTGGGGCAAGGGAGAAGCAGGGTCAGTTAAAGAGGATACAGGTGGGTGCCCTCCCCTGTGCATCACCGGCATGTGTGGATCTCCACCACCCGATGGCAGGGTTTGCACTTGACGGAGCAGCACCAGTGGAATTTGCAGCTGCACCTTTCCACAACCTCCACTTCGTCCGTGTGAAAGCCACGGCCACAACACATCAGCTCGCAGCCATCGATGGCCTTGGAGGTCTTGTTGCACTGCCGTCCACTGGTGCCCAGGACCCCATTCTTGAGGTCGTGGTCACAGAAGTCAGGACTGGAGTCTAGGTAGACGAGGTCCTCGTCTGTGTGTGGCTTGAACTGGGAGTTTTTGGGCACCAGCACTTTGGTGGATCCAATCTCGCTCTGTTCGACCTCTGTGGCACCGTCGAATTTCTCCTTGAGGACGTTGCCCACTTTGCGGAAGGGGGGCATGGCCTTCCAGCACGTCTTGAACTCGCATGAGCCTGACACACCATGACACTTACATTCCACCCGCATGTTGTTCAGGATCGCCTAGAGGAACAGACCCAAGGAACAAGATGGGATGATCAGTGTGGGATGGACATAGCAGGGAGGGTGCAATGGATAGGGCCTGGGAGGGCTGTGTAGAAAACACTGCTGGGTGGGTATGGGATTGGAAGAAGCCCACATGGCTCAAGCCATGGCTGGGATGCTGCAGAGTGGTGCCAGCTGCCTAGGTTCTCTCCTTGCCATTACCTTCCTCCCTGCCTCGTTGTTGTGGAGGTTCATTAATGCTCTGTTGGAAGAGGCCCCTTTGCTCCTCTCACGGATGTCAACGAAGGACTGCGAGAAGGCCACACCGTAGGCGATGTTATCGGAGCAGCCTGACCACTGGAAGCCTGAGGCAGAGAGCACAGATGAGACAGGTACTGCCACCCCGTAGTGCTTTAACTCTCCAGCCCTACTCTTCCTAAAATCCAGCTGGCCTGCCCTCTCTCTGTCTTGCTGCCTACTAGTCTGCGCCACATGGGAACAGGGGAAGCTAGGGAGTGTGGCCCTAGGGAACACATGGACAAGATGTTTTCAGTCCAGTGGGTGATGCACTCAGGTGTCTTTCTGAGGCAGTCACGTGAACTAACCAGCATTTTGTTTTTTTTAAACTTTTCCCTCTTTTCTGGATGGCTTCAGAGAGTGGGTTTGAATTGCAGGTATTTTGGCTACTTTGTGTCTCCATACAGCTGCAGCTGCTCCCTGTTCAAACACTCACCCTGTGGACTGCCCCCCTGCACTGTGCGGTCACAGCCACACTTGTCCAGCTCGCCACTGCTGCAGGCGCGGGTCACGGCGAAGGCCACCCCTGCTGAAGAGATGGCGTAGACGAACGCTGCCTCTCGTGTCCCTGCAATGGCACAAACCATGGTGGGAAAGGTGGCACAAAGTCTGAGGCAACATGAGCAGGAATTCTGGAGGCAATGCAGCCCGGTGGCCAAAGGCTCTTGGTAGACTGCCACATGTAACTCTTCTCCTCTCCCCTCTTAACTATGGTGTGGCACATAAACTCCCCTGAAAATCTGGTCTGAAAGACAGATTGGCAAAACATGCTGTACAGAGCTATCAGGCTAAACCCTTTGCTCTGTCACTTCCTCCTAAGATAGAGGCAGCACATGCAGGACCCTCATTGTCCCCACCCCCAGGGATGCTGTTTGCTTAGTGCCAAGCCTGGACCTGACTCATCAGAGACCCCTGGGTGCTGGGAGATGTTTTGCAGAAGTGAGAGCCCATTCTGCAATAGTGAAGAAGCTGGGAACTGCCCCACAACATTAAAAACATGAATGATGGATGAATGATAAAACCTAGCACTAGGAGAGACAGAGACTGCACTGCTAATGTGGGCAGAGCTCTAGCTTATATGGGAAGACTGTCTTGCCTTGTGCTTGCAGGGCAGCTCTGCCATGAAATCTTTCCTGCATCCAGAATAGATGGATGCAGGAAAGATTTCATGGCAGAGCTGCCCTGTCTGCTTTCCACATCCAGGAACATTCCCTGCAGCTGCAGATCCTTGCCATCCTCTTTCACAGGGTTGTGTAGCTCGCAGTGCCTCCCAAACTACCCTGCAAAACCCTGTTCTGCTCCCAAAGCACCTCACAGAACCCCACTAGTGTCCAGGGTGCAGTGCAGTCCGAGTTTTTGTGTCTACCTATGTGGTGCCACATGGTTGAGAAAAACTTGTTTGGGAAATTGGGCGCATTCCTGAGCATGAACACAGCGTAGCAGGGGCAGGGATCAGCTTTAGCAACACACAATGCCCACTATCCTCTGAGGCTGGTTGAGGGCACAAACCCTCCATTTCTGAGCAAGGAGGGCTGGCATTTGGGGTGGTCCCATGTTTGGTACAGAGGAGCAATGGCTTGTGAGCAGGCATCGCTCAGCTTGCCAGTCAGAGAGAGGGCAGCTACTTTGGTGGTCGCATCCCAGACTTTGGTGGCCCAGTTGGCAGTGGCTGGGGAGGACCCAGCCAGTGTGGGACTGAACTGCCTCCAAGTTAATCGAGGTTAATAGTAGGATCATGTTGGTCGGTTTGTGCTGTGGCTGCCTAAAAAGAGACGACTTTTAGTTTCTGGTATTTCTGGTATTTCCAGTCCCTGAACCTTCACAAGAAGAGATCTTCACCCCTGCATTGAGGGGAGGAAAGTCAAAAAAGGAGCCGGGGGATGCTTTGGTTTAGGAGTCCTGGGATGGGAGGTGAGATAGTGCTTGAGGGGAGGCAGAGATAGCACCTGAGGGGAGGCAAGCGATGCCTCAGTGATCTTAAGGGGTTGCAGAGGGGTTTTCCCCTCTGTATCCTCACTCCACAGCATTACAGTCCTGTGCTTCTGGGAAGTCAGGCTGCAGCTGGGGGCTGCCCTGGCCATATCCAGCCCTGAAGGCTGGTGGTGGGGGATGATGCTGCCACATGTTCTTCCCATGCCAGGCAGCACCAATCCATCCTCCTGACGGTGCCCCCATTGATACTCTGCTCAAGAGTGGCCATGTGCCAGTCTGGCAGCAGTCACTGCTTCAGCACTGCCCAGAAAGAGACTGAGTAAACGCACCCCTGGCTTTATGGAGTGGGGCTCCTAGGTTTGGTGGGGAAGAGATGAGACCTGGGTGACTTTAGGACCTTTGCTCAAACTTGGCACGTCCTTGTCAATTGGTGTGGAAAAAGCTCAGGAGAGCTGAGGAGCAGCAGGAGTCTGAACATGCTGTACCAAGCATACTGAATAGAGCCTCACTGAAGTGCACAGGGACCCACCCACCCCAAGATCCAACACTGGATGGGCCATTCCTGACGCTATATAGCCACTGGTTCAGGGGCAAGCAGGCAAAATCCCACCTGCAGCCCACCAGGCTGCTTTTATAGCCATTCCCCCAGCAGCATCACCCCAGACACGTCCTTCCAGCTCACCTTGTGTCACCACCTTGCCGAAGACAGGCAGGGTATCCAGTGTGGAGCAGTTCCAGCGGCGGTTGCGGAATTGGTACTGGCACTCCTCAATGGCCAGCTGGGCTCCGCGTCGCACCGAGTCCATCACCTCCAGGTTCCTCTTGCACATCTGCACCTGGCGCTGGATCAAGCCCTTCAGCTTCTCGCAAGTCTCCTCCTCAGAGATGCTCCCTACTGAAGACAGCTTTGCCAGGTACCTGCCAGGACACCAGCACAACAGGTTAGGAGGCAAGGGCTGGGGGAGCCCATATTCATCTGGAACCCATGTTCAGCCCTCCAGAAAGCAGGGAGACTGAACCTAGTACCCCCTCCATAGCTGCGACCTGCTGCCCATCTGGGTCACCTTTAAATGTATCACAGCAGTGACTCTGCAGGATGCATTTCTGGCTGACAGAGAACAAGCCCAAGCAAAACGACCGTCCCTCTGCAGCCTAGTTCCTGTCTCTTGGGGAGTCCAGCTGTTGGCTCCCCTTTGCCTCTGTTGCCTGCAAGGAAGATATTTTCAGCGCTGTCTGAATGTGCCTGGTCAGGTCTCCTGAGTATTGGCATATCCAAGTGCTACTAGGAAAAGCCAGAGGTCTCCAAAGTCAGCCAAAACAAGCAGGACAGGCACTTGGCTGCCAGCTCCATCTGCCACAGTGCTCCCACAGCGTGGCTGTGTGCTCATAACTGGCAAACATTGCCCCCCAAACCACTTCCCTCCTGGAGGCTGCTTTTAGCTGCCCCAGACCCCAACAGGCAGGGATGGCCTCTGGGAGCTGCCAGGTTTCCTGTCACTTGGGATTCAAGCAGGATTTGAAGCAAGGAAGCAGAATCAGGAGCATACCAGGGCAAAATTGCACAGGCCGGGCACTTCCTCCACCAGCCCAGCTTGTGAATAGGGCCATGAGATCATTGCTGATCTGGAAAAGACTGGCTCTGTGTGGAGGGGACCATGTGTTCTGCTTTCCATAGTGCCATCCTCAGCAGTAAGAGTCACAGAGCTGCTCTTGGGTGTCAGTATTAGGGGAATGAGGGAGCAAACTCCTTGAGGAGCAAGCACCTCAATACCTCTCAGCATTTCCTTGTCCAGTGTGTGGGTATGATGGTCCCTGCTGCACATCCTAGTAACTCAACCTCCCACCCCTTGTTGTGTTGTGGGCATGGCGTCCATGCTTGCCCATTTCCCAGTTCCATCCTCCTGCCCCAACCTCTGGAACACAGAAGGAGCTTAAGATAGTCCCAGTCACGTTTTCCAATGAGGCTGTGTGAGAATTCAATATCCTCTACAACTATTGGTGACTGTGTTGGCAGGCGTGTATATGAGACTCCCTCCTTCCTGTGGCTGCTGGTAGCCACTCCAGATGACGCTGCCATAGTGGAGCCCTGACCTGTTGTGGACATGGAGGGTCCCCTGCATGGGAGAGGTGTAACTCACGCTTTCATCCATCCACTATCCACACTGAGCTTTAGTGTCCTTGGGAATTGCCAGCATTGTCTCACACTGCTACCTTCTCTGCACTAAGAGCTGCAACCACTGAGCTTTTTAGAAACTTCATTCCTTGACTCTGCATTTCCCACCCCTTCACAACTTGTGGGTTTGTTTGTGTGTTTTTTTAACTCCTTCTCCCAAGTTGCAACATCCTGCAAAGGATTTTTCTTTTGAAGCCCTGCTTGTCTCCGAGAAGTGACTCTGCAAAAGTGGCTCCTGCTCCCTGCCTGTTCCCATGTGTCCCAGGAGCCAGATCTGCTGACTTAAGCCACAAAATCAAGTTGTCACAGCCTTTTCCTCCAATTAACCCTGCCAGTCTGCCCCAGGAGGGGAAAACAAGATTTTCTCTGCTGTGCATCAGCAGAATTATTCACCAGCTTTTTATGCTCACAACTGGGGGGGCCGTGGGAGCCAGGGAGAAAGCTGTCTTGGCTCACGGTGTCCGTGGGGAGTCTGCATGGCGAGATGTCAAAAGTATTCAGTTTTCCCTGTGTATGATCATGGAGGCAATGCTTCTCTGACAGTGGGAAGAGGCAGGCTGCTGGGTTTCCGATTCAAGTGCTGTTAGAGCCTTTATACCAGCAAATCATCTTTGCCCAAGGCTTCCTGCTCCTCCAAGGAGCTTGCAGAAGACAGGACCTGATGTAAACAGGTAGCTTGAAAAACCCACTGTGGCAAAACTCAGGACTGTCACCTTTCTGCTGGCCCCCACACCATGCAATGGGTGTCCCCAACCCTGTGGTGCAGTCCCAGACATCGAGTGCAACAACTGCTGTTCTACCATCTTGCTGCACTTGGCTGACCTGGTGCGAAGGCCCAAACCACTTCTGGGAGCTTTGAGGATGTTGAATGCTGAGCACACACAGGGTGCCTGTAACAGCTCTCCCCTCCCAGGTCCAGCCATCATTCCAGTTTGGGCATGGGGAAGATGACACACAGCAGAGTGGTAAGATTCAGCTCCAGACAATGTGGGTTATTGATCAGCTTTGAGCCTGGAAGCCAAGAAAATCAGAATCTATCTCCAGTACCAACTCCTTGTGCTGATTTGGCTTCCCCCTCTGCCTGGCATTTATCATATCAGGCATGCGGCTCCTTCAAAGCCAGTGAGACTGGTCCTACAGATGAGTCAATGCCTGCTTTGAGTGCAGACACATTGGTGGAAGAGTTCTGTGACACAGATGTAGCATCTGCATTATTATCAGCTCTGCTCAGGATGGGGCATCATCTCCTTTTCTAATATATTTCCCAGCTTGAGATTCTCTGGGCAATGTGCAGTAATAAATTCAAAGCATGCATAAAGTAAAGTGTGACAAAAGCCTTTCAAGCTTTTCCAAGGAGATGCACCTGATAAGGTGCCTCCCCAACTCACATTTAATGCTATTTAGGATTATAAAACAAAGGCCAAGGATGCTTCAAAGATAGGTACAGCTCTCAAGAACAGGTCTGGTAATTTGTTTTGCAATGCAGACAAATAAGATGAAACTATCCAGAACAGTGCTCTGGCCTCTCTCCTCCTTGACAGGTCCTGTGTCCTATCACCCCTCCTTGGCCTATGTTTGCCAGCCCCTCTGTGGAGATGGAGACAACTGTGCCTAAAATGCCGTGGCCCTATAATGCTACTAGTTTGTTATTCATCCAGGAGAACTATCACTGCTTTCCAAAAGACAAGGTTTTTGATGGGGAGGAGGCTCACATCCTGATCCCTGATTCAGGATCCAGCAGCTGAGGCAAGGATTTAAGGAAGGACCTTTGCTGAAGGACCTCAGCTTTGAGGCTCTCACTTGGCATCTCATCACACCACATTCAGGAGCACCAGGTAGGAATTACCCTATCCCTTTCCCCTCTCTGGGGCAGATGAAGAGTTAGGTAAGAACTGGGAAACATGCTCTGCCCTTGTCAGCACTCAGAGGTGCTTCCATCTCATGTTTCTCAGGGCTGTGGAGCACCAAGGCTGTCAGGAACCAAACACATCTGCAGCATCCCACAGTCCCCATGGAAACCTGACTGTAGCGCTTTGTCTGGTTGTTAACAAGAACTTTGCTCCAAACTTTGTTTCCCTGGGCTGAAGTGGTAGAATCTGCAGCCAAAGCCTTTGTCTACCTGCACAGAGAGATAGACAGGCACAGCAGGAGGAAGGCAACAAACAGCTCCTGCCCTCTACAAAGTCTCAATGCAGATCCTCCATCGTGACATCACACCTCGATTGCTATGCAGAGCTCTAGATTATAATTTAAGTCTCACATACAGCCTCAAAACCAAACAATGACATATTTTCTTCCTTTTCCAAGACTGGGCAAAGAATGTTTCAAGAGGAGAGCTGTTGCCCGCACCATTTTTTAAAGTTCTGTCTTCTTGCTTCATCATGGCCTTGTATATTTTTCTCCTGCCTTTAAATCCAGGCAAGTCACTTGCACAACAGACTCCCTCTTAAGAGTCATTGATTCAGGAGAAAACTAACTGAAAGCCCTTTCTTTTTTCCCATCTGAAGTATTGAGACCAGGATTGAAGCCCATAATTTAAGCAGCTGCAGCTGATGCACTCTGCAAGATGGCAAATAAGTAAATCTCAAATCCAGAGAGCTTTGGAAAGGTGGGGGATGTCAGAAAGCCCTGCTTAAATAAAAATTATGATAATACTTTCATGAGGAAGAATAATTAGTGAAATGACAAGGAGACATTAAAAGAGCCATAGCATCTGGCAGATAGAGCGAGGAGGAGAGGGGAGAAGATTCCCTGCCATGGAAAGGTGTGGGAATTTCAGTCATTGACAAATACTCAGTTGAAGTGGGTCAGAGAGGGTACCTTGGAGAAAGCAGAGATCTCTAGTGTTTCCTTTTTCCAAACAAATGAGTTTCAAGTGTGAACTCTTTGTATTGTCTCATTTTGGGAATATTTTCCTGAAGATGATAATTTTCAGACCCAGGACAGTAGCATCCCTGATAAACCACTCAATACATGTTCTGAAATCAGGCTCAGAAGCTTCACCCTGCCCAGCGAATACCCAACCTTCCCACAAGGCTGAGTGGCCAAGGCCACAAAAAGCTTGTCCAAACCTTGAACTGTGAAGATGATTCAGCTCTGCTCCTGTCTGAGAGGCAGCAAACACCCCTGTGCTTGTGGAGGGGTCAGCAAGAACATATCTGTGCCTCCTGAGGGTGCAAGGACAGTCAGCACTTGGGATTGTCCTAAGGATTGAGACAGCTCATGCAGGCAAGCTTCTTCTGGGGGAGGACTAAAGGATTGCTTATAATGTGAAAAATCCATGGAAAAACCCCATGCATCCCTGCATGCATCTATCTGTCTCCATAGATATATCCATGCAGGGAGAGTTACTGACCAGTGTTACGGCTCCTTACAAGGAGCCATCCTGCAGATACAGAGAAGTGTTTTATCTTTGCCTTGTTGCTTTCTCCTAGCAAGCAGGGTGAGTGGAGCCATGGAAAGATGTCTCAGTCTGGCAGGCCAGATGATGCTCTATGCAGGCCATACAGCTCCCATGATTTCTCATGGTGTCCTACATTGGGCTGAGTGCCATTCTCTGTGTTCCAACAGCTCCCGGCTAGTAGGGCCCACCACATCCATGGTTCCTCAAGCCTGCCAGCTTGGGAATGTTCCTGTCAGGATTTGCAGGAGACCTGCAAGGTTGCCCTTGTCCAGCTGCTGGCTCTGTAGCAGACTTGGCCCTCCTAGGGACCAGGCATTCCCCTCCTGGGATTGCACATCCTGCTTTTCTAAGTGTAAACTATGATTTACAAGTCATCACCTGAGAACCTGTCTGGTCTCTTCCTTGGAAAAATACAGCGGTCTGCCTCAGTCCTTCGTGTCACAGTTAGGGCACCATCTCTTGGCTGAAACCTGCTTTTCACACCTACTCTTCACCTCCAATTAACAGCTGGAGAGAGTGACCCAGGAGGAGGCAGTGCTATGCCTATACCTCCATCCCTCAGCTCAAGGGTGAGTCTACACGTCCTGTCCCCCATTCCTTGGACCCTGCATCTAACACTGTGTGCACCCAGCAAACACCCATGTCCCAGCCCCTGGTGGTGGCTCACCTCCCCCCTCACAAGTCTTTGGGGACTGGGGACAGTGAGATGGCCAGCTGCTGGTCCTGAGCCAGTGCTGCTTTTTGGCTTTCTGAGCACACGGGGGCAAAATCTCCACTTCTTAATGGGGGAGAGCAGGATGGAAGCTAGGAAGAGCCTGAACAGCATCTCTTTTGGAAATCTGCTTTCAATGTGTAAGAAATTTCCTTTACTTCCTTTATAAGACAATAGAAGCTACTCCTGGATTCAGGTACAACACCTAGGCCTTGTTGCAAGGGGAGGCAAGTACAGGCCAACTTCTGCAGTGCTTCAGGCTAGACCTCATTGCAGAAAATCTGATGAGTTCAAGGTTTTGATCAGAATTTGCAAATACGTGACACAAAAAGCCTTCGACAGTATTAGTTTGATCTCACCCAACTTTCAACAGACCCCAGGCTGCTCTCCATTGGCCAAGAGACTCAATTACTTTTCCCCAAGTAATTTCATGAAAGCACAATACTGGCTCCAGTTCTGCTGAGCCAGCCAGATCCTGCAAGGCAGCTTCCTGGCTGTGAAGTGCAACAGCCCATGGCAGCAGCTCCAGGAGAGCCTGGAGGATGCTGCCAGGGCTCACCCACAGGTGTCAGGCACAGACACCTCTGGGCAGGGAAAGCAGAGGTTACCTGCACTGAATATGCAGAGCAGAGTCTACCGTTCAAGCAGCCTTGGATGACTGCAAGTTTTCAAGCTTTAAGAAAAAAATCACCAATTATTGTAAGAGCCAGTGTCACTGCACTTGTAAGGAAATACAGAAGAATCTTCTAGAAACTGTTAACCTCCAGGATTGTTCAGCAATTTCATAATTTTAAGAGAGTGGCTGTAATGCATTTCTCTACATCTACAAGGATGAATTAATCAAGCAGACAGTAGCTCTCAGCAAAGTAACATAAACACTTTTTTGCTTCAGTGCACAAGTCCAGTTTTGATTCATGGAGTCACATCAAGCCATTGCAAAAAAGAAACCTGCCTCTTGCTGTTGCTCACTTTTGGAGCTTATCCAGTTCTTCACAGCCTGGCATGCAGAGTGGTTCTATCTCCTTCCTGTCCATCCTCCCTAGAGTCAGGTTCTGCTGTGAAAGACAGGGGCATAATTTTACTTGAAGCTTTCTTAGGAAAAGACAGAAATGCCCATCACCACTGAGGAGCTAGAGAGCATGGGGCCCTTCTACACCCTGGCAAACACAGCCCTGAAGGGTGTCTGCCAGACAGGACCATTGCTCACAGACATGCCAAACTTGTTTGGAAGTCCAGTGCCAGGACTACTGGGTGCAACCTTCAGGGTGCAACCCACAACTAGTCCCTTTTCATCACTGAGATAAAATTAGCTGGTATTGTCAGAAGTGGCAAGACTTACAAATAAATAAAAATGAAAATATATATCCAGCAGTTTCAATTTCCTACCTCACAGCCTTGGAAACAGGTTCCATAGGTTCATGCTCCAACCTTGTGGATCTGACAGGATTCCCAGAGCAATGCAAAGGAGCCCGGAGCATCTCAGAAGTGGAGAGCCATTTGTCCAACCCACAGTACCCCTCAAAGTAAGGAAATTCCTCATCAAACCCAAATGGTGCAACCCACCACCCTGGCTGCTGGGACCAGCTCGGATGTGACCAGGGAACCTTCCTGACACTGTCCTCACTGCAGAAACCATGGAGCATAGAGAAGGGAGTGAAGACTGGCAGGAACACTCTGCGTTAGAGCACCTGCCAAATCTGTGCCATGGCAGCATGGCATCTGAAGGGAAAATACTGAATTGGTTCCTCACCACGTGAAAGACGGAGCATTGCAATGACAATGCAAAGAATGTCGTACAAAATTAAACTATGTCAGGCTCCAGGTGAAGTGATCTGTCCCCACTATCAAAGCTGTGGAGACTCACCTGAAAAAAATAAAGCCTGGTTTAAAACCAGAAGGATGCAATGCAGGACCCAGGCATGCTTCCTCTCAAATCTTCTGCATTGCATAATGACCCAAACAAAATGAGCGTTCCGGCTGCTCTTGCGACATCCCTACTCCTAAGCTGGCAGAGATGGGCACAGAGAACGGGGCTGCCTGTCTGAAAGCACTTTGTGATGTTCTCAGGAAAGGAGGCCAGGGAAATCCAAACTCCTTTTATCCCTTCCTCACCAGCCCTTGAAAGTGGTTAGAAAGCAGCTCCTTAGCCAGGCTTGTTTGGGCCTTCACAATGTCTTCAAGCTTTCCCAGAGCACTCATATTTTTTTTTTTTTAAGGTTTTAAAAGCCCATCTGTGCTCCTGGCCCTTTAAGCCAAGTTCCAAGCCCAGATGGAGATTTTAAATCCCTGTAAAGAATGGGTAGACAGAGCTGCTGGTGGCACACCCTGCTCTAAAATGGCATGACCATATCTCAGACCAAGCATGTCCATATGGAGAGCCTCTTCCAGAGCCAGTTTTAGCTACAAGAAAATGGAGAGAGGCTGTAATGATTCCCAGATAGTTTGATAACCAGCGGTCTTACCCCTAAAGGACCCTACCCTGTTGTATCTGACGTTTTCTGTTTCTGTTCTCTCATCATTCAGACCCTCTGAACAGCTAGAGAGCAAGGCTGTAGGCCCCAGTGGCTCATGCATTTAGTGGATGCTTACATCCATAACCCACTTTGCACGTTTTCTAGTTCACTTTTTCACATGGACTTCCTTCTCTCCAAAATAGGTAAATAAATTAATAACTAACTAACTAAACAACTGGACTAAAACCAAAGCCTGACACTCCTGTGCCAGCTGTGGAATGATGCTTGTTTGGCTAGAAGTCTCTATGAAACACCCTCAGCATCAGGATGAGTTTGGAGCAGAAGAGACCTTGCTTCCAAATTCAACCACATCACTGCGCATGTGGGTTCAAGTGTCTACGAAGTGCAAGTTGTTTTGAAAAGTAACTCATCTGCTTCCCCTGTAAAAAGCACAGCCCTGGACTCCTTAAGAGATAAAGCAGAAGCCAGAGGGACCTTCCCGCGCACAGCCAACAAGATGTAAAAGGCTCTGTCTACAGCCCTTTATTTAATTTACAAACCTCTGCCTGAAGAGGCGGGAGGCAAATCAGAGCCTCCAAAGGCAGAAGGAAGAGCAAGCCTGAGGCTTTCACAAAAAGTGGGAACAGAGTATCTCTTCAGATTTGGAGAACAGAGGCTTTCTGGATAGGCAACAAGGCAAGCAGCAACTCCCCAGACTCAAAACACTGATAAAAACCACCTGAGGTTTGCTTCCTAACCAGGGAGAAAGTAGGTTGGTTTGTCTAATGAAAAAACTTGGGAAATCCCTTCCAGCTCAATGGCCTCTGTAGCAGAGTGATCCCTTTGAGAGATCCTTACATCATCATCTCCTTTTTATACTGGATGGGGCAGCTCATTGCATGGCCAAAACAAGTGCTTTCCCCACAAAGTCAGGCTTACAGAAACCCTTAGCTCAAGCATTGCAAGCAGCATATCTCCAAAGCACTGGGGGAATGCGAGTCTGTACAGGTCGAAAGAAGCTTTAGAGCTTTAGGAGGAGAGAAAAAAAACCTCACAACTGAACTTAATCTCTAATCCAGCAGGTTTCTGGAAAAGCAAACTTCACTGCCCGCTGCCATTCCGTGCACACATCTCTGTGCAGAACTGCGTGCCTGGCGAGGCTGGATCCATCCCGTGTGCTGGGCACAAGCTGGCAGCGCCCTGGGATAACGTCGAGCATGCTGAGCCCACACACGTGAAGGCATACGAGGCACACTCATTCCTCGAATATCTGATAATTCCTGGGATCCTTCTAACTCTGTTTATTGCCTCCGGCAGTCTTTGTTTCTGATGTGAGAAGATAAACAATGGGAATTGTCTTAATCCTAAAGGCAAAGAATAAAAAGCACTGAGCGGGGGACGATCCTTTTATCATGATACATTTGCAACATCAAAAAAAGTTGACCCCCTTCCTTTGAAACGCACTGAAATGTATCTGCTTTTCCTCCCCTGTTGGCAGGAATGAGCCCCCCGCGCCCACCCTTGCTCTGCCAGCACGGACGGCTGCACACAGCCCTCCCTGACTAGTGCGGCGAATCACCACTCCGCCTCGCCTCCCAAATCCTATTCCAGCTGCGTGCGGCGCCGGGGACCGAGGGGAGTCCCACCTCTGCACATCCGTGCGGGGCAGCTTGCCGACCTCACTCATGAAATCCCCACTTTCCGCCGTGCCTGTCCCAGGGCAGCCGAAGCTGCTCCTCTCCAGAGATCTGCCATCATCTCACAGAGCTTCCTCAGCAGGACTTTCTTCCTGCAGGAAAAACACTCCCACAGTTCCCAATATACCTTCACCAGAAGCATGACAGCTTAAAAGACCACCTTGATAGCTGCTATGATCCACCCACCAGTTGCTAGAGACGTGCGGCATGCAAATCGCTCCATCTGGCAAAGAAGGAGGGGAGAAGGACTAAGCCCTAACGCATCCTAGGCAGGCACCTTTTCCCACATGCAGGACACTTGGAGTGTGCAGCTGACCTGGCACTTTCCCCAGGCATCGGTGAGCATCCTCCAAAAAACACCTACATCCCACAGCCTCCAGCAAGTCAAAATGTAAAGGCAGGAGCTGTATCCGGATGCAGAGAGGACTCTTTGCACAGGGGATGTGTGCCCATCTGAGCACCTGTGTTTGGGATACACGACACTCAGGATCTTTCATGCTGACAATCCTAGGAACTCCTTAACCTGTGTGGTGTACTTGCCCCTGCCGAGAGAAATCCATGAAGGTGAGATGGAGGCGGCCCACGCTCCTCAGCCGGAGAGCGGGTCTGCTGGGTGCGTGCACGGGAACTAATTAGTTCCCGTCAGCCGGCAACACGGCAAAGCGGGGGAAGCACCATCTCCCACCAAAGCAGATTTATTAGGAAGAACCGATGCCTTCCTTCAAAGTTAGGTGGGAAAGTGTTGTCATGCTCCATCCCCTCTGGCCCGGGAAGGGGGAAAGGGGGGGTGTCCTCTTCAGAAAGTAGTCCCACCGCCTTGGCAAACACGTAGGAATTTTCCAGAACGATTTCCGCCCCTGTTTACCTTACACATTATTTCAGTGTTTGTTCAGCGGGTTCCCGATGTCATCGGGCTCCTCTGCGGCGTGCAACAGCCCCCCGACACCCGTGCTCTTACCAGGAATGGGGGGCCGAGGCGTGGGCAGCCCTGCTCGCTGTAGATCCCCGGGCCCAGCACGTTTGGCCGCTCCCGCTCTGCCAAATCCTCCCCTGGACCGCTGGCCCTTGCGTGGCATCTCGCCAACACCCAGGCCCCGCTCCGACCCGACGTCCTGACCTCCACCCGTGATCCCGGTGTGATCCGGATTCATAACTTAAGGACAAAAAATGGGACGGGGCTAGATAACCAGCCCCATTCCCATCAACCGCGATAACACTCCGCCGCTGAGCGGCTGGGGAGAGCCGGCATCCCCTGCCGCCCACCTGCCTGCGGATGAGGGCTGCAAGCCCACCGCCACGGCGGCAAGGGTCAGCGGGTACAGGGCACGGACGCGATGGCGACGGGCGCCCTATGCCCGGCTGGGGACCAAGCAGCATCGCTCCCGTTGTCGCGCCCGGTGCTGCCCAACCCCGCGGCACCTGCTCCGCGCCCCCGGGGCTACCAACAAGTTGCGGCGTGTCCGCGTTCCCCCTCTCGCCCCGCGGCTACTCACAGCCAGTTGCTGGCGTTGGCCGAGAAGGTGGCGAGGATGATGAGCAGCAAGGAGCGCAGAGAATACTCAGGGCTCATCCTGGAGGGCAGGCGGGGTGGGACTACGCGGAGCCGGCGGCGGCAGCGCCCCCGCCGCCCCGCGCCCAGGGCAGCCGCCGCCGCAGGTGGGCGCGGGCAGGAGCGCCGGGCGCTGCCCGGCTGATGCTCCCGCGGCGGCCGCCGAGCCCGACTGTCAGCGCGGCCGGCCCGTCCCGGGATGGAGCGGCGGGGCCGGAGGCGGGCCGGGGGCGGAGGCAGCCCCGGGGGCCGCCCCGGCTCCGCCGCTCCCTGGGCGGGACTCACTGCCGGGGACATCCCCGGGGCGGGCCGGTGGCGGGGAGGGCACCGGAGAGGGCACCAGGGGCTCCCCCGGCGGGGAGGGGACTGGGAGTTTCTCCGGCGACGTGGAGGGCAGCGGGGAATCCGCCAGCGTCCCCCACCTTGCTGCTGCACCCGCCAAGCGGCACCTCTGGGTGGGTTCTCTGGGTGCGGGGAGAGACGAGGGAACCTCGCAAAGGGGAGGGGCGGGGGTTTCCGCACTTGGTGTTTTTGGGGTAATATCCTGGTCGCTATGAAGCAGCAGAGCCCTGAGATGTCCTGGCGCTGCCTGGAGTGCATCGCCCAGGCTGCCTTCTTCAACAAGCACTCCTTTGACTTGGAGTGATTTCCGAAATTCCAGTTTCTGAGAATTCACTGTAAATACCAAAGTGCATCTGAAAATTGCAACTAAAGAGAGGGGTCTGGGTGGGTTCTGTCTGGGGGCTCTATCAGGAGAACAGCATTTGGAGATGGAACAGGGACAAGTTTGCAAACCCTCTTGGCATCTCAATAAGGGCTGCCCCGTGGAGAGCTGCCAGTGGCTGGTGGCAGGCTCTAGAATGTGCAGATGGAGGGTGATGCTTGAACAAATATCAAGGCTTAAATTCACCTCTGGAAAGGTCAACTCTTGAGTAATCCCAAGAGCTCCTAACAGCATGTCTTTACCATCCTGAGAACAAGAGATGTGCTGGGGATCCTTATTTCTGCTCCATCCACTATGCCTCTGTCTATCCATATCGGCATAAATGACCTAATTTAAAGCCAGGAGCAACATGAGCTGGCTGCTTGGTGTGAAATCCAAGATCCCAGGCAGCCACAACTGTGCACCAAATCTCCTCTTGACAATGTTGTTACTTAGGTCCATTACTAAAACCTCTTGCTACCATCTCTAAAATCTTGCCAAGCTGGTTTGGAGCTGTTCAAGATTCCCTTTGTCTTTTCAAACTCCGTTTTCCTGTAGCTGGGGCACACTTATTCAAAGCACGGCAACTTGCACTAGGCTGCATATGCCTGTCTAACTTTATTACACCTACTTTAAAATCTCTGCATTAGTTCCCTGTCAAAGTGAGGATTTAATTTCAAAGTGCTTTGACTTATATTCCAGCTCCTGACAGGGCAGCAGCCCACCCTCACCTAGTCATTCATCTGGCTTTCACATCCTTGCTGATTATCCTGGGTGAAAATGGGATTCTGGCTGCTTTGCTGGTGAATTGGAGGTTGTTGCCGTGAGCCCTGTCTGGGTAATTCAGTGCAACTGGAGCTGATTAATCTGGCTCATCATTTGAGACAAAGCTGAGGCCTTCTGGCTTCTAATTGCTCAGGGTGTTGAGTGAACTTGTCACGAAGGCAAGAACTAATTGAGAGGCTAAGGGGAATGAGAGGTTAGAGGGCTGTGGCTGGCTGGCCAGAGCCACGTGGGTCTATGGGAATGTCATACTTTTGGGCCTCTCATGTGTTATTCCCCTCCAAGGAGAAACATCAGACAGAAGCCAGAAGGGTGGGCATAAATCCTGGGGTCCTGACTGGCATGGACGTCTGCAGCCCACGGAGCGCTCCTGGCAGAAATGCTCCTGGTGCCATGGCTGGTGGTGCTGCTGGCAGGCTCAGGGCACCTTGCTTCTCTTTTTGCGGTAGCTGTGGTGGAAGGATGGTGCAGTGGGTGCTTGACATTGATCTGGAGGACCTCTTGAGACTTCTCTTGGCCTGGGTGAGGAGTTGTAGATCATGTCCACCTAGTTCTGCAGCAGCTTCAGGTCCTGTTTCCATTGTAGCAGGTGGAACAGAGGGGACTGTCCTGACTTAACCAGCAGGAGAACAGGAAAGCCAGGCCATTGCAGCAGTCACAGTGTGCATTGGGGATAGAGTGTCACATCCACAGGATGCACTGAGGACAGAGTGTCCATGGACTGATGAGAGGTAACCCCATGCCACAGGGGAGGCAGATGCAAACACCTCTGGAGTAAGTCACTCCGACAGGAAGTGCAGTGTGAGCTGCCTGTGGAGATGATAACAGTGCACCAGGGCATGAGGGGTGTTTATTTTACAGTCTCTGGGGTGGAGGATGTGATGAGTGTGAACGGAGGACAGAATATGGTAATGGGCAGTCACTTCAAGGGTGTGGGTTCCTTGATCTTTTCAAAGATGCCCATGAAACACTGCTTGGTCATTACCGACCACCTTCTGGAAGCTGGGTTCTTTTGACCTCTGATTCAGAAGGTGCTAAGGTTCTTTAAAAACCTAAAGCCCAGCTGATTTGGAAGAGAGGAAGACCCAATTCCAAGGGAATGTTTAAGGGACACAGCAGGTCTCCTGGTCAGTGCATTACTGCAGAGGCCTCTTGGCCAGCAGGGCCCCTTCTGTGTCCTCCTCTCAGGACAGCAGCTGGTGATGAAGGCCCCTTGTCACTGCCAGTGTGGGTTGGAGCTCAGTCCTGCTGGCTACCCCAGGCTGCAAGGCAACACTCTTTGTTACTGACTGTGTGTTACTTAATGAACATCTAACTCCCATTAGATAAGGAGACTCCCTTTGATGTGTAAATATTTCAGTGATGGGAAGAGGAATGAAATGCACCCCAAGGCTTGCCCAGGTGGGTATTTATTCAAAGAGAAATTACCATCACCATATCACAGGCAAATAAAGGGCAAGCAGTGGTAACAGGAAGGGGTTTTCAACTCAGAGACCAATATGAAAGCAACAAAGCATGCAAAAATCCATGCAAAATTGTAGCCAGGCTCTGGATATAAGTGATGTAAATACAAACTACACTGAAGAGTAAGTGCAGGCAGGTAGCACTCTTCCTCATTTTCTGGACCTGACCAGTGCTATCAGTCATGGGGGTTATGAGAGGTATTTTACAGGTTCTTTTCAGGTTTCTGATTCCCCATGGGCTTACCAAATGGGATTGAAAGTAGAGTACTCTACAATTTAGAGAATAGTCTCTACCATGTGGTGGAGAGAAGAGCTGCAAGAAAAAGTTCTCCTTAACTCATGGGTTAATCTGAGGCTGTGGGAGTTGGCTCTGAATAGAAATAAATTCCATTTTGGATTTAATGGAACATACCTATTGGACATTTTAGCAACAGTACATGTAATAATCCTGTCCTGGAGAAAGGAGAAGTTGTTCTGGGAGCCTCCATGCCAGAAAATACAGGACAGTTGTACTCCTTTACAGAAACCTGTATTTTTTCTGATGAAATTTATTTCAAACTACACAAACATTTCTGATGACTGGTTAGAGTAGGGACTGTATGGGACTGCAGTTCACAATCAGAAGCAGCCTTGCAAACATGAACATGAAGGTTGCTCTGACAAAAGAGCTGTGTCCAGTCCATTACAGTCAGGGAGCGAGCAGTTGCTGTATCCCATGCTCAGCTGGGCAGCTTGACACATCACAGTGGCCACTGGAACATCAAGACCAGCCTTTTTTTTTAGCTGCAGCAGGATGCCTTTAGCCCCATACCTATTCCAGAGCCTGCTTGAGAATGTGCATATATTTGTATGAGTCTTCAGAAGCAGGTGTTCAGTAAAATAAATCTTCAGTGGCATTGCCTGAAATCTGGCACTGAGGCTGGTAAGACTCACTCCTCCAATTTTATTGTCAAATAGGGCACTGAAAAAAATCCAGAGTGGCTTGGGATTTAGGGACTTTTCTTTTGGACGTTGTCTCTGAACACACCATCAAAATTTCTCTGGGAAAAATGAGTGGCTATGGTGATCCTGTGGGTGCTGTCCATGAGGGAAGTTAAGAGCATCCCAAAATATTGTGAATGCCTTCAAACCATAAAATTGCAGAAAGAGCCAACTTTTCCACTGCTCAGATAGATCCTTTTTCACAGGTCTGTGAATGAACTGTCCCCTGGGTTGTACTATTTTCAGAGGAGATTGTTATCACAGTTCCAGATTCTCGCATTTAAAATATATCCCAACCGATTTCCCCACTCACTTGGGTGCCATCCACACCAAGCAGTGCTAACAAACCTTGATCCAGGTGCTGGCCTGGCAGTGCACATGTAGACAGCTGACACTGGAGTGACAGCTCACAACTACATTTGCCCTACTCATTCTGCCCAGGAAGAAAATGAGATTTTAGGCTGGTTGGATTTATAACACCCTGATTCACTCCTTTGCAGTGCTCATTATACCTCCAGGCATTTAAGAGCACTGAGACTTCATCCCCCACCGTGGGAGCTGGGAGAGCCATGCTCAGCTGAGCAGGATGAAAGGAGGGATGGAAGCCACCAGGACTGCAAAGGGTCTTCCAGGCTAGGGATGGTCAGGAGAGGACAGGGCATGGGTGAACACCTTGGACTGTTCATAACTTGTGGTGGAGTTATCTTCAGCTTATCTTAACATTCAGCAGATGTGGCAGATGATGGAATCCCAGACTGGTTTGGGGCTGGAAAGGACATTAAAGATCATCTCATTCCACCCCATGCCATGGGTAAAGACACCTTCCATTATACCAGGTTGCTCCAAGCCCCATCCAACCTGGCCTTTAACACCTCCGGGGATGGGGCAGCCACAGCTTCTCTGGGCAATCAGTTCCAGGCTTCACCACCCTCTTAGTAAAGAATTTCTACCTAATATATAAACTAGTCTCTTCTCCTTTAGTTTAAAACTGTTCCCCCTTGTCATGTCACTATCTGCTGTGTTATAAGGTTATTCTTCCTATTTTTTTATAAGCCTCTGTAAGGACTGGAAGGCTGCAATGATGTTTCCCCAGAGCGATGAGACCTACAACCACCCCAGGTGGCGTTACCATTGTCAAGGTGCTCTGCCTAAGTAATGCCCACATCTTTCTTCCTGTGTGTGACCAAAGAGATCATAGGGCTGTGTCTTGCTCCATCTCTCTCCTTGCACCGTTGGTGCTCTTGCTGGTGTGGTTTTGGCCCAGCCAACATGTATGTTGCAGACAGTGGCTAGGCAAAGAGCAAGGGATATCTTGTCCTAAGCCACAGGAGAGGTAAGGCCAGTTTATTTTAGGCTTTGCTATATGTTCCCCAACAACTCCATACCATTTCACCCTCGGTGCCACAATTCCCTTGCCTGCTTTTGTAATGCAGACATGGCCTTTTGGGGATACAAACCAGAGGTGTGAAAGAGCAGAAGAAAATAATTGAAAAGACAGGTGCTGATTTAGATTATTTGGTCTACTGGTAGTGAATTAAATACTGATGGAGAAAATCTTCTAAATCTCTGAAAGCAATAAAAACTATGCCTGGAAAGAGATTCCAAGCTTTGTCCCAGGACAAGGGCTGACAGAGACAAATGAACTTGTCTGGGCCAGTGGAGAACTCCAGGACCAAATTCTTCTGCTGCTTGTCATCCAAGGTTTCTTCTTGTCCATGTGTAAATTCCTCCTCTTTCATTTGGCAAAGAGGACGAAGGGTTGCATTGGCCAAGCCATTTGAAAGCCATGTGAAATATCAATAAGGACAGAGTTTTTCCTGTATTTGGCTATCAGATAAATGTCAAGACACTGGCGTTAGAGCAGAGCATGGCAATGTTTTGGAGGAGATCAAGCTGCATTTCCCTGCCCTGACTGGTGAATGTTTTAAATGGGTACAGCATTGTCCCTCCATACCCATCTTCAAGAGGTCCTAGTGTTTCTGTAGAACCATCTTTTCTGTTGGCTCAGTTTGCATCCACCAAGTGGAGGAAACGGGAGGCTGAGATATGAGCAGCATCTTTGGGAGGTCTGTTCCTTTCGTGAGGATGTGTGTGGAGCAAAGTGCTGGCTGTACAACTTTTCATGCTGGTGTCAGATAGGTGATGCAGGTGTGTGGATAGGGAATTCTCTCGTGACTGGGAGGAAGAAGCAGAGCTGGAGATACCCAAGGGGCAGGTTGCTGCACTCATACCAAGTTTGAGCCTGCTGCTTTGCCAAAATGCAATTGATAATTGAACCTGATTCCTGAACCAAGTCCTTGTTGCTCCTGAAACACATCAAGAATGAAGCTCCTGCAGAAGCGTTTGGCTGTCTGGGGCTCATCTATTTAATTTTCTCTTGTGGTGGGAAATCTCTTATTTTAAGTAAAGTTCTTTTCAGAAATGACTAATTAAACTACAGAACAGGAAATGTAAGAGACAGTAAAATCCCCTCAGCTGTCCAGTGCATTTCTAGGTAAATATGTTGGCAAAATGATGAAAACAAAACCTTTTGGAGACAAAGGCGTATGAGAGACCTGGTGAGGCAGCGTTGAAAAATCTATTGTTTGTTATAATAAAGTGAAACCACTGTGTTTATCTTGTGTCTTGGAGGATTTGGCACAATTACTCTTAGGAAGGTAGGGACGCCACATAGAAATCAGAATAGCCCAGATTTTTTGCCTAAATCTTTTTACAAATCGGGTTATTCAACTACAGAAAAGGATTTCTTTGGGGCTGTTGCTTCTGAAATTATCCTGCAAAACTGGAAGGACTGTAAATGTTTGGCTTTAATAGCTACATACAATGCAAACCTAATCAGTGAAGCTTGAAATGTCCATAGCAGGGAAGAAAGGTAGAGTTTTATGGCTCTATGGAGGTGTGCAGAAGACCAGACACAAAAGCTGCCTAACACCCATGTAGGAAGGCAGCCGCTGCTCTCCCATCTGACAAAAGTCACTCTGTGATCAGAGACAACTGGACGAATTTTCCACGCCAACATGATCTGCTTGTTTGCCTGAGCTGGTTGTGAAGGCTGGGAGGAGGTATTGCACAGACTCCCCTTGCAACCAGCCTCCTCCCCCAGGGTGTTCAGGCAGCCTCATTACCCCAGCTCCCACCCAGGTTGTGTGGCTGTGGGGCAAGGACCTGGCAGAAACCATCCTAGCAATTTGGGGAGGAATTACGGTTGTGCTGTCTAACTTTCAGTTTTTGCCTCCAGCAGAGGCTAAAAATGTTCCACATTGCTTAGAGGTGTCAGGTTCTGTAGCCGTAGGCTGGGAACAGCCCTCAGAACCTCTCAGTTACACATTACCCTGAATATCTCAGCAAATTACTCGTAGCTAATTGAAATAAAGGAAACACAGTGGCTCGGTTTACCTGGTGGACTGTATATAGCAACGCAACCACTGCATTTTGCATTGGTCATAAAAACACGATTCATTATCCCACCTGTCAAACACTGACCTTTTTTTCCCCCTCAGTCTGTGCTTCCTTTTCATGTCAATATAGCAGTGTTCATCCCAACTAATGTCAATAGTTTCTTATTAATCTTTCAGCTCTAAAAGTGCAGAGCCTCCAAATAATCCTAGACATTCTCTAGAATCCCAAAACCTCTGGTCAGTGATTTTCAACCTCCTTCGGTTTGCTGAGTCTGAAAAATTTTCCTGTGGCAATGCGGACCCTTCTAAAGCAACTTAACTGTACTGATAACAGACTCCAGGTTGATGAGTTACTTTTTGTGGACTCCGCATAAGTAGGAATTTGCAGATCAGAAGTTCAAAAGTGCAGATGCAAGAGATACATGGGAGACAGGTAATCAGTCAGATGTGTGTCATTTTGCATGTTGAATTTAGAGGGGTTCTTAAGTTCTTAAGGCAGGTGTGCATCAGAAAAACTCCTAACAGAGATCACCAGGAATGGTACTGTTAAAGCAAATTATGGTTGTGGGTAGTTGTATATGTTTGACTTATGATGATGCATATATATCTCAATAAATCTCTGTCTATATCTCAGTGTATGTATGTATGTATGTATGTATGTATTATCTATGATGTGTGAATCCAGCTTAAACATCAGGAAAATGTCGCATGAGAAATCAATCCTACACTGGCAATGATGAATCCATCACCTGTCCTCTGCTAATGGGAATGCTTCTAGAGACAATGTGGTTGCTGCAGCACAGGGAGCTTGTCCAGCTGACTTCTGCAGCATGGGGATTTCTCCAGAGCAGAATCAAGAGGTAGGTCATAAATACCAGAGAATCAGGAAACAAAATGCAGAGGGGCTCAGATGCAGGAAATTTTGGGAGGAGATGGGAACAGAAAGGCATATGTTTACAGTCTCAGGTTAGTGACAAAGAATGAAACTGCTGGAGGAAAGAGCAAGGAAGCTCCACATGTTTGGGGGACAAGCCATGGGCAAGTGGAAGTGGAGAGGAGATGAAAAGGAGGAGATGGTGTTGTCCATGTACCTGTGTTTCTTGCACTCAGTGATCAGATGATGGATGGTGATGGATGGTGATGGATGGTGGAGCAACACTGTGTCTCCTTGATGAGGGGAGCTGCACCTCCAGAGTAACTCCTTGGGGGCTTCTGGGCAAATGCCAGTGGAAGGGTGGCTGTGTCAGAGGAGCTAGACACTCTTTAGGCCTGCTAGACCAAACGTCCTCTCCCATCCAAGGGGTAGCATTTGGAATTTGTGCCCTGGACTGAGGATGAGCATTGTGGGTTTCTAAGATGTCAAAATGTCCAAGCCATGGGGTGGACCACTGAATGCTGAAATGCAGGAGCCCTGCCAGGATGGTATTGGCAAGTCAGAACATGCTAGCAGAGATGCTCTGGAGTCACAGCTGATGAAGAAGAGATGTCAGGAGCACAAAGGCATGGCACAGAAGTCCAGCAGTGGAGATGGAGGATGTGAACTTCCCATCACCCTTAGATGTCTGGGTAAGCAGTGCCTCAGAGGGATGTTATGGGCACAGGATTTCCCTAACACAGATATTTTCTGAGACAGATGCTCAGCATCAAGGGAAATGTGCAATGTCTTGACCCTCTGCACAGTGAACAACCTAGTAACCGAAGCTGAGAGGTGGCCATCTTTCTTCTCCCAAGGTTTGTTCAGTATCCTTTAGCTTTGGACCCCAGTGGGTACCTACCCCAAATGGGTGGCTATTCCTTCTCCTAGAGAGGGTGAAATATCAGAACACAAAGGGGAAGGAAGGCCTTGGGGATACTGAGTTCTCCGATGGAAATGTCATGCTAAGATGTGCAACACTCCACTGTTGTCTCTGAAACACTTGATAGCCTAGAGGATATTGTTGGCCTGCTGGATCCTTCAGTGATCCTCAGATGTGTCCTTTGCTGTGATTAGAGGATGAATCATCCTGCAAAAGACAGATCCCCAGCACACTGTGGGAAGCCCATGCAGGACAGCCCACCTCAAAGGGTTTGACACATCTTTCATAATGTAATTACTTGAAGAATGGATGTGAACTGTAAGATAATCATCCAGGCTCCCTTGTAAGCCCATGGTGAAATGCTGGCCCCTTCATCTGTCCCCCACGCATTATTCTCGCAGGGGCTGTCGCAAGGCTTGGCAAAGCTGTAGAGAAGACTATGCCAAAGTTCCAAAGACTGGATTTTTTTTTTTTTTTTTTTTTTTTTTTTTTTTTGGTGTATGAGTGGGTGAGATGAGCTCACCCCTGTCAGCCCTTATGAGGAGGACTCAAAAGCAAGATTTGTGAACCACTTGCTGATCAGAGGCATTTTCCCCAGTTGTCTCTGAAAGGGAAGTTAGAGCAGAAGACGCAGAGGTCCAGTCCCACAGAGCTGCTGTCACTGATGCCAGAATTTGTAAATGAAGCCATGGGTGACTCAGAAGTCTCAAAGGACTCCCAGCTGTAGATGTTGACATTGATATATGGGTCATCTCCCATCCTAGAACAAAGTTATGGGCCTCATATAGCCTACAAATGTTACATGACTCAGGAGATATCTTGGGGCACATCTAGCATTGAGGGAAAATGATAGGGAAGATGTTTAACCATCTCTCTGGCTTTATACCAAGCTGAGATGAGCAGTACAGACTGAATAATGTGGACTCAGGCCTGCTGAAATCATTAGAAAAATGCTCAAAAGTATTAGGGTTTTCCCCCCTTCACAAACTGCATTTTTTCAGATTACTGATTTCTGCCACTTGGGGAATTTCTATTTTTAAAGAAAATTGAGAAATATTTGAAGCACTGTTATCCAAGCAGTTCCTCTCCAGAGATGCAGGAGTTGATGGCAAGAGCCTTATGGTGACTGAACAGGGCCTGCAGCACTCACAGCATTCTTTTCAGTGGACCCTCTGATGCTAAGTGTTTGAGCGTGCTTAGTTTGAGGCCCCCAATTAAGAAAGAAATTGAAGCACATTTTTGTGAGTTGAATTTTTAACTATCTGGCTATAGTCCAGCATGCTTAGCAGATTCCCAGCGTGTCCCATCTTCTCTTGGGGCTGTTATGGCCACTTGCTTTAGCACCATTTCAAGACCAAGAGTGGGTCTACTCTCTCACCAAAGGAAACATCATACTTATTCCACACAGTTCAACTCTCTTGGGCAAACCAGAGTTTTCATTTTTTACTCTACCAGGATATATGGAAACATGAAGGTGTAAAAGAATTGCTGTTTAAGAGAATCAGCCAGAGAAAACAACTAAATGTTTAGGGAAGTAGAAACAGTGATGTCCCACAGCACACACAACTAACAGGTAGCTAGACCTGGTGTGTTTTTCAGTACTAAACACAATCAACAGCCATAAATGCAGCAAGGATATAAGTTTTGATCCTGATCCTGTTGTGATACTGTGGATAGGGAAAAATGAAACCAGAACAGCTGAGTAAATCTATCCAAATTAACAGTGATAAAGAGTGCTACATCCTTGTTCGGGTGAAGAGGCATCTTCTTGGCTTTGCAGCAGGCACTTGTCCCTCCATCTGCTGGCAGCACTTGCCAGAAGAGAATTCCATTTAATCATCCCATTCCTCCCAGAAAAAAAGGCCTTCAGAGAGGCAGGGAAGATCACAAACTTTGGTACCTCTGGCTGGTATCTGTAGCATTGTCCTGATTTTTGAGGCCATCCTCCAGCCCTTCCTAGTCTAGCTCTGGAGAGGTTTGGGGGAGTTGGGAACATCCTGCTCGCTTTCATGGACCAGTGTCTCTCTCCAGGAACATCTTCCCCTGCCAACGTGGGTGGAGGATGGCACTCATACAGAGCAGCAGCAGCAGCATGTTCTTTTGGAGGTCCTCTTTGTGCGTGTCCTCTTGGAGGTCCTTTTTGTGCATGCTGCCACGAGTGCAGGACCTGAGTCACGGCACCACGAATTCATGGTGACCATGCCACAGCAAGCGTGTCTGGCTCGCCACGCTGGCCGGGGCCGTGCTGGCTGGGACACGCCACTAGAGGGGGACACAGCCACATGGAACAGGACCTGGCCACGGCCACCTGTGGGGCAAACTCGGTGGCCCAGTGACCAGGTGCTTAGCATGTGCCATGACCAGCTCGGGTCTTGTGGACCTCCATCGCCTGTGTTGCTTCCAGCCCGCTCACACTCAACCACAGCATTGAAACATGCACATCAGACTCTCTGACACTTCTGATGGTGAAGCCAATGGCTGTGGTGTGGGATGCATTGACCTTCCTCTTTGCTCTTCCCACTCATTGTTGGTCTGACTTTGGAGGTTGGTTGGCATTTTCCAGATCTGAAAATCCTGCAAACTCTGCATTGGGTCTGCTCAGTATGTGGAGTGGGCATAAGGTATGGTGGGATATGAGCTGTGGGGAAGATCCAAAAATTGCTCAGATGAGAGGAAGATTTTCTAGAGTTTTGTCTTTATCTTTCCTTTTACTATGGCATCTCCTTAAAAAGATGTCGCTAGTATGGGATAGCCAGGCTGTATGCATGTCTGGTTTCATGAGCTGCAGCCTCCTGCTTCTTTTTGCTTACAGACCTTTTCTTGAGGGCTCTTAGCTACTGTATCTTCTAATGGTACAGCTGTTTTGATCCTGGCTGTACTCCTCTGTTGAGGCCTGAAGGTGGGACAGTGTCAGAGGATGGAACAAGATTCCTACTAAATTGTAATGGGATCAGTGCTTAATTCTTCAACCAGCTTTGAAAGCTACAATGTTGAGGATCAAATTCCCCCAAAAAGAGAATGAAAGTTATAACTAATTATGCTCATGATCTTCTGTTTGTCTGGAAATGAGGAAATTTTTTGCATGCCTGCAAGGTCCATCTGCTGAGTGAAGGCTCATAGACATGCAGCTATAGACATGCAGTGAGGAGAAGAATGGGATGTTCAGAGAAGAATGTAGGCTGGAACCATGGAACTTGATGCAAAGGGTGTCTTGCAGATGCTTGTTCAGACAGATGAAGGTCTGAGGATGGGGTGAGATGTGTCCCTTTTGGCTGCTTGTGAGTGTCAGTGGAGCACCTGTGGCTTTGGTGTTCTGCTGAACACAGACAATATGGACAGGGCAGATGTGAGTGGGCGTGGGACTTGAAGAGCGTGTGTTTGTGTGTGTGCTTGGATGGGATCCACTGACCTCATGGCATGTCTCCGGTGCAGGAGTTTCATGTGGCATATCTAATCCTGTGCACCAGTTATCTCATCCTCAGCAAACCACACAAAAGGCCTGGTAAAGCTGACTGATATCAAATCGAATTATTCTCTCACAGGTGAGAGGCAATGGTGGGGGATCCTGGCATCTGCAGGTGCATGCAAACATGCAGAAATGCAGCAAAGATCTCTAGGGAAGACTAAAGTCTTGGCATCAACATCTCCCCGGTTATGTGTTCCTCTGGCCAAACCCAAGGCTGTTGCAAAAAGCAGTGGTCTGTGAAGTTTGACTGACAGATCATGATTTTGTCAAAAAACATGGGAACACCTGTATATTCCTTAGAGGTTTTTCAATCAGCCACACAAATTTTGTTTTGCATCTGAAAGGAAAAACAAAATTCAAATTAGAGTACACAAATTTAAATGGGTGGCTTCAAGTCCCAGCAGAAAATAAGGAATGAAATTACTTTGCATTGTTTTAGCTAATTTGCTGAATTTTACAGTAATTTCTCCTACTCAAATGGTAGGTATTTTATTTAGTATATTTATTGCTAACTGAAACTGTGCATAGCAGTGAAATTACTTAGGAATTCTTTAGTATAAATTATTATTAATTTCAGCAATTGATTGCACAATGAATAATCTTTTTATCACTCCAGAGAAATGCAAGGCTGAGATTTCATACCAATAATTTTTATGGGAGTTCAATGTCAGGGCTCCTTGGGGAACTTTGAAAATCACAGCCCCTAATTTTTAATTTTCAGTCCTTATAAACAATGCTATTTATTTGGGTGTGCCTGTGAACTGTGGGCCAGTCAAACACTGGTTCTTCATAGTCCCTGCCAAAGGCTGGGTCCTTTGGAGTTTATTGTTTTAATCTGTAGTTACAGGGAGGAAGCTGAGCCCTGATGTACAACTTGATCCTGCGCTACCCTCCCCCAGTCCCTCATCTGCTTGTCTTTGTTGGATGCATTGATGCACTGGACCTATGTGAGGCCTTAGAGATGTGACAGATAAGAGCCAAAACGTGTTATTTAGAGGGGTTGGTGGGGTGGACTTTGCTCCTGCTGTGCTGAGTCTGGACACCTATAGAAACTGCAGGGGGCTGGAGGAGTCAGACTGGGTGGAGAAGTCTGTGGCCATGGTGGGCCCTGGGAGATTTCAAGCTCAAGAGTATACACTGCACTAGTATGATCTGCAGGACCTGGAAAAAATTTAAGAAAATTATTGTGGAATCATCTTTCCGGATGTGTCAGAGAGGAAGTAGGAGGCAGGAGAAGTTTGGAAAAGCCTCTCTGCAGCATTTGGTCCTGCGGGGATCATGTGAGTTTAGCTTTGTTCTTTGTGACCAAGACAGAGCTGGCATCCCATGCCTGAAAAGTACCTGAAGCTTTGGAAATGCCGGCCATACTGTGATCTTCCACCTTTCTCAAGAGAAATGGCATTAAATCTCCTGTTTTGCCTTAGGGCACAGGCATTTCTCCCAGGAGAGTCTTGACTGGCTCCCACTGCAATGACCTTATTGCCCTGACTCACATCTTCCTGGCCCATCTTCTCTTCTCCCTCCCCTTCATGGACAGGCTGCTGGGGGCCCAGTGCCCGCCAATGCCTCTCTCTGCAGTCTTGTGTGACAGAGGCCACGATGCAGCCTGGCACCACATTTGCTGTGCTGCTGTTCATCCTCTGAGAAGCAAATCTTCCCCACACTGTCACTCGTGGCCAATTCATCAACTCTTGTCCTCTGCAGCAGCTCTGTGGCTCTGGACTAACCCAGAGGTATTTGTACCTTGCTGAGTAGTGGCTGTGGATTAAATCCAATTTAAAAGATTGGGAAGGTCACAAACAATACTAAGTAAAGACCAGTGTTATCAGATTGAGAGCCAAATTTATAAGAAAATTTAGCAATGATTTATTAGATTGTCAGCGAAACAGAATTTCGATTGGCAAAAACCACCACAGCCAAGGGTCAACATCGAGCCCAGGATCGGCGCTGGGAGAACACACGGACCTGACACCTGAATGTCAGTCTCCCCCTGTTCACGAATGCTGCTTCGTGCAGCGGGTTCTTATACAGTTTATTCTGCCTGAGGCAGAGATGACCGAATGTTCTTTTGTGTCTCTTCACATGCAGCACCGGGGCTTTACATGTGCAGAGTCAGACAAAAGTCCAATCCAGGTGTCTGGATGTTGTCAGAGCACTCCCGGAGAAGTCGGCATTCACATGTATCAGGGTGGCACCGGTGATCACCATGGTAGATGCAATCTTCGAGGTGCAAAATCACTCTTGAGTGGTCCTGGCATTCCAGGGAAGTCAGTGATCATCACTCAGGAAGATTCCATTCTTATGTTAAAAAACCTGATATTATCTTAACGTGGGAAACTGGATGAATAAGAATAAGAATCTGCTCTCGGCTGGGGTAGTCAAAAGACAAAGCTTGGATCTTACAATATTTTATACATTAATAGCATGAATTATCTGTACCATATACTACACCAGGAGTGTACATCATCTCATGTTCATCAAAGGTAAAGCCCAGGGATGTGAGCTGTTTCCTCTACCTCACCTGCAGCCTGTGGTTCCCTGCTCCATTTTTTGTTCCAGGAGTACAATTCGCAGTGCCACTGGTTTGGGTGGGGAAGGGTTTAGCAGGGTTCCTCATTCCACTCAGAGACAGCCCTGGGTGTGTTGGAGCCCAGGGGGTATTGGAGACTTGCAAGGAAGTGCTGGAAACTCCCAGCATCTGAAGCTGAGAGGCCATGGAATGTGGGGGCCCAGTCCTTGGGTGTATCCTTCTGACAAGGGGCATGTTGCTCCGGAATTTTGGGTGGTGATGAAGGACCATGACTATGGAGGACTCTGACTTTCTTGCGACAATGAGGAACAGAGTAAAAAGCTTGCAAATGAGTGAAGGCATTTGCCCCAGGAAAGTAAGCTCAGGACTTGGAGGCAGAATCTTCATTGGTCCTGGTGGCCCATTAGCTCATACTTGACTCTGGCATGCAACACTGAGGTCCCTGAGACAGGGCTGACGAAGTCCAGGACCCAGGGGACGCTTTAAGGACTAGTACTGAGCATCACCCCTCACCATGCACCCATTCATACACAGTGGTCTCACATGCGAGCCTTTTTGATGACTTCTTGCTGCCAGGTGAGCTCTTGTTTGTGCAGTTGCCCAGTGGATGAGATGTATTTATAGCTGTTGTTAAATCATAGCCATGCAGCTGAGGGACTGGGCCGCTTCCAAGGACTGCTCACGATGATGTGGTGGGGGATGGAGGCAGGTTACATATTTACACATTAGTTTAAAATGTGGATTCTTTCCCCCTGGGGGCCCAGAATAGCTCATAGGCAGCTGCTCCAGCCATCAGCTCGTATTTATTTGTGTTTTTCAAACATTTAGTCAGTATTTACACAATAGATGCAATATTAGTAATATCTGAAATAATTTATATGATACCAAATGGGATTTCTCATGGCCAGTGAACTGCCTGAGGACTTGGCCCCTGATCCTTGTTAAAAACTCAAAAAAGCACAAATTAACAAGCTGTAAAATAAAGTCTTCATAAAAGAAGAGAGGAAAAAAGGCCAGATCCTGGGATGGGCTGGGTGATCGTGACAGCCCTGAAGGCTGCTGGGAATGGATGGTGCTCAACACCTGTGCAAATCAGGGCTCTGCTGCTATGCAAGGAGGAGGACGGGTCCTATGTAGCTCTCCCGGCCTAGACCTTGGCATTTCTCTGTGCCATGGTAAGAACTGGAGAAAACCCACCACTAGATGCTAATGGCTACTGCTGGAATCCCTTTGTCCCCCAGGCGGTGGCTGGGACCACACACCACTGGGCTGCAAGCCTCTGGCTTCTCCATCTGTGTCTTCTGTAGGTGCTCATGGTGAGAGCAGTTGAGAGGAGGCAGCCAGGCTTTCAGGGAGGCGCAGACTGGGGGCACATGCCAGAAGCAGTGCTTGGGAGGGAAACCAGTGCACGTCCATCATCTTCATGGTTGGACCCTGTTTCCACCCTGGTCCTCTGGACACAGTGCCACTACAGGGACCAGCAAAGTGACTGCTGCATGTTTTCCTGAGAGATGGACTAAAATGAGAATGTATGTGGGACACCTAAACATAGGCCAGTGTTATCCCATCTTTCTCCTGAAAAGCCAAGAAGGAGAAGCATTGCACGCACTTAGCACTGCCAGGCTGCCCCTTCGTCAAACATCCTTCCTCCCATTCACCAAGCAGCTTTTCTTGCACCTCCAGCAGCTGCCTGGCACTGTGAGCCAAGGGGCTCTATGTAGGCAACTCTTGCAAACTCCCATGTCTTCTTGCAGCCTTTCAGAGTCCTGGTGGGTGTCTTGCTTCACCAGAGCCCCTACAAGATCCCTAACCTGTGGTGACTGCAGATCAGCATGAGAATAAAGGGGGAATAAGAGCATCTTCTGTTCTTTGGTGCTGCCCCAGAATGTTCCCTCAGCACCTTGCACCCATTGACATCAGACCAAAGGTGACTTTCCTCTGATGAAATTCTCCTGGCATTGGCTCTACCTCCCTCTAAGCATGCCTCAGCATCCTGGGGACAAATTGGCCCCAGTGCTCCCATGCAGCCCCCACAGTGATGACACATCACTGCTCATGGGCTGACAGGGGGCTCTGGGGAGGGTTAGAGAAATAAAACTGTGGCATCCACCCTGCTTTCTTTTCCCTTTATATCTCCCCTCCTAATCTTTCTCAATTCCAGGGAAGGTCGACATTTCATCTGTGTTATCCACAGCCATCCTATGGATGTTACCCCCTACTGCTCTGAGGGGTTGTCCTCCTCCTCCTCCGTGCCTCACTCCTGGCTTTTGGCCAAGGTTATGAACTCCTCAGCAGTGTCAGGGACGTGGGCCAGGCTGGCAGTGGCCTGAGATGATGGCATGTGAAGATGGTGGAGAAAGTTTGGGGATGTAGGGTGGGGTCTTTCAGCATGATGTAACTGCAGGCACATGGTCCATGGGTGCTGGAAGTAGGAGGAGGTGTGTGTTGTATTTCAAGCACGTCCACACTGTCTCTGCTTCTGCAGCCACTCGCCATATTCAAACCAGATGCAATATCCGCTTGTCAGCAGTGTAGTGTGCATGGGGGGATTTCATTCATGTGTTTTGGACCTATCCCAAGCTAAATAAATGATGGAAAGGCGCAATTAACCCAATTTCAAATCTAATCCGCTCTGAGTGCCTCTCTGTCCTGGGCCCTGCCTGTTCCATGTGGTAGTGACTTGCCTCCAGATTTGTGTGAGGAAACACTGGACGCCTAGCCAACAGAGCTGGTGATGAAGGACTGGTGCTGGTGTTGCTGCTGTGTTAGAGTGAGCCTGAAGAGAAGGTCACATACTTGTGAGACAGCATCCTTGCCCCAGTGTGTGGATGGGGAGGTATGACACAAGCCTGAGATCATGAGTAGAAAGGGCCCAGGTGACACACTCCACCATCTCCATGGCCATGGTAAAGGCTGTGGACACAAAAGTAGGGATGCTCTCATGTGAACTCCCCAGCCCTGTTCACCAGGTCCGTTTTCATGGCCAGTGCAGAGGAGGCCTGCTTCCATTCTGCTTTGTTCAGGGCTGGCTCCAGAGCCATCAGATATTCTCAAGACTGAACTGTCCCACTGAACACCTTTTGTCCTGGTCACACCAATTTCTCTTTTCATTTCCCTCTTGTTGAGAGCCATTTGGGTCTTCTTTCACTGCCAAAATGCTGCACGAGGACCATTCCAAAAACATCTTTTGGCAGATCCATAGGCATTGCTTTCTCTTCAGTGTGCTGAGGGAAGAGGCTTTTGTGCGCCTCTTCATCTGCAGGGGAGAGGAAAGGTCATTGTGTAGCTTGTCCATGGGCCTATTGACGAGGGATATCTTCTAAAAGAAAACTCCCAGTTTTCCAGCTTTCTATCTTTTTGTTTAGAATTATCTGAGGGGTTCTTGACCTCTGACTCTGAGTCCAGCTGACTCTCATGAATAATCCTGGGGGGTGCTCAGTGCTCTTTCAGGGGAGCATCATTGTGAAGAGATGTTGCATGAAGAAGCTGGCTGTGGTTCTAGATGTGGGAAGCTCAGTGGAAAAATCCCTGGGGAGTACCACTAACTTTCACCCAGCCTCAGAGGTTCTTTCTCCATCTGGGGTGGACTTCAGCCCCTGGGGAGATGCTGTCTCTGCGCAGACCGCAGGAAAGTTGTCTGGATTTGGGATCTGTTAGTGGGGAGAGGGGTTTGTTTTCTCTTGGGTTGGGCTTGTCATCTCAGAAATAGCTCAAAACCTGCAGCACAGAGCTTCCAATCTGCTGCCACCTCAGAGACCCTTCTGTCCTGGTGCATGCATGACAGAGATCCTCCAGCCTCCGGAGTCATGGGAGTTGCCTTTCTAATCCAGCCTTGCTCATGACAGAAGCTACATCATGGTGGACATGAGATAGGAGGGATAATAGGGCAGCACCTCACTGGGAAATGGACCCAGGAAGATCACTGATCCATCACCCATCCCAATGCCATCTTCACCTACTGCTTTCCTCCTGCAGGGCCGGGTGTGTACCCATCCCACCTGCCTTGCTTACACCTGCAATGACAAATCTTCATTTTTTCCCGTAGTCCATCTTCAGCTGCCTCCATTCCACATGTTTGTGTTCTCCTGCCTCTCTTGTCCAGCACAGGCTGCTCGTGCTCTTACCCCACCACTAAGGCTGCCATTGCCCTTTGCATTCTGCCCAAGTGTAAGAGGCAATCCTTCTCTGCAGCTGTGAGCTCTGCTCTCCTATCCCAGCTTCTGGAATTCCAAAACCTCCAAGGAAGCTCAGGACAGACCCTTCAGCTGCTGTCAGCCTTGCTTTCTGCCAGGGCCTGCTGGTCAGCTCAGAAAGCTGTTTGGGATAGATTTATCTGCCTGGGTCTCTTTACAGCTCATTTCAATTGTCTGGATGACTGGCAGATGAGCAGGCACCATGGCCCAGCCAGCAACTTTCATGAGATCTTCAGCAGGGACTGGGTGATGAACTGTAGCCACATAGCATCTTCTCACCCAGGCTCTTAACACTTAGAGCTGCTCTCCAAGACCCTCTGTGGGTCCTGAAGCCTCTTGAGGCAAAGCCTCCACAGGAATCTGTTCAGGAACATCTTGCCCAAGCCTCCTCCTGGATTTGATACCCGTTGTGAGGACCACTGCCAGGGCACCCTGCTGGGCTGACTGTGGATTATTGTGACAGAGTCACGGAGAGCCAGGGGGTTCATCCAGACCAGGCTCACTGATGTGGGTCATAAGTGGTATGTCATCCAAACTGGATAAGTTTTTCTGACTGTCCTTCTGCTGATGCTGGGGACCATAGGAGCAGGAGAGTGTTTGTCTGTCTATAGGCAGACAGACAAACATGCCAGAGGAGAGTGGAGATGGAAAACAGCCCACACTGGGGAGTGGAAAGAGAAGTTGAATGTTTTCAGAAAATGTTATCTCTGATATCAAAAGGCTGCTCTGCATTACAGTGTGATCTCTCCTGATATGGCTCCTCCTGGCATCTCCAGGTATATGAATAGTAACCTGTTTTCTAAACGGTTGAAGTGACTACTCCATCCTCACAAAAACAAACAGTACAAAGTCCTATTGTGCCCTTTGCAGCCATGTACACTTTGGATAAAATCATACTTGTCCCTGTCTGTGTTGCCACTTTTTGAAGATGCACTTCTGCCTGGCCACACCTGGCATGCAAAGAGTGCCAAAGTACTGAAATGCTAAAGCAGAGGAAATCACCAGCTCTCAGTAACCAGGTGAGCCTGGAGAAGCACTATCCTTGCTGTTTCATTCACATCCCAGCAGACAAGCCTGTGGATGCAATATCTAGCTAGCACTGTGTTTCTTATCCCCCATTCTCCTTTCTCCTCATCTTCTCACCTAATCTTTGCTAGTCCGTTCCTGTAGGCTGCCTTCACAAGCTTGCATGGAGAATTCCAGATAAGGTACACCCCAAGCAAGACAGAGTTCAGGATTCCTTGTGAGTTTGCCTCCCTCCACTTGCACTTCATTACACCTGCTCCCAGCCCTGTGGAGCAGCTCTTCAGGCTGTGCCAGGTGGCAACATGTACCAGAACCCATAGGCAACTCAGCCAGGGGACTGAGTATCACCCATAATTTCTTCCCGGCCTCCAAATCATGTGAAGCTCCGCAAAGATCTGCAGAGGGAATGCCATGGCATGGCACCACAACAGAGATCTGAGGGTCTGCTGGCTCAGGTGAGTGGTGGTCTGGCAAGAGAGAAACACAGCACATCTTCTGTCTGCCAAGATCTATATGGGAAGGGAGCCAAAGGCAGCAGGGAGTTTGCAGTGAGTAAAGTGGCTTTAGCATGTGATTGCAATGTGTTCATGTGTCAGGGCCTGGCAAGTCTGGCTGTAAAAATTAGATGAAAGCAAAGAGACACTCTACATGCTCCGTAGATGCCATCTGCCAGCGGTTTTCTGTAAAAAAGCCTCTGTGGATTTGATGTAGAGGAAGAACTCAGTCTTCCTTTGGTAATCCCCTGATTCCAGGAGCTGGGTCTTGAAGGAAACAGCAAGTCTTCCAAAATGTGCACTGAGAGTTGGCCAGACTGCAGCATCCTTGGATGCCTGGTTTCTTCCTGCACTGCTGGGCATTGCTTTGTCCATCCCAGCTGGGGGTTCTGGGCATGGCTGTGACTGTTGAGTCCCTTCATCTGCACAGGGCAGTAGTTGATGTTGGTGCTTCCTTTTGTGTGTGAACTGGTGGGAAGGTGCTGGGCAGGATTTCCATGCTAGGAAATATGTTTCCCACTGCAGAGTCTCTCTGCCAAAAGCACATTGTGTGACAGTTTCATATGTACACAGGATGGGATGGCTTCCACTCTGCTGGGACTTGAAGTACTTTGCAGTGCTGGACCTCAGAAATGCCCTTCTGCCATCACAGTCAGAGACCATCTCCAGTGGAGACCATCCCAGCATCTGGACAGGGATGTGGGGCTGTCTTGCTGTCAAACGGCCTTTAGTTGCATGTTTGTATCTCAGCATGGCCAGACCTCCTCCATTCCAGCTGCTCCACAGCCTGGACACTTGGAACAGCCAGCTGGCCCTGTCCTTGGCCACAGGAACTGAAACACCAGCAGATTTCTCCCTGCTCCCCTTCTCTGTCCTGAGGCTGTCTTCCTGTGTGCTGGACAGCTTTGGAAGAAAATTTTGTAGCAGTGATCTGTTTATGAGCAAGGTAAACAGCTGATGCAGCAGGGGCATTTTCAGGGAAGGCTTTGCTTCATCATCCAGTCAGGAGAGCCAACAAAAAGCATTTGGATTTGGCCATTTCGATGGAACAGTCCAGCTGGCAAGTTGCGTGCATTTGTCCCTTCCAGAGGTTACAGATGTGTGCTGGACACTGTGGGAATGGGATTTTATAACAGTAATTAGTTTATTCCTGAGGTAAGCAGTATAAATAGGAGAAAAATTTGTTTCCTGTTCCAATGCAAATAACTAACTGGCAGCCAGTTGGATAAGGGCCACTGAATATCAAAAGCCGAACAGGGGACTGTGTCAGCTCTATATCCCCTTCTGGCTTATTTGCATGCTGGTTGGTAGTGGAATGTTTCTCTTTAGGTTACTAAATTTACTAACTTACTGTATTTTTTTTAGCTTGGGGCTGGTTATTTGAGTGGCCACTGGCCAATTGGCTGCCTACTGTTTATTTGAATGGCCAGTAGCCAGCATTTGTCACTGGTCCTCTGAGCATCCCAAACCCAATTGCAGTTATTGACCCAGGAGAATGTGTCTGAGCTTGGCTGACCCCAAGACAGCAGCAGAGCTCTATGTCATGTCCCGACAGTCTTCTCCTTATACAGCCATGAGACTTTTGCTTCTTTGTCTCTTGGAAGCACCGTGTGTTTTCTTTCTGCTTTTCTTGCTAGCTTCTAGTTTTCCCCACAGTGGCATAAGCCACAGTTTGAAAGAGTTCCTGCTGTTCTCTGCTGCATGATGCTTTCTAATAACAGTCTGGCCTGTCTCTGCACCTGGGCTGTGAGGTCCACCTCCTGCTCCAGTAAACATTGAATCTGTGTTTTCCCCAAATTTTCTTCATGCCCAGTCCCAGACTTGTACAGGATCACCACCCTCTGCCCACTCTACCTGTTTGGCTTTGGCTCTCTTATGATGTCCAGATGGAACACAACTGCACTCCCACAGAGGAAGAGGAACAGCTAATTGTTTTCCCATCAACAACCAAGCAGACCAGAGGTCCCTTGTCTGGCTATTGGTGCTGGATTAGTAGAATGATGCTCCACTCCCTCCTAATCAAGATCTGCAATAAACTTTATTTTCCTTCCTCTACTAGAAACATGTGGCCTTTTCTCTGTGACTTTCTGGCCATTTTACAAGCCACTGCATTTTCCTTCTCCCAGCAGGGTTTTTACATGACAGAATGCAGCAAGATTTGGGGAGCCTTGACAGTTCCTCAGGCCCTCAGAATCTTCCTTCTTGTCTGCTGACCTACTTCCACCTACTATCTGAACAGCTTTCTTCATCAGCTTTGCAGGGACAAGCAACTTTTTGTAGTTGGGCCAAGCCAGCCTACCTTCATCTTCCTCCATAGCCACAGTCTTGTGTGTTTGGGGTCTCAGCCTTCTCCATTCCGCTACCTCCCTGCTAAATGTGTCTAGCTAGAATTCATTTAAGGCCAGTAACATCCCTGGTTTTTCATCTCATTCACGTGGGATCATCATGCAGGACAAGCCCCTGTCTTCATGCAGACCCTTGGCCTGTGAGGGCGGTGCCATAGGTCATGTCCTTCCTGTAGTTAGTGGCAAAGACATTTCATGGGAGCTTTCCCCTGGCCTGTGGCCAGGTCCATAAATCCCTCCTGTTTGCCTGGAGAACCTCCACCCAGCATATAAAGGTCACTCAGTGTTTCCCACAATTAAAGACTTGCCATTGAATGCTTTGCAACCCTGCCAGCTCTCATAGCTGAGGCTGGAATTATCCCTAGGATGGTGTTTGGGGTTTCTTTTCCTAGAGAAAGTGGGGGATATTGGGTAAAAAACAATCTCTCAAAATAAGGACAGGAGAAGGGTACCGTGTGACCCACGTTAGGAGCAGGCTTGGTGCCTGTGACTGTGGAAAAGTCAAAGAAGGAACATTCTGGTGTTGGGAAGCTCTTTTGCATCCTCCTCGAACATTTACCATGCCTGGTATCTGTCTTGTCTTGCAGACAGATACAGTGGACATAGTGTGTGAGACATGACCTCAGCCCCCAGTCTGGACAGTGCTCCCTCGGGGTCCTGCCAGGGGACAGGGTCGCTGCGGTTCAGCGCTGTGGTTCTTCACTGACCAGGGGTATGGATGTTGGTTAAGGACACTGCACAGACACCAACACTCCTTATTTACCAGGCTGAGCTTCCTGGGATCTTGTGGGGACCTAATAACAATCCTTTTACATGAGGACTTTCTTAAAATGTTCTTCAAACACCTGCAGAACAGGTGTGTATTCCTAAAGGTAGCCTCCCTTTTCCTGCCTTGAAAATGCATTGCGAGTGGCAGATGCTTCCACGGGGGCTGATGGCAGAAATATTCATGGGATGATCCTTGTGTCCCCAGAGTCCCCATAGACACAGCAGGAAATTGTTATAGTGACACCAGATGCCAAAACCCAGACTCATGAGGGTATTTGGACATGCTGTGACATTTAAGCCCCTAATGAGACTCAGCCCACACTTCCAGCTGCTCTGGAGTGAAGTGACGTGTTCATGCTAAAATGAACACTTCAGGAGAGGTTGTTTCAGTCAGAATTAGAGGAGTCTTCCCTTGAAAAAATGGTAAATCCCAGATGTTTTGGGGTTATAGTGTGAAGAGTGAGTAACTGTTGGGTCAAACCCCATTCATGGCTCCAGCCAGTGTGGCTGCCTTGTTTCTAGACACACTTCTGGTGCTGTGTGGCTCCACATGGATTTAATGTCCAGCATCTCCCAACACATGCTGGTGACTCAGCAGAGCTCTGGCTGCCAAGGAGGGGATTAGGGCAGGGCCCCTGTGCTCGTCGCTGCCCCACCATCACCATGTAACTCCCACAACAGATGAGTCCCCTGTTCCTGTCCTCCCAGCCCTCTCCGCAGACATAGGCTGGCATTGCTCCCTTTTTCTGAGCTCAGTCTGGCTGGGTGCTGCTGGAGAGTCCTGAAGGGACTGGTAGGAGATTTGTACCAACCCATCTGAGGTGGGCGGTGGAAAGCCAGCCATGAGGTGTCTGCAGGGGCTGACAGCATGTCAGATGATGGAGGCACCTCTGCATGTGGTCTCAGATGTGTCAGGAGCAGTGGCTGGTCCTAAAGTGCCCAAGGGGGACAGGGACTGTGCTGCTTCAGTAGGATGCTGGGTGTGGAACAGCCTGTGCCAGTGTGGTGCTGGTCACATAAGCCAACTGCTCTGGCAGGTAGGCTGAATGGCAGGTCTCTGAAGAGCCCAAAGCTTACTTTGACTTCCCTTGGGCACTCAGTCCATGCCAGGTCAGAACAAGTGTTGCTGGGGCATGCTTACACCTCATGGAGGACCTGCTATGAGGAGACAGGAGACAGTCATGGTCCCTGGGCCAATGCACAGCTGTCTCTGATGTGGATGGTTTTGGAGTCCCTTGTTCCCAGTGCCAGAGGTGGTCTGGCCTCAGCATGGCCTCGTGTCTCCTCTTTGTGTCTGGTCATGGCCACTTCCATGAGCTCAATGAGACAACTCCTTGACATTCTCCCATTGAGGAGAACTTCCACCAGGCTGCTGTCTGAATGGGGACTGCCATCACCAGCCCAGTGGCTTGCAGGACATGAGATTTCATCTCCTGGCCCTTAATTCCTCCATCTGCTCTGCCAAATCCAGCCCCCATCCCACCTGCTGCTGGCTGGCTCTCCAGCACATTCACAACCTGCCACACAAACCCGCTTGGGATTATTTTGAATTTAAAATCCTATTAGTCTTAAATTAATTGCCTTTTCTTTTGAAGCAGTGGATTGGAACTGGCAGGCCTGGCTTGTAATTATTAACAGGGGAAAGGCTTGCCCAGATAAAAGCTGCTTCTTTCCTGCTGGGTTTTGCTCTATAGGCATGGCCCTTCAGTCCTGCTTTCTTCTTTGGCTTTTATTAACCAGCTCATCCCCTTTCGCTGATCGCCTTTTTATCTGGTAAGGAATGGAGAAGCTTTGAATCCTGGAATTAAATTCTCCTCAGAGCTGTGATGAAGGGGCAAGTTTTGGTTCATTTCACTCTTGGGGAAAGTGGCAAAAGCCCTAATGGGAAATGAAATGTTTTGGCAGGAATGTCAATGCAGGGGGAACCACTGCAGCACCTGGGGAGATGATCCCACCTGCAGCCAGGGCTGGTATGCATCAGATCCAGGATCCCTGCTTGCATCATGGGAGAGAGCTTCCCCAGGAGCAGTATTCTCTGCCTTTTTCTGGCATAAGGACCCTTGGATCCAGCACAAGCCAGGGGGAGCCTTAAGCTGTTACTGCAAACAGCTCAGGCACAAATGGCAAGCAAAATTATGGGTTTTTTTAGAGATTAAATTAGATTCAGGAAATTTCTGACACCAAGGCCTGGCATCCATGCACCCACTGAATCCAGATAAAGAGGGTTTGCATATCTGGGTCAGGGCTATGTGAAGGCATGGCTCTCCAGATTTCCTGTGCTCATCTGGTGGGATGGTGGCCAGACCCAGGACACAGGTCAGGGTGATGGAGGCACTTCCCTTGTGTCCCTACTTGTGGTCTCAGATGTGTGAGGAGCAGGGGCTGGTCCCAAAGTGCCCAAGGGGGACAGGGACTGTGCTGGATTCAGTAGGATGCTGGGTGTGGAACAGCCTGGGGAGGACACCTAGAGTGATGCTGGTCACACAAGCCAGCTGCTCTGGCTTTTTTCCCTCTTGGGTGGAGCTGAGGTCTGGCTGCTTCAGATCCCATCCTGATGGTGCTGCCTGCATGGAACTGGCTGCTGCCAGTCCTTCTTTGCCCAGAAGTGCTGGTGATGGCCAGTGCTGCTCTGCTGGTAATGGGCTCCATGCTGGGGCCATTCCAGGTCATTCTCACCTCTGGTCCAGGGACTCCAGAGGGATTTTACCATTTCTCCAAGGATGTCGGGGATGTCTCAGGAAACTTCCTTAAACTTTAAGCCTCAGTGACCAGCTGGATCAGCATCGGTCAGCACAGACCACAGCAACCCCCACTGCCCTCAGCTCCATTCCCAGGCAGACAGCATGGTGTGGGGAGAGCAGTCCAGTGAACATGGCACTAGTGGTCCAGGCTTTTCCATGATTTTTTGATTCCCAATGACAAATCTCTCTTCAAGTCTGTGCATGACTGAAATTCATCTTGGCTTGTGGGAGCTCAGTGAGCCAGCCAGGGAGGAGGGGTGGGAGGCTGGGCAGCAGGCAGCCGCTCAGCTCGCCCAGCCTGCTTGCCAGATTAGGCAGAAACAGCTCTCACGACGACAGCTCATGGCCAGGGTGAAATAGGAATTCCAGCTTCACAGACAAAGTTATTTTGGTAGTTGTGTGCAAAGCCTCCACTGGAAAATCTGACATGCTTCTTTATCCCCTTGAATTTGCTCACAAAACACTAATTAAGGCATGTAATGAACACAGCAGCATCCATTAATAAAGAATTGTTATGGGGTTGGATTAGTGAGCTTATCAGAAACAGGTGAAAGTGAGCTGGGAGTCTACTCTGGGCAGCATGTGTGAGTCAAGGCTTTCCCAGCCCTCCATGACAGTGAGCCAAGAACCTCTGTGGGATGCACTGGATGGATGGGGTGGACTGGGGGCTGTGCATTTAGGAAGCTCCCCTGCATCACAGTTTGTTTTAGGAGCTAACTCTTCAACCTTTCTCAAACTGTCCCACTTCCTGGGATGCTACCAGTGGCCTTTGGTCCTGTCCTTTGAGAAGTCACATCCATCTGGTGCAGCAGATAGGATTTGCTGGGGAGACCACGATCCCCCAGGAAGGAAGGAGGTAGGGATCTGGAGCATAGGAAATATTAACTTCTTGGAGCAATAATAGATTCTCAGGCCAGGGGAGTATGTCTATTGTGCCCTTGTTAGCCCCTGACAGCTGCCTGGCTTCTGTCTTGTTATTAATACAGAGCTGACTCATGGTCTCTACAGCCCCTCTACTCAGGATTTAGGCTGTGAAGACATTCTCACTGGTCTCACAACCCTTGATCAGGAGATATTTCCATGCAATCCTGTACTGCTGCCTGTGTGATCGGGAGCTGCCTGCCCTCCTGTAAACTGGGGACATGGCAACCCTTCTTCCAGTCACAGACCCTGGCAGGACCCCCTCCCACCTCTCTCTGCCAACAGCTTCTACTGTGTTTGTACAGGCCACCAGCCACCTCCGTCCCTTTGTCAAATGGGGCCTCCCATGCCCCCTCTGACTGCCTCCTCCTTTCAGCTCTGAGGTCCCAGTCCACCCACACAACTCTCCCTGTGTCTCCAGTTTTCTGATCAGGTGCACCCACACACCCCAGTATCTGACACCCTTCCACATTCTCTTTCCTTAGAAATTTCCCATTTCTCACAGGGTTGAGACCCACCTGGGGTGATTCTGGCTGCATGCTCTGATCTTCTGTCCCATGGATGGTTACACGTGGGCTGGAGGTCAAGGATGCCTTCTGGAAAAGGACAAGAAGTCTGCACTTATGGACATGTTGGGGAAAGCTTTCCCAAAGCCCCGTCTTTCCAGAGACAGGCAAAAAGGAACTGCTTCTTCTTTCACAAGTATCCTTCAGTGTGGATGCTGGAGCTTCCTAAGCACTGCCCAGGCTGCAGGGGCACATGAGGGTGCTGAGGCTGTGGTCCTTGTGGTCGTTCTGGGAGGGAAGCAGAGCAGCAGGTGTTTCTTTTTAGCTCAGGGCATGATGTCCTGTGCAGAGCAGGGGAAGGTGTGAGCCAGTCTCATGGAAAAGAAAACCAGAGAGGTGAGATTTATCCATGGGCATTATGTGTGGTTTCTACAGAAAGCTGGTAATGCAGAAAGGACATGCATTTAACAGGAAGGACGTTTGGCTGGTGGTTCAGGAATATTCTGTATATTCTGATGGTTTTTTTGTACACCTGTTAGCACAGCAGAGGAACTGTGTCTGAGCAGCCTTGGTGCAGACCTGGAGCTGCGTCCCAGAAGAGCATGACTTACTCCCAAGCAGGCCGCCCATTTTCCTGAGAGAGAGAACATTCTGGCTTCCTCTGGAGCACCTGGGACAGAGCATTTTGATGGAAGGGCAGTCCAGAGTCCAGCCTGCCAGAGGTCAAAGAGCATTTGGACATTGCTGTCAGGCACATGGTGGGACTCTTGGGGCTGTCCTCTGCAGGGCCAGGAATTGGACGCAATGATTCTTATGTGCCCCTTCCAAGTCAGGATGGATATTCTATGATTCAAGGATCCCACAGTGGCATGTAGAGGGACAGGACTATGCCCCCAGTGGTAGGACCAGGCTTTCCAGGGTGAGAGGATGTTTTGTTGTGAGTATTGAGACTCCTGCTCTGGTGTCTGGTCTGCAGCTGAATGGGTTACACCTGGGCAGATACTTGGCTCTCAAGTGCCAAAAGAATCAGCAACTTCACATGTTTTCACTTACCACCTTTTTGTCTCAGGTGGATCCCTTAAAAGCTAAGCCTAACTCTCCCATGTGTCTGTGCCAAGTATTGGAAAAAGCAGAACTGTAACAGGTCTCACTGAGGTGTTGCTCTTGGGATAACGCAACGTGCTGGCAGCCTGAAGACCTCTGCACCATGGAAAGACTAAGGGAACCCCAAGAGAAGTGGGGTGTTTAGTGCCAGAGGCTCCTTTTTTTGGCAAGGACTTCTCCAGGAAGCGCCCCCCAACACCCACCCTACAAGGACCTGCTGAAGCTCACCCAGGCCATGGAGGGCTGGGGCAGAAGCACAATGTGTGAAGATATTATTGTATTGCATTTACCATGTCTCTGAAAGAAAAGCAAAATCTTCTTTTGTTTTGGTGGATGTTTACCCCTGCCAGGAAAGCTGTGGCTGGTTGGCAGAACGTTCTCAGGAACTGATTTCATGGCAGATCTCATAAGCGGTGGCTATCTCCCAGCTCAGCCTCTCCAGCCATGCATTCCCACTGGTCATGCTGTGGCTGGAATCTTCAAAGAAGTCTCAACTCCCACTGCATTCCTGTGCCTGCACTCATCTGTGAATGGGCTCCTGCAGACCAGCACAGAGCTGGGCAGGAGAGGAGGAAATGCCTGCAGTTTCTTTTACTCCAGACCATCAGCACATCTTCAGTCCAATATGCTCTGAAAAGTCTCCCCTGGATGAGAGTGGTGGTCTCCACTGAGTCCAGCTCATGGCATCCTTTTGGCTTCTTACTGTGTAAACCGTGATTTGCAGGGGGAACAGAACCTCTCCACAGTATTTAAAAAGCCCTTGTTTTTTTGGAACTGAAGTGGGCTGCACAGTATGGTGGCTGGAGTGCAGAGTGTGGCCACCATCTCTGTTGCCCTGGGTGCCAGCAGTAAATCTCCATGCACTTCTCCATCCATCTCAGCAGAGATGTCTGTCAGAGGCAGATTCTTAGTGGAGCTCCTGCCTGAGCTTCATACTACCAGTTTCTGAGCTCCTCCTTGCAAAATTTGCAAGGATGAAGTTTCCCAGGCAGAGAAACCAAGGGGAGGGTCAAGAGAAGAGCAGCAGCCGTCATGTTTTATTGACTTGCTTTCGTCTTTCCGGGGGATTTTCCTTTCTCCCTTTTGCTTGTTGTTGCGCTCTTCTCCTGTCTGCTTGTGGTTTGTGATTTCCCCTTAATGTAACCTGAGTAGATTATGTGTTTATCTGTACTTATACTACATGTTTTGGCTGCCTCCTTGGTTTCTGAGGTTATTTGTGGAGCCTTAGCCCTGGCCACCCCCAGGCTCTTTGGGGTTACGCTACCCTGCACAACAACAGTCTGGTATGGCCCAAAAACTTTCAGCGCCTCATGTTGTCCTGTCCTGAACATGCATGGGAAGTGTCTTGTGGTTACCAGGGTGGTGGGGAAGAGCCTAGATTCCTCCCACATTGTAATACATCCTCTGCTGCACGACACAGGTTCTTCCTCCTTGCAAACCTCCCTCTTCCTCCAGCAGGCTCTGTTGTTCTCTGCTCAGCCACCCTCCTACAAAAGATCCTTTCTGCTCAGTCCAAAAAAGACTATTGTCCTCCTACCACTCTCCACCCTTGATGATCCTGCCACAGGGGCTGGCCAGCCCACCCTGCCTGACAACTCTCAGTTGTGGGCTGCCCGGCTGTGGGCCCCTGCCACCAGCTAGCTGCTGCCTGCCCCCTGCTCTCCTCGCTGCCTGCCCCCTGCTCTCCTCGCTGCCTGCCCCCTGCTCTCCTCACTGCCGGCACCCTGCTCACCCTGCTGCCTGCACCCTGCTCTCCCTGCTGCCTGCACCCTGCTCTCCTCGCTGCCTGCACCCTGCTCTCCTCGCTGCCTGCCCCCTGCTCTCCTCGCTGCCTGCACCCTGCTCTCCTCACTGCCTGCACCCTGCTCTCCTCGCTGCCTGCCCCCTGCTCTCCTCGCTGCCTGCACCCTGCTCTCCTCGCTGCCTGCCCCCTGCTCTCCTCGCTGCCTGCACCCTGCTCTCCTCGCTGCCTGCCCCCTGCTCTCCTCGCTGCCTGCACCCTGCTCTCCTCGCTGCCTGCACCCTGCTGCCTGTGTTCACATGCAGGGGCTGGGGGCTGCTGCTCCTGCCTGGAGGTACTGGCATCTGGGCAGGGAGTGGTGGGAGCATTCAGAAGGCAATGGCACATGTTTTGGTAACATTGCCAGTATTGTAAAAAGCAGAACTGTGATAGGTCTCACTGAGGTGTTGCTGTCAGGATAATGCGATGTGCCGGCAGCCTGAAGACTTCTGCACCATAGAAAGTGCCTAGGGAACCTTAAGAGGAGTTGGGTGTTTAATCGTTGCACCTTTGAATATTTTAGTTCTTCTTCTACTGGCTGTGACTGTCTCTGGTTCCCAGATCCTGTTGCCCTTGAAGACCCTCTTTTTTTTCCTCTGTGAGAAGAGGATAGAAAAGGTGGTGCTGCCCATCTTGAACTGTTTTTTTTCCCTATAGATCTCTATAGATTCCTTATAGGAGCTGTAGTCCAGCAGTTTCTTGGACTCTGTACAACCTCAGTTCCTCAGAGGTGAAGCCAAGCTGTAATCTGTCAAGAATAAAAATCATGGAATATCCTGTGCTGGAAGGTACCCACGGGAATCATTGCATCCAACTCTGGGCCCTGCACAGGACATCCCAACAACACCATCCTGTGCCTGACAGCATTGGCAAATGCTCCTGGAGCTCTGGCAGCCTTGGTCGTGGCCATTCCCTGGGGAGCCTGGGTGGCGCCTCACTGCTCTATGGGGGAAGAAATGCATGAAGCAAGGTCTCTTGCTGACATTACCATGGTCTGAAAGATCAGCCAACAAGCCTCCTTCTGCTTCTGCTCTCCTGATAAATTGCTTTCCCTCCGCATCCCACCCTCCAACCTATGCTCCATGTTGTACCACTGGTGGGTATTTATTTCCTTTGCAGCCTTTTAAGGACTTGTGGACTTTTCAGGTAGGTGAGAAGTTCCATCCTTTTACTTGTGCTTGTGGAGGGCAGGCTGGTCCCACTGCCCAACAACACCCTGTTTGCCAAAGGCATCGCTGGGCAATACACTGACTGACACTGTGCTTGCTCAAAATGATAAGCCTTTCTTTTATTTGGAAAAGTCTAGATTTTCTTTTTAGGAGAATGAAATGAAGATACCCTGTGTTGCTGTGATCTAAATGAACACAGGGAATGCAACCATTGGAAGTCTGAGGGTGACACCACACTGAGGAAAGGGGTAAATACACTGGAGGTCAGAGCTGTTTAGAGGAACACTGACAGGCACAAGAGGCTGCCAGAAAATTTATGAGGTGTGGGGCAAATGCAGATCCTGGGATGGAGTATCCTCATGCAACAGGAAGCTGGGAAGAACAAATAGAATTCTGTCCCCCATTTTGGCTCTTCTACAGAAGAAAGGGGTCTGCAAACTGAGGTGGGTCCAGCTGAGGCCACAGAGGTGGATAGTGGCTGGAGGACATGATGTCTCAGTGGAAGGACACAAGTTTGCTGCATGTGGAGAAGAGGAGCTTGGTGGGGATTTAACTGCCTGTGCCACTACTAAAGACAAGTGTGCAGAACAAAAAAGGCCAGCTCAGGTGCACAGAGAAACATGGGAACATGTTGCACTGAGAGAAACTCTGATGGGGCGTAAGGGAAAATGTCTTCATCCTAAAAGTGCAAAGCAAAGCACTGGGAAGAGACTCTGAGAGGCTGTGACCAAAAACTCTCTCTATCCCTGGAGAATTTTGGCACCCTAGACAAAGCCAGTTCTGAGCAATCAGATCTAAATACAAGTTTAGCCATGTGTTAAGAAGGAAGGGGCTTGGACGAGAGACCTCCAGAGGGCCTAACTTACATTTTTATATTCATTTCTATAATTAACCATGTAAAGTAATTTGCAAATTGCTTGTTCCTGGGTATTTTTACTTGTACACATGCTGCCTTGCAAATCACAAACTGCAGCTAGAGGCATAACCTGCAGTTTGCCCAGAACATCTGTAATTACTCCACTGTGCATTAACTGAGAGACAGCAGGAAAGTGGGCTGGATCTAAGGTATTGGATAGGGGTGTGCCCTATAGCTTAATTCAGCTCATGAGTTTGTGCCCTCAGGGGTCCTGGAGAAGTTTCTAGGTAAGAATATTTTCTACTTTACACTTATTTCTAGTGCATTTCCACAGCTTAACAAGAAGAGATCTGAATGACCGGGGTGGGGTGTGTGTGTGTGTGTGTGTGTTTGTTTCTTTGTTTGTTTGTTGGCGTGTTTTTGGGGGTTTTTTTTGTTTGTTTTTTGCACAGTAGGGATTGGAAAAAGTACTGTGGGAGCATCAGGAGGCAAAAATCTTTCTAATCTGTCCAATACTGACAGAAGGTTGTGCCTAAGCACTTCTCTGCTTACATGGGTGAGATTTCCCCACAGCTGTGAACATGCACAGGGGGACCAGGAGCAGATCTGTGTCGTGTCTTTATATAAAATTGAGCTCTTATATATTCCATAACCTTCCTGTGACAAACACAGCAATAATGCCTCTGGAGTGTCAACTGCCTCTGAGTTTATGCCATGGCAGACTGCTCAAGTCATATTTGGCTTTTCAGGTGCATCAGCCATACTTCCACCCATTCAAATGTTGGTTTGTCATACAGGAACATCTGTCTGGCCAATGATACTATTACTATTACTGTTCTTTGCCTTCAATCCTATTACTATTCTTTGCTTTCAATCTCCAACTAAACTAATCTCCAGACCTTGGCCAAGGTGCTGGGAGGAGTAGAGTAAGATGCCACTGCTGTCGCCTAGGTGGCAGGATGGATGTTGGACTGTGTATCTCAGCCTTGGAGGAAATGTGGAGACAATGTTTTGGCAGGTTGAGAGTGAAATCCCTTGAATCTGCCATGTCTTCTCCATCTTCTTCATCTGCCTGCTCTTGGCTCTAACATACCTAGAAAAAAGGAAGAACTGGGTTGAGGAGGTTCTTCTCAATCCTTAGGTGCAAATGACCCATGTGTCACTTCCTTTCATAAGGTATATCATCACACTTGCAAATGCTTCCAAATCCCATTAGACCCACTCACCTTTCAGCACTGTCCCCTCTGGGACATGGGGACAAGTGTCCAGGGAAGGACCACACAGTGGAGCCTGAGCAGAGATGGAAGAGGTTTACACCAAAGAGCTCTAGACTGGATAAAGAAAGTGTAAAGGGACGATCAATTCCACAGTTCTGTCTATCTGTTCCTTGCTCTCCTCCTGTTAAAAATTTCCTTGGTGCTTCCATGTAACCAGCTCCAGCTCATGGGATGAATGCAAACAGACAGCACTGGGGGTGAAATCTCTAGGTGAAAATGAGACTGCTTCTTGTGAGGTATTTGGAGCATTTTCCTTTGGCCTTGCAGGGCTCCAAGCCTCTCAGACCTGACTGAAAATGGAGATAGACATGAAGTGGCTTTGTGGCCATTCCCAGACAGTGGGAGAACTCCCATCCTTGACCAAATTCGAGAAGAGATTGGGATCTGATCAGAGCAAAGCTGCTCACTTGCATGGGGTGAGCACCCTGTGTCCATCACACGTAGTGGTGCATTCATTATTAAGCACTGCCAGGCAAGGAACATAGGAAACAAGGAGGAGGAGGCAGTGTAAGGCTGGTTTGATACCACCTTCCCTAAGACCTGGCAGCAGTTGGTGCCTGCATCTCTACAGGTGTGGAGAAGCTGCCACTGGAGGGGAGGAGGATATGAGGACAGCAGCACCTTCCCAGCCCCCAAGGGGCTGCATTATCCACTGTGCTTGCTTGGCAGGCCTCTGTCTCTGGAGCTTCAGGGGTGCCAGGGTTACCCTGCCGCCAATACAAAGTTATATCCAAAGCAGCCTATAAATGATGTTCAGTGTTTCAAACATAATCCATCAGGTCCTCAGAGTTGCAGAGACTGGAAGCTCTGATTTGTCCATTTGACATTCCTGTCCTCAAGCTCTGTCTCATCACAAAATATGTGTGTGTTTTTCATGAAACCTGTGATTCCAGGTTGCTATAGGGCTCCAGAGGCTGAGTTTTTAAGAGCACCTACTGTGCTTTAGGTGTAACAGCCACCGAGGATAAATTTCTCAGTGTTAAACCACTCCCTGTGGTTGCTGTCAAACTTGTCCCGGGGCTGTAAAAAGCAATCACTATTGAAACCATCTTAAGTTGTTCCCAGTGAAAGGTGCTGGACTAATTCAATTAAAGGCCTAGCACAGATGGATTTAGGAGCTGGGCTGGAGAATGAAAGAAAGCAGAGAAACAGAAAGATCCCTGTGGAGGCAGGGAGTGGTGCTCCCTGGGCTCTAAGTCCATCATCTAATTGCTCTCTGCTTTGATTCAAAGGGACAAAGGCTGTCCCTTGCCTTCCATTCCCAGCATGGCCTTTTCCTGGCTGGAGGTTTGGGGGTACCCTCTCTGTGCATGCAAGGAGAGAGCCTCTTAACTCCCCTTTGCTGTCAAAGGATTTCTCCTAATCCTGACCTCTCCCTGTGCTGCTCAAATGCGGCTGTGGAGAGCAGGGTGTTAGTGCCAGCTCTAATCCCACCCGACTGCTCTCCCCTCCTCAGGGGGCACTCACCCCCTTCTCAGCCCTTGTGTTTGGTATTGAAAGACTTGCAAAAACATTTGGAGTTCAGTTCAAGAGCCACATTCCTCAGGACACAGACCACTCCCTGGGAGCCACATTGCAGTGGTGAGGATGGTGCTCTCCTAGAAACCCTGCTCAGATGCTGAGGCAATCAGGGTCTAACAGCAAGCACCAGGGCTTGTTGGCAGGGGAGCTGGACCCTCTGTTTTCTTCTTGGAAAACTCCGATGAAGTGTTTCCAGCTCCTCCTGTGGGATTTTGTCCCATGAGCAGCACACAGAGTCCTGGCAGGGTGGTTTCATCTGGCTGAGAATGCTCTGCCATCAGATTTATGTCTCATGCTGCTGAGGCTGCTATTGGCAGATACAGCTTCTTGCACACAGAAGTGTTTTCCCCCCTGCAAAGCTTGGCAAAGAACATGCTTTGCTGAGGAGCAGGAAGCACAGATCAAAGTGACTGTCTGTCCACAGACTTTTCTGTCATTTTTCATGTGGGTAATTGCTCTCTATTGATGTGTGAAGCCCTGAGCAGCATTTTCCATGAGAGGACAGGCTGGCTGTGCTGTCAGGTGACTACTTAGGCTAATCCAAGAATACCCAGAGGAAAAACTAGGGACGTATGTCACCATGTATATGATGGCTGGAAACACCGGAGAAATGTAGTGCCAGGGCTGCAGGATGGTGGAAAATGGGATAAAGAAGATGTTTTCTCCATGGTTCCCTGGCAGTTCTTTCTGCCTGCAGTGTCTCAGGCTGGAAATCAGAGAGGTGAATTCATGGGCAAACAGAGTCTTTTGTAGGGAAGCAACTACAGGACCATCAATGACCAGGTATAAGCTGGGCAGGGAACGGAGGAGCACTGTGGCCTTCATGGAGGTGGCTGATGGCAGAAGGGACTCACAGCATGTCCCCAGGCTGGGATCACAAGTGCAGTGTTACTGGTGTTAGTGACTGCAATGGGGAGCAAGGATGAAATCACCCTGTGAACCACGGCTATTCGGCTCCATCCTCCTGCCTGTGAGCTGCTATTTTGGTCAGGCCCAAGGCTGGACACAAGTATTATGTGAAGCATTTTTCATGCATATGCAATGGTGTCCTTCAGCTGGCAGAACTGCATCTGCTGGTCCCTAACAGGCATGGCTGAGTGATAGACAGCACCTCTGCTCATCTCTGCTGCAGTAACATAGGTGTCTGTGAAAGAGGAAGGTACTCAGAGGCTTGAAAGCTGCCTTTTGGGCAGCTGGGGAGCCCGTGAACAGGGTGTATATGCCAGCCTGAATGCTACCCAAGTCCTGCAGTGATGCCTGCAAGCCCTAAGACTTTGTTCAGGAAGCCAGCATTAGTAGTGAGAGTGGGAAGGAAACACTGTGGTCTGCACCGCAGTGGAGACTGCACTATCTTCTGCAAGGGGTGTGGAGATATTAATTGTCTGGATTCACATGACTTGATCTGTTTGCTCACTGCAGTTCTTTTGTCTTCATCAAAGGACAAGCTTCCACTATCAGCCCAGCCCAGAGCATCTCATGAAATCCCAAGGCGTCATCAGACCTACTAGGAAAGAACAGGCTGCAACATGAGGATTCCTCCTGATCTAAGACACTCATCCAGGGACAGGATAGCTCAGGAACATTTCAGGAGTGCTGCAAGCTCTAAGTGATGCTGTGGAGCTGAGTCAACCCTAAATGAATGCATGCGGTCAGTGTCAGGTTGTGGGTGGACATAAGTCAGGGAGCCACACTCGGCACGTCTGGTGGCTGAGAGCTCTTTGTCTTTTCTTGTCTGGGACATGGAAGGCTGCAAAGATGAGGTTTCTGAGATGCTCTGAGCTGCTCAGTTGGGAGTGTGAAGCTGCAAGGTAGTTTTTCTGCTGCCAGCCATGCTTCACTCAAAGACCTCAGACTGGGTGCTGAGAAGATGGGGGCAGTTTGGACTTGGGCCATAGCAGCACGTTCAGCTGCAGATGTTTACAGGAACAGATAACGGGTCCTGCAGAAATTCCAGGAAGTCTGATCACCCTGGAACATAGATCCTATTCACATCGTCTGTAACCTGAGAACAGCTCTTTGGAGCTGGGATTAGTAAAAGTATTTGGCTTCACCTGCCCTACTCCTAGGGAGCTGGTGGGCCAGTGCTAAGCCCCTGTCAATGGGGAAGGAGAGGAAGGGTTTTCTGCAGGCTAATGTTGGTCCTGGCATGGGAAAAACTCACTTTGCTGTGGTAATAGCCATGGAGAGGTGTGAGCAGAGGCTGCACCTGGATAATCCCCTGCCTGGATCACGGAGGGCTATGAAGTCCATAGGTGATGGGTCACATGCACACCTTGCACACCCAGACTTGTCTGCAGGGTGAGCCATGTGCATGGGTGTGCTCTTGCCTTACCACCCTGAAATATCGCAGGCTGTGTGGTGGGATAGGGTGAACGGGGTATATGGACAGACTGGCCCCTGGAGCAGGAGAATTGCTGAAATCTGCACCTGGAAATTGTCCTTTTCTTTGTTGAAGTGTATCCTGCTCCCTCAGACTAGGCAGAGACCTGTTTCTGCCCCGTGGGATGGCACGTGGTCCCACAGCCTCTCCAAGGAGATGACGTGGCTTGTTTCTCAAGGTCTTAGGCATCCCAGCAGTGATGCTGCCTGGGCAGGGTGATGCCCTATGCCCACCATTGGAAGAGGTGATAACAGGTGAGTGGGAAACCCCTGCCTGTCTCTGGAATTTGCAGCACTGCCTCCCAGGAAAACAGAGACAAGAAATTGCCTGGTGCCAAGGAGTTGAGTGGAAAAGTTTAAAAACTAGCTGATAAACTGTACAGAAAGTCAGGAGAGCATATGGAACTCACCATGGCTGGAGCCAAGTTAGGTGTTCAGTGGGCCCTGATGTCTAAATTTCTGTCCCAGAAGGCATGTAAATATGATACCAGGTTTTTGAAATAAACGCCTAGGAAACTAAAGGTCACCCAGCAAAGTATCAATATTGTAATTGAAACTTGTATTAATAGACATGTGCACAATCACCTGGAAGAAGGTTGTGATGACTACTTGCTGCAGAGGTCGTGCATCTCCAGGGCAGCAAGCTGAAGGAAAAAACATATGTGAATCAGGAAGAGTCACTTAGAAAATTGTCCTTGGTTTTCCAAAAGCTCCGTCACTAAAAGGTCTTATTTTGTCACAGCCTGAGCAAGAATGGAATTTTGTAAGTTAGAAGAGGTGAAGAAGCTGATTTGCCAAGGGGAGATGTCAGCAGGTGTAAATCCAGCTGAAGGAAGTGTCTTTCTACTGTGTGTAACTAAACAGTAGCACTCACTGACATGCAGGGCTGGTAAAAGCCAGGTGCATTAAAGGTTGTGAAAAGCAAGCAGATAAAGCCATGGGGGACAAATTAATACAATATCCACAGTCTGTCAGCTGGGAGGTATCCAAAACACAGCTGGGACACGCATTTCCGTTTCTGTGATTTGTGCTGACCCATGTCATGTCCCATTGGTTGTGAGGAGGAAGTGGGATGAGTGATCTCAATTTTTCTTTGTGCCCCATAACTCCACCAGTTGTATTTTGGCGTTACTTGGGCTTTTCTTGGCATTTGTTTCTCAAAGACCCATTTTCCTTATGGCTGATCTCAAGGCTGGATGCAGAGACATCCTTGTGCTGCTGGAATGCTCCTGAATGCTGCTGGGGCTGGGGCAGGCTGTGGCAGGGTAGGGCATGCACATGAGGCAGTGGAGGGAGCTGGATTTTGTCATACTGAGGGTGCCTCTGGAAGAGCTCAGCAATCACAGTCCAGTGGCTCAGGCCCTGGAGACCTGGGGTTCACATGGAGGTGAGGAAGGACTCCCAGGAAGATGGATGCCCACTGAGCCCTGGCAGTGCTGCTGCCCCCAGCAGTTTTTTCTCTGGCAAACTCTGATGGACAGTACTGGCCTTGAGAAAACCCGAGGCCACACCAGGGTGATAACAGTATTGGGGAGATGGCTGTAGGGTCAGAATATTAGCCCCAGACCCTGCCATACCAGGAGGGCTTCCAGACCCTCAAAACCAGCCATCAGAGACATGCTCAGATGAATGGCAGGTGCTGGAGAAAACATGCATTCAGGCCAGGCCAGGGAGCCACGTATTTGGGGAGGGATAAGCCTTCAGATCAGTTGTTAGACAAAGGTGGGCAGGCCTGAATGTTTTGCTCCAGCAGACAAGCGTGCAGTGCAGTTGGCCTGAGGGCAGCAGCTGCATTAATCCTGACCCGTTCTTTATCTAAGACTCTGTCTGAAAAACACCCCAGTGTGTGCCTTGCACACCCTCCTGAGCTATTTGCTCCCTGTTCTGTGCAAGGTAGAGATTGTGGCACAGAGGGACAGCTCTGATGCGCTGGTCTGTCCTTCTGCCAGGAGCTTGCTGTAGGATTGTGGTAATGCATCCCCTGCTCCAAGCTCAGATCTATGGCTAAACCCAGGACAGGGAAAGTGCGATAGTCAGCCTTAAGCCCAGAGAAGCAGTGTTCTACCAGGTCCCCAAGTCACTTGTTCCTATATTTTATTGCTTTCCCTGCTGCAAAGCATGTGTGTCTGCTGCATCTGTTCTCTGCAGAACCAAAACCCACTTGCTCTCAAGCACCTCCTTGCATGTGAGCAGTTGGACCACACCTTGAGCATCTCTCTGATAACCCAAAGCTGCTGCTGCTTTTTGCTTGGCGGCAGCTTTTCTAGACCTTGACTTGTGCTTGTGCCCTCTCCTTCATTTTCTCCATGTTACCAACAAATTCACTGAAGTGCCAACAATTGAGCTGTGCCCATATGGCAGCAATGGGCTTGCTCCCACCATGCTCAGGGATAGGCTGCTTCTCCTCTATTCACTGTCCCTCTGCTAAAGCCACTAAGAGTGTTTGCCTGGACCAAGCTCTCCTTTGTCCTGGAAGCTTATGCTCAGCTCAAGTTGTTTCCACAATTGCTTAAGGCCCTTTTAGTGCTGCTGGTTTCCAAGAGAAAAGACTGGGCCTTGTACATGTGACCCCCAGTCATCCTTCCCTGAGTTATTTGGCCATGTTCAATGCACAGCCCTTGTAAGCCCAGCTTTCCATCGAGTCCAGAGCAGTGGGGAACATACCTGCTGGTGACACAGTTTGTAACTCCCTCACCTTTTGATACTGCACAGGACCATAAATACAATATACCCTTACCATCTGGGCTGGCAGGCTCAGGAGAGATGGGTTTGGGTTTGAACGACCAGGTTGATAACAATATGCAACAAACAGTGCAATAAAGGGGATGTATTCTAGCCCTGCAGAAAACCCACTGTTGCTGTATGGGGTGTGGATTGTTTAGTGTCAGAAAGGATGGAGGAGAACCAGGCTGGGGAAAAGGTACTGAGTATGTTCAGAGATGCGGACTAGCAGCAGGTGGCTATGCCAGTCCAAGAGCTGGCCAGCATCAGGAAGGCTGGTACCTTGGAGAGCTGAGTATTTTGTTGCTTCAGACCTCTATGTTTCTCCATCACCCCAAAGCAGTCACTAGGATGGAGTTACTCACAAGCACTCTGGGTCTGAGTCCCTGACCATTTCACATGAGCAATTTACACTAATGAATAATTATGTTACCTGGTCACAGATGTGGAGAGTGCCATGTACATGTGTTGATACTGAGCTAGGGACTAAATAGTGGCTCAATGAGCTCTGAGTTTTGGCAAGTTGGAAGCTGCTGCTTGTCTATCTACATTTGGGGAAGCCTCTGCCTCCAGGCAGGCTGTTCCCATGAGAGCTGCCCATGCCAAGGAGAAGGCAAAGGCTTTATGTACCATCCACTCCACCTATGTGTGGGGAACACTTGTTTGGTGGTCTTAGTGTTCCCAGTTTGGACACCACCTCAGCCAGACTACAGGAAAGATAAACCTCTGTGACCATTGGAAAGCAGGATCTTTGGTCCTAAGAGGACAGATTACATCAAAGCAGGCAGAGTCATCTAGGGGGAAGCCGATATGTCTCTGTCCCCCCAGGTTATCACTCTGGATGGACTCTATGGAGAGTGGCAGTCTGCACCAAGCCTTGGCTAACTTTACAAACCCACTGTGCAGCAGCATTTCACTTTGGGATAACCTGGGATGCTACAAGGGGACTGAAGGTCAGGGATCCAGGTCTCATCAAATGGGCACTCTGTCATTGTGTGATGAGAGCTTTCCCCTGCTACCAGAGTCTTCTCTGACTACAAACTCCTCAGAACTAGGCAGGGAGCTGCCATCCTCTCAACACAGCCAGTCTCAGACTGTGCGTACTGGGCTGGTAAAGAGTTTTCAGCTGCTTGATGGAGGCTTGGACCAGAGATGAAACAGAAAGAAGCACAGACCTAGGAGCCAGGGGAATGGGTGACTGCAAGGCTGGACATCTTGGTTTTGAGGGATAAGGTCTAGCTTTGTTCAGAGTTCTTCATTCTGGCAGCACCAGCCAGTGACTGGTGCAGCATATTTTCCTTTAAGACCTTGAAAACTTCAGGCAGATTCTTCTGGAGCAGGCTGACATGTAGACAACTGGGATCTTGCACTATGATTTAGACAGTTTCAAAGTGTCCGTACTTAAGGGATGAAGTTTTACTGTAGCAGGGAGCAATTCACTAGGAGATAGGGACCAGGTGTTGATCCTGGACTCTCTTCATGATACCCTTTCTTACTCTTCATTTGAGTGTTAGGTGCTAATGGGCTGGATTTATGACTCCTCCAACCCTGGCACCAAAGGAAATTTCCAGGTTTTCCCAATCCTCTTTGCCAGGTGCTAGAAATCACTATCTTTTCCTTCCTTCATGCTCCCTTCATGGCCCCGGGCTCAGTGCCATGAAACTCTGCACCTTCCCGCTACCAAGGGGCTGCAAAGCATCCACATCTAAGCAAAATCCTCAGCACAGCTGGCACAGATGCTGATCCTGGATCCCAAAGCACCTTTGGGGGAGAATGAATTAACTCTCCTTGTGAATGCTGAGCAGGTACTGCCTGGACAATTGACCACAAATATTCAAATACAATTTGAAATGCATTTGTGCCAACCTGCTCTCTTAAGAATGCACTTTCATAGGCAAACACTCAGGAAAACCACATTGTAAGCTCAATTGTTCCCTGAAAACGAATTTCAGAATCATTTAAGTAACCACTAGTGCAGGGAACTGGGGATCTGGCACCCAAGACAGAATCTTCAAAAGGCAGAGTTCCCTTCTTGAAATGGATAAGTGGGTCAAACAGCTCATCTTGCCTGGTCTTCAACCCTTGCTCCTCATCATCTTTTGTGTCATAGAATGGAAAGGCTCACACCTGAGATGAAACCATTTCTTGGGTTTCTCTGTCCTTTTTGTGTTTGTGCTTCTGTGCTGGCCCAAACATGTGTACTTATGATGAGACAAGGAGCACTGGGCCAGATGCAGGCAGGATCCATCCAAGTGGATACCTCTAGCTGGAGGCTGATCCTCTGAGATATGGACACACTTCTTGCTTGTCAGTCCCCCCAGCCTGGTGCCTTTCTGTGCCCTGGCACCCTGGGTAAACCTCAGTCACCTAGTGCTCAAAACCTTCCCAGGACGGCTGCCTGAGGGACTTACTCAGTGTCGTGGCTGATGGGGCATTTCCCTGAATGGAAAGACTCAGAGCCAAGCCCTGCCTTTGCCTTGCAGAGCTGGCTCTGCCAGTGGGGGGAGCGTGACCTTGTGACTTCCACAAATCCCAAATTAATTAATCCCGGGGACACTGGGGCAGCATGAACAGCCTGTTTGATTTCTCTGCAGTTTTTTCCTGGGGCTCAAAGGGATTAGTGCAGGCGGGAACAGGGAAATATAACAAGGGGCTCAGCTTTCAGCTCCTGCTCCCAGCCAGCAGACTTCTGTTCTTACCAGAGGTATTAACAGCAGTAATCCACACTGTCTCTGAGCATTATCTGTGTGCGGCATCCTCTTCCTCTCCCCCTTGCCTTGGCATGTATGCTTCCATGCTCAGCTCACTAGTGTGTGTTCATGTCGTGCCTGATGAACTTGCACAACCCTTGTTTCTCCTTGACACATGCCCCTCTGTGCGTATCTCATCTCCCTTATCCTATGGCATATGCAATGCCCCACACAAAGCCCACCCAAATTACTATGGGGCCATGCACTTCTTGCATATGTGTCCCTATAGCCCAACCCTTTATGTACAACTCACTGATGCACTCACACGCACATGAATACCCCTCTGGGCTTGAGCACGTCTGCATCCGTTCCCCATGCATGCATGCACATTTCACTCATATAAACTCACATGGGTTCACACTTTGCTCATCACAGTCTCATCACCCTCCCTCACACGATCTGCACCAAATTCTATTTCAGCTCTGCATGACCAGCCTGCTCATGCTGTAGTCTGTGGGCTCACACCATTTCTCTTAGGCCATTCTTCCATGACTCCTTATGGAGAGTGTTGGTCATGCTGATCTCCAGGGACAACTACACCATGAGAGTGGTGTTCCTGTTCAAACCCTTTATTAAAAGGAGTGTTTTTACCGCTTGAGCAGGTACCAATTGCAAGGACCCATTTGGGCTTGGTATTCTCTCAGTACGAAGAAGCCTTAGATGGAAATGGGTGAGCTGAAACCATCTGCTTCCACCAACAGATCTTCGAGAGCTGTTGCGGTTTGTCACACCTTTTAGAACCTGTGGGGTAGCTGTGAGCAGAGGGCATCTGTGGTATTCACATGCCCTCTGAACAGAGAGAAGCTGTGAGACAAGCAGAGACGAAGGAAAACACAATTCTTATCTTGCTTGCTGTGCCTGTGTTGTGCTAAAGTAGAATGCAATATGGAGATTGTTTACCTAAATTGAGGATGCTTTGTTCCCGTGGCCTATCAGGGCCAGGTGTGTGTGTGTGTGTGTGTGGCTGTCACGGGACAGTCAGGGGAGAATCAAAGATGAGTGCAGTCCTGTGCAGTTGTGAGCAAGAGTGAGTGCATGGCAGATTCAGTTTAGATACAATGTACGTAGTATAGTATAATAAAGTAATTCATTAGCCATCTGATGATGGATTCAGATGCATCATTCTCTCTCCCCTTCATTGGAGTCACCTTTGATTTACAATAGGTATCCCTGTGAACCAGCAGGCTTGGGCATCTCTGGGAACACTTTGGGTCACTTGACTGAATCACCAGCTCCAGTGCCTGGCCATGGCTGCTGAGGTCCCACATAACAGAGAGTTGAGGATGGATGGATTGGGTGTCCCCTGAGCACCATTCATGCTTTGTATCCAATGCTTTGCCATCCAGACGGGAAGATATGAAGACCCAGAGGGTCCTGAGCACAGTCACAGTTAGGATAAGGGAAGCAGAAAAGTGTGGAGTGGACAAAAGTAAAGGGATTTTGTCAAAACATGAATCACAGGAGGGTGAGAGGTGTCCCCTGAATGGGCAGGAAGGAATGACCTGCTGCTAACTCAGAACAGATCCACAGAAGATCTCACTATTGTGCTATTAACCAACAGCATCTGACGTGCAGACGCAATATGCTCTTCTCCAGGAGAGAAGGGGAGAAACCAATGAGAGATAATTGGAACCCTCCTAAGAATGATCAAATTCCTTACAATGTGGTTTTCCTGAGTGTTTGCCTATGAAAGTGCATTCTTAAGAGAGCAGGTTGGCACAAATGCATTTCAAATTGTATTTGAATATTTGTGGTCAATTGTCCAGGCAGTACCTGCTCAGCATTCACAAGGAGAGTTAATTCATTCTCCCCCAAAGGTGCTTTGGGATCCAGGATCAGCATCTGTGCCAGCTGTGCTGAGGATTTTGCTTAGATGTGGATGCTTTGCAGCCCCTTGGTAGCGGGAAGGTGCAGAGTTTCATGGCACTGAGCCCGGGGCCATGAAGGGAGCATGAAGGAAGGAAAAGATAGTGATTTCTAGCACCTGGCAAAGAGGATTGGGAAAACCTGGAAATTTCCTTTGGTGCCAGGGTTGGAGGAGTCATAAATCCAGCCCATTAGCACCTAACACTCAAATGAAGAGCAAGAAAGGGTATCATGTAGAGGGTCCAGGATCAACACCTGGTCCCTATCTCCTAGTGAACACACAGTGTCTATCTAGAGATCTTGGGTGCTGGGCTGGAGCTGATACCTGGACTGAAAGCATTGCACTGCCCACCTTTAGTACTGGTCATGAACATCATGCTATGGTCTTTGTGCTGCAAACGCATGAAATAACTGAAATTACCCCCATGAAGCTCCTGAGCTGACCTCAATTTTTTTTTCCCAGTAGCTGAGTTGCCCACCTGCTTTCCCTTGGACATTTCCAGAAGAGGGAGTTGGAGGGAAGGCTTGTTATGACCAAGCAGTTATGTCATTATTGAGTACCGGGTGGGGAGTGACTGGAGGTAATGGACACAGTTGCAGAATGGGGAGAGTAAAAACTGCGTTCTGAGAAGCAAATGGATGCATGTGGGGGCCTACCTAGAGAACTGAGTCTGATAAGAAGCTGCTGCTGAGGTGGCAGCACCAACTTCCTAAAGGAAAAAGTCCCCACCTAGGAAGTTTCATTTGAATGCTTTTCTCTTCATGGGAAAAAAAAAGGAAAAAAAAAAAAAAAATAAGGATTTTTTTCTTGTCTCAAATAATCAGTGGAATTTACAGGAGAAAGCTGAAAGTCCAGTTTCAAACTCAGCTTTTCGGGTTGCATTTCAAAGCCTTTCTTTTGAAACTGGAAATAGGAAGTTTATTCTCTTTCATCTCAATTTGCTGCTGAGGGCAGTGAGATGATTCATGTCCTGTAGTCTGGCTTTACTGCCTGCATTTTACTTCCCCTTTGTTTTCTCCAACTGCAGGAAAGTTATCTAGTAGGAATAGGAGCATTAAAATCATGACACCATGTCACCTGATGACTTGTCCAGCACTGGTAAAATTTCAACTGAAAAAGAACCAAGAAGGAAGGAGAGATGAATGAAACCAGTGATTTATTAGAAATAAACTTCTTAGAAGCCAGCAATTTCATTTTCATTCATCTTGAATAAAAATAACTTTTCTGATTTGTTTCACCTCAAAATTTGCTTCTTTGCGGGGAATTTTCCTAATAGAAATGATCTCACTTTAATATTTTGGCAGGATTTTCCTGTGCATTTTTTCTCCTTGGAACTGCACTAATGCAGGGCAGTAAAAGATGACGGATTGGTGAGTTGAGTGGGTGATGAAAGGGTTGAAACTGCTGCTCCATAGCTGCAAAACTCACTTGGACATGGAACCAGTGGAACCTCCTCTAAGGTTTTGCCAGGCCAGGGCTACGAGAAGTTGGGAGCATCTGGTGCTGCCTGCGCTGCCTGATGCAAAACCTTCCCAAGGAGTTCTGTGGCAAAGCATTTTAAAACAGGACCCATTTCCCTAGTCAAGAGGGAGACTAGGAGCAATGGCTTATGGAAAACAAGTATTCCCATCACCCCCCAGCCAGTGAAGATTGGAACAGCTGCAGTTTTCCTAGGAATTTTCATGGGTACTTAGTGCCGCAGGCCTGCAAGAAAGGGTTAAAGTGTTTTCAGTTATGAAGTGCACAACAAACAAAGGGGATGTGGTAATCCCTTCTGCCACAGAGTGAAAAGTTCACTTGATATGCTACTTTACACTGATTCTCACAGACTCTGGGATTAAACCGGACACACTCTGACGTCCAGGTTTTCTAGTAAAGGGCTCCAGCCCAGCCTGCCACATTCACTTCATATTTGGGAACATATTCTCTGAAAATCCTGCTGACAGATGAAGAGCAGGAAGACAGCCAGTTTCCCATGGAACAATAACTCCATGCAAACCACATCTCCTGGCACCCAACCTGGCCTTGCTGGGGTGGCGGCTGGGGATGTTGACTGGAGCAGCATCTCTGGGTCCCTGCCAGGTGCAGTCTGCCAGGATTGTCCTTCTGGTCCATGTCAAGAGTTTTCCTTTTATGCCCTGTCTCCCTGCCAGGCTTTGGGGCTGTGCCACACTAATGGGTTACCTGCCAGTTACTGAGCTTTGGCTGAGCTCAGGGACAGAAGATGTAGGAGGCCAGCATTGGGATGGAAGGGGCAAGGCAGGATGCCTTGTGCCATGGGTAGGCTGGGATGCTGAGTGAGCTGTTCTCCCTGGATGCCCCTGGCCTTGTTTATTTTTATGCTTCTAATATCTTAAAAGGTTCTTGCAGAGTGGTCTCATGTATAGGGACAACTAACAGAACTCCCCCGGTTGCAAATCTCTGTCACCACTGCCTGGTCCACAACAATTCAATGGTCAGTGGCACATGAGTACGAGTAGGACATTTGTTTCTCTGGGATGTTTGAGCTAGTTGGAAAAAAATGACAATCTGACTGTTGGAGAAGGCAGATTCCTTTCAGCTGCACACAGACCTTGGCCCTTCAGGTGTTCTGGGTTTCACTCTTCATCTGCATGGCAGCATCAACCCAGCTTCCCCTTTGTTGGGAGATGTTGCAGTGGTGTTTCCAAATTCATTGCTCTTTCTTTCTTTCAGATGAAACACTGAAATTTTTCTCTGACACCAGATGTTTTAATGAAAGTAACTCATTCAGGTGAAAATCTGATTGTGTCTTCAGAACCTCCCTTTGGTGCATAATTTCTGACTAGTTTTTCTATATAAGCTATTCAAGGAACAAGGTACAAAACTTCCCTCTGGTTCAGTCCTTCTGCTATTTCCCTGCTTCAGGGCACCACTATTAGCTCCTCTGCCAGATTCTGTCCCAGTGGGTGTGAGAGTGGGAGAGAAGCATGGTACACATGCCAAGGGGATGCCACACACCAACATAAGCCTGCCCACTCCACTGTTCCCAGCTGCTCCTTGGAGCAAATACTTTGGGTTTAAAAACAAGAAGAACAAAGAGAAAGGTTTAATGGAGACATGTTTACCAAAGGCTGCAGCCTGCAGGGTTGTTGTGACCATCACTGGTGGTCATGCAGAGGATGAGCCAGGGCAGCCATATTTGGAAAAAAACCCAAAAAAACAAGAACAAGAAAACAAGAAGTCACCTTTTCCCTTCAGAGATGTCCAGAAGGATTTTGCTTCAACATCTCTGGGGCTGAGATGAAGCTTAAAATTAAATTTAAGTCACAGCAGTGGTCCTAGTGTTACCCAGTGCCCTTTTACATTCACCTCTGGATGTCAGGGGGAAGAGTACGTTCTGTTCTGACCCTTCAGCTCTGAATGGAGAGATCTTTAAACTGCTCACTCCTCTCTTTCTAGACCATTGCAGTGTACAGCAGTTGGGGAAGACTCCTGGGGGTATCCAGAATGCCCCTCTCTATGAACCAGGAAAGGACCTTGACATGGATGAGACACCAGAGCACTGTGGTTAAGTCCAGAAGGGTGGGATTGGATGGGGAGAAGCTCTCAATACCTGCAAGAACCACAGACCTGGGATCTCCTGGGCCATGCACAGGACAGCCCCCATGGTCTGCTGCAGATATTTGCACTCTCATTTCCCATCCCCTCACCCCATGGCTTGGGTGATGCTGCAACTCAGCCCATCCAAAACAATAGGACCTTGATCCAGTAGAGCTAAGGGAAAGCAGGGCAGGGGCTTGATCCTGCTCCGTGATCTGCGCTCCTGACCCACACTAGTGAAAAGCTAAGTTGGGGGGGCTGGAGACTTGCAGACCTTGCCCCAGAACAAATGTGACAGGGACACAGCTGCATGTGGGATGCTTCCATGATTGATGGAGTGGGAGAAGTGTGGGGCAGCTGGGGCTTCAGACAGCCAGCCCCCCCTGCCTGCCTCCCTGCTGCTGTCCCCTGTCTGGAGGACGAGAAAGTGCCTGCAAACCTCCAGCTGTCTGTCCCGTCCAGGCCAGGGTGGCTGTAGTTAAGGGGTTAGCGGAGCATGAATTTTAAAATGCATCCTTCCCCTCTCCCTTACTCCTCCTCTCTTGCTCTCTGTCCTTCCCCTATGCCCTCCCACCCTTTCCTCTTTCCAGTGTGGCCCACCACACTCTACCTTCTTTAATGAAACCTTGTCTCTCACCCTCACAGTCTCCTTGCTCCTCACCCCCCATCATCATCTCAGGGATGTGACATGAGGGAAGAAAGGGAGAAACAGGTTGAACTGTTATGGAAGAAAAATCGAGAGAGAGACATGCAGCTCCTATCTCTTCAGAAGCTGCAGGGGAACATCTGGCTTCCAGGAATAATAAGGGATTTGAAAGGATTTGCCCACAAAGGGCATTTCCTTCCAGCTGAAAAACCTCCTGGGAGGAGAAGACCTGATCCTAAAGATGGCTTGTGGAGACTCCCTCCACCAAGGCATTCCCAGCCCCATGTCAGATGAGCTACATGTGGGTACACACACGGCTCTGTGAAAGCTGGCTGAGGGTTCTGAGCCCTTGGGTCATCATCCTCCAGCAGCACTGCACCAGCCAGGGTTTCAGAGAGCACCCTTCAGTGTCAGGAGAGGCAGCTGCATCTGGATGTCAGGGGACAGGGTGTGCAGCTCCCAGCTGGGGAAGGAGGCTTTAGGTTTTGGCTGGACCTCAACAGCAGCTCTGTTGGCAGCCCTGGTCTGGGAAATGCACTGTGCCTCCTTCTCCAGCCAGATCCAGCCTGATCCAGGCCCCCCACACAGCTACTTTTGCTACTGTGCTGCCAACCCCACACAAAGTAGCTGCAGCACTGCCACACACACAGAGGGTCCCAGTGACCGATCTCCTTGTCCCTGCAAGTGGGAGGGGATGCTGAGCATGGACTCTGTTATTGCCTCCTCACCCGGGGGCTCTGGAATGCTTTGAGGTTATGGTGGGGTGCAGCTGGGCTGCTTGTGGCTGTCCTTTCCAGGAACAGGGCAGCAGGGCGAGAACAGCACATGGGACAGGTTTCTGCCGTGTCCTCTATTGCACTGCTGCGCAGCACTCAGGTGCTGCAGGTGAAAGAGTGGGAGCAGACCTGGCGAGGAAGCACATCTCCAGCTCTGAGTCCCAGTGTTTAGTTGACAGAGCCCCACAATCTCAATGGCTGAGTGACCTCATAATGCTCCAATGTTGCTGCCTAGCAAGTGCTGGGGGATGAGGAAACAGCTGCCGGCCAATGCTGGACAGCTGTGTGCTTTCACGCTGGGTAATACACCAGAACCACACTGCAGAGGGCTGCTGGCCTGACTGTTCCTATGGAAACTCCTTTCAAAGGAGGAAGGCAGACAAACGCCCACCCGGTGATTCTGGGTGCTGGCAGGAACTGGATGCTCTTGCAGGCCTGGGGCTGACTGGGCTGGTGGCAGCAGCTGCTGTGACCCCAGTGTGAGGCTGTGGGGAACATGGCCAGGCAAGGGGGTGATTCCTATGGTGCTTGAGCTTCCTGGAAGGACATTTACTCTATCCGCACAATCTCAGGCAGTAATGAAGGTAGTGAAATAAGGAAATGAGCTATTGAAGGAGAGGGGTCAGATCACAGCCCTCTCCTAGGACTAGGGATTGCAGCACTGTGGCAGTAGCAGGGATGATGTTTGGCCATCCACAGTTGTGCAGGTAGTCACAAGGACACCACAGAGAGCAAGCAAAGATTTGGAGGCAGGATCTGTCTCTTTTCCTGGTGCATGGCACTTCCATGTCTGGAGGTGAAAGAATGCTTTGTCACAGGATGGTTATCCCTGCAGGTAGAGCTGTGCTGTGGGAGTGCGTTTCTGCCACAGAGGCTTCATCCTGCATCTGCAGTCCAGCCAGAAAGATCCCTGGCCAGAGTCCTAGTGGGGTTTGCAGCGGATGGGCATGGATGCAGGAAGGAACAGTTGGGATGACAGAGGGGAGGCAAGGAGCTGGGCTCTGTCTGTCCATATTTTCTGCAGGGACCAGACCATGGGAAACCCACTGAATTTCCATAACAGGATGGTGGTTAAGTCTGGCAACCATGGGTCTGCCTCAGTGAGCAGATGTCTTGGGGTAAGCAAGGGAGACAGATGTGCCCTTGGGGAAGAGTTGTCTTGCTGCCCTGGAAATTGCAGAAGTTTAGTTAAGTGCATGACATTGCAATTCAAGTCTCCCCTGGCCCAGGCAGTGCCTACGGGGTGCTCAGGCCTTGGTACAAAGGACAGGGGTGTTCAAATGTCTCTCTTCCCCTCCCCTCCCTTGGATATTACAAGACAGCATGGAACAAGGCTGATGGCAGCAGCCTCAACAACCCCGGTGCTCAGACTGCCTGGTTTGCCTTCCCAGGGTGAGGGCAGGTGATCAACATCTGATGTGCCCAGTGTGAGCTCAAGCAGCAGTGCCTTGGGCCAGCAAGTAGCTGCTGAATTGAAGAGCCTCCCATGCCACCCTGGGGGCATGGCCCTGTCTCAGGGACACTGTGGCCTATCACACAGGGATAGGGACTTTCCTGGCCCAAGTGGGAACTGCAGCTATGTGGGATGCATGGCAAAGCTGCTGAGGCATTACTGGAATAGAAGTGTGTTGGCATCTGCTTGGGCTGAAACTAAACAAAAGTGATGTAAAGCCATACATTAATGCTTGGGCTGTCAAACACTTTCAGGTGGGCCTCTGCCTAATTGAATCCATTTCTCTGGGCAGAGAGAGCTGGAAGTGATGTGGGTAAAGGCATCTCCTGGTCGCTTTTAATTAGGTTTCTGTGCTGGTTGGAACTTAACTGCTTCTGAGGTGATGCATCCATCATGATATGCACAGCATACTCAGAAGAGAGTGACTGCTCTCCTGTTTCATCACAATCAAATTCTGGAACAACCTTGTCTTGGATATGGAAAGTGGTGAGCAGGTCTCTCACTAAATTAGTTTTAGCAAGAGGAAGACCAGGTGCTTCCAAGAAGATTGATATCTCCTAAAAGCTGATTTGCTCTTAACTGTTGATGAGGCTTCAGCAGCTTCAAACTGTCTGAGCATACACTGGAGTTCTGCATTGGAATAACTCTCATGTGGCTCTGGTAAGCCCTCAGACACCTGAGCAGACAAGCATGTGCACAGGTGACAATGCTGCATGATCTACAGATACCCAAATCAGAGGTTCCATGATGGACTCTGCAAATTATTTTGAGACATGATATCCTGTTGTCTCTTGAAAACCTTGCAGGTATGCTGACAAGGTCATGCATCTGCCATGAGCCTACTTGTGCCAAGATTATTGAAAATAACCCAAGTCAATTGCACAGACTTGGGTACCCCTCACTTACAAGCTCATCCATTTCATCTTGCATTTAGTTCTTTCACCCTTGAAAGAGACTGGTTGCGACCGAGTCTGGCAGCAATCACTTTTGACCCCAGAAATATCTTCCCATCTTGTACTGCAGCTGCCTATGAAGCATTTGAGCGGTGCACAGAGACACCTTTGTGTGTGGGGCATTTCTGCTGCAAGCGACTGAGCTGCAGAAGAAGATAGTGCAGTTCCTCTTGCCAGGTGTTGTATCATGGGGATGTAACCCCTTGCCATGTGTTGTATCATGGAGATGTAACCCATGTAAACATGCAACCATGTTACTCTGGGCAGGCTTAAATTTTGTCTTTGCTTAATCCAATCACATCCAGCTTTGGAAGAAAATTCTCCTGGGACACCAGGACTAACTAAGGAAGATTTCTGATGGACAAGATTCTTTGAGTCCAAAATACTTCAACTCCAACAAATACTAAGTCAGGCAAAAATGCCAAAAAGTCAGCACAGATGAATAAAGATATCATAGCCAAACGAAAACATGAAAAAGAGGCATACAGAGGGTAGATGTAGGGTTGGATAACTGGGACAAATACACAAACATTGTCAAAGCATCCAGGACTGAAGTTAGAAAAGCCAAAGCCCAAGTGAAATTGAATCTGGTTGAGAATTCAAAAACAATGGGATGGACTTTTGTAAGTATATAGGTAATAGATGGAAGAGCCTGTAACGTGGTCAACATCGGTCAATTTGTTTGCAAAAGACATATGTCTTGGGGATGGTTTTTTATCCCATACCCATTTTTGGTTTTGTTTTGTGTCCAGGGTGGTTGCTGCCTCCCCATCCTCCTGACCCTGGCTCTAGGAGTGTTGCAATGGGTGGGAGCCAGCCTGGGATTTTCTGTGAGAGGTGGGGGGGGCGAGGGGCGGTTGCTTCCTTCTGTTGAGGTGTGTCCTCTCCATGGCCACATGGTGCAATCTCTGATGAGAGAGACTTGTTGCCATGTGGTTTTTGCCTGCTTATTTTTGTTCTTTTCCTTCGGCACTGTGACTAGAACTTACTAGCTTGTTTCTCAGCTTCTCTGCTGCCTGGGAGCTCAGAGCCAGGGCATGCCAGCCCCAGGTCCCGAGAGCATCCCGTTCCTGGCTGGGAACTGCCCTCTTGGCGCAGCCCAGCCCCGGTGTCAGCCATGGCCTGTGAGCTACCCAGGGGAGCAATTCCCTGCTCAGCCCCATCGCTCTGCTGCGGCCCCAGTGCTTCTTGTTAAACTGTAACCCAACAACCGGCCACCCCAGGCTTCTGGCACCGCCCTTTGTTTGTCATCCCGGTGCGCCTGCCTTTGGCATTCCAGCTTGCTGCTTCTGAGGTTTCCTGCTGCAGTCCATTCTCAATGGATACTGAGACCGACTGCTTCTCTCAAGTTTGCCAATGAAATCCCCCTCTCTCTTTCTCTTGCTGGCCCACCAGCCAGTGCCCTGTGGAGAGGCAGCTGCTCTTGCGCCACAGCGCCCCCTGCAGCCGCGGGGGACTCATCGCACCTGCCCCGCCCGGCCGGGAGCCAGCAGCGCCCCTGCTGGCTATGCCCGGAACTGCACCAAAGGGGAGGGAGCCTGCAGCCGAGAGCCTGGGATTGAGTCTCTGCTTCTGTTTGGTGTTGCTGCCATCGTTGCTGTTTGTTTCTCTTGCAATACATATATATACTAGTAAAGAACTGCTATTCCTTTCCTCATATCTTTTCCTGAAAGCTTTGTAATTTCAAAGCTATAATAATTCAGGGGGAAATGGGTCATATTCTCCATTCCAAAGGAGGTTCCCGCCTTCCTTGGCAGACACCTTTCTTTTAGACCAAGACAACATGGAAAAGCTGAGGTTACAAAGGGCACATATCAGGCACATGATAGACAAGAAAATAATCAGGAATAGTCACCAAGAGGAAGTCATGCTTGATCAACATAATTAACTTTAATGAAAGACTGGCCTAGTTAATATGTGGAGAGAGTTGGACTTTGCCTGGACTTCAGCAAGACCTGTGGCTCTTTTTTCCCACAAAGTTCAAATAGTCAAGCTGTGGATGTACAAGCTCAATGAGCAGACAGTAAAATGGATTGAAAACTGACACAATAGCCAGCCCCAGGAGTGAAAACAAGTCTAGTTGGAGGTCAGTAACTAGTGGTGTATCCTAGGGCTCAATGTGTTGAATTAAACCTGGATGCATGTCTGTACCCAGCTCCTAGCAAGCAGCTGCTAAAAGCTGAAATCTTGTTGGGAAGGACTTGAGGAAAAGCTCCACCATGCAAAGAATGCTTGCTTTCCATGAGACAATTTGGTGTCAATTCGGGTTTTCATCACAGACTTCTGTAAGTCAGCAGTGAGGAAGACAGCCCTCCACAGGGTGATCCAGATCATCCCAAACTAGATACTTAAAAGAGGTCACCACTCTCTATAAAGGCAGCTGAGGGATGTACTTAGATATGGGCTTTTAACTTACGGGTATATGTGGCTAAGTGAAATGGAAATGGTGTATTTACAGGCAAATACTTACAATTTCCAAGCTGTGATAAATCCAGTTAATGCGCGGCTACAAGTACCTGATGGTTGCCAGCTGCTTCTCTCCAACTAATTGCTGTCAGACTATTGGTGTGAGTCCAAATGGTCAGTGGCTTAGGGTGGGTGGTGGGTGCATAGAGTGAAGCAGACCCTCTAGAGTGGAGGAAAGAGTTAATTTTAGTTGTTTTGCATAACACATACTTCACTACTTTTCAGCTGCCTGCTAAGACTTGATTTCAAACTGCTTTTCCAGAGTGGGTATCATTTTCTGACAAGCTGTGAAGAAGCAGGCAAGTGTGAGCAAGGGGAAGTGAGAAGTGGAGAATCGCCAAATATTGTCTTCAAACACAGAACAGAGGAATTGAGAACACCCTTCATGAAAGCATCCTGGAGTGGGTTGGGTAGAAAGTGTCTGCCCTAATTGTCCTACCCAACCTCTTCAAAGATCCAGTCCTAAATGTATCCAGGACTGCAGACCCCACAGGAGCACTGGGCTCTTAGAGTAGGCTCAGATGAATCAGGGACCTTACTTAACACTATCCTACGTGTTATTATTACCCTCTTGTAAGAGTCATCAACTTCCCTGTCACACCAGTGAGATGCTTTCATCCAGTTTGTAATAGGGCCTAATCTGGCTTTTCCCAGAGGAGTTTCTGGAAAGCCAGGGCTTGGTGAAAACTCTGCTGCTAGTGTGTCCCCATTTGTATCTGTTTTTCTATGTGTCATGGTTTGACTATCTCATCAGGGCACATGGTGGAGCAAGGAGGAAAGAGCTAACAGAAGTGTGGGATAAGGTCAGACGGAGTAATCCGTGTAGGGTCCAGCAGGGACTGGTGAGCACCTGCTGCCTCCTAGCCTTTCAGCATGCGCTGGGCAAAGCTAATTTCCTCAAGCTGATCCCTTGGATCCTCCGCTCACAGTCTGTGCTTTCAAGTTAGCCCTACTGTGACCTGAGATTCAAGTGGCTTTTTCCTTTAACTGAGGTCCAAATCAGAGCCACATCAGGGCTGCTTAACATGGTGTCTCCTTAAGTGGCATCTTGAAGTTATCCATATTCAGAACATGGTACTGTGTCTTCTGTCGAGGTGAGCCAGGTGAGCTTCTTCAGGGCTGGGAGCACAACCTGGAGGACACATGGGTCTCATGGGGATGGAAAAATATCCTCAGAGCCCTGTGCTGTGGCTGCTTGATGGCATGAGCCTGTGGGTGGCCGTGTGGCTTCCGCCCCTGGCCCCAACTGTGGACCCCCTATCCCAGACACAGGAGTGAGAGCAGGCAACGAGGGAGGAACTGGGAATGGAGAGGACAGGAGCCCTGAAAGGAAGAGGGAAAGGAGGGGGCAGGAGCTTTTTGAGGGAGGTTCAGCAGGTTTTGGAAAGCACTGTGTTTGTACAATTCAAGCGGCCTGAAAGGAGCAGTAAAAGAAGGGGTCAGGGCTGGGCAGCAGCTGCCAGGGAGTGAATGTCCCCCGCTCCTTTTCCCTTAGTCTGCTTTGTCACCTGCCCACAATGAGTCTCAATTTATCACCCCAGGAGTCTGCAATAAGTCAGTCATCTGCCTGTGGCTGCCTAGCCCCTGTTTCCAGAGAGCAAGTCTCCTCATTCCCATGGGTAAGTGATTAGGCAGCCATGTACACTTTGAGTAGGCTCAGGGTGGAGGAGCTGCTACTTCCCCTTGGTTCTGGGCTCTCTGGCGAGACCAGGTGTCTCCTCACTGCCCTGATTGTCCTGCCAGGCACTTGCACTGCTTGTCACTGCCCTGCTGGGCAGCAAACCCTGGCTGGAAATGAGGCCTTTGGACAGTTTTGGGGGAGAAGCAGAAACTTTGGGCTATGTATGGCTCATCCTACATTGCAGGAGAAGGTCCTATCAGACTCCAGTGTTAGGTAGGGTACAAAGCTCTGTCTGCTTCTCTCTCTACCATTTTACCCAACTTGTTTCATGATCTTGCACTCAAGAGAAAGGTCATAGACAAATATCTGTGCTCCCCTCATACAGAGAGAGATCATGATGAAGAGCCTCATGATGAAGCCATGACTCACGTGAGGACAGATAGGCTCAATGAGGATGTTGGTGCAAAGTGAGGTTGTGCTGAGATGCCCTCTAAGTCCAGCCTTGTGTGCCACTGGGACTCAGTTTCCACAATGTGTTGATGTTCCCTACTATAGAAAAGCACCAGCTGAGTGTAAAGGCTGATGAAACAGGTCCCGACAGGACCAGTTTAGGGTAATTGCACTGGCAAAGGCTGTCCTGTCCATTCAGCAGGGCCCCAGGAGCCAGGCTTTTTGCAAACCTGTGTGCATTTCTATTGCAGACATTGTCCTGTGTATTTCCTTTGGACACCTTGTCCAAGGTATGGATGATGAAGGTAGGATGATTTGCTCTGGTAATAGAAAGCATGGGGAGGGAGGCTTAGACTTGCTGTTCTGCTGTCCATTCTCCCCCAGCCCCCTGCCCAGACCTTTACATAGTGCTGCTGAGGACAGCAGAACTTTACACCTTGCACAGCTGCCAGACTCCTGGCTATTGCAGCTTGGATGAGAGGATAAAGGGTGCCCAGGCTGCTACAGATCCTCTAGCCTTTTTAGCCTTTTATGTGCTCTGCCAGCCTCTGAGAGGGACCAAGCTGGGGGAAAGCCTGGCCTGTCTGTATCTTCTATCTCCACAGAGAAACCCTGTCCATGGGGATGCTTCTTATGGGCCCTGAAGGGACTAGGCTGGGTTTTGCAGGGCTGTGGATACCACATGGGTCTTCTTGTTCAGGCTCCTGAGGTATGAGCTGAGTAATCTCAGCAGGAATGGGATGAATAGTAGATGTACTCTCTGTACTTCATGCCAGTCATTCTGACATGTGGCATGGCCTGTCTCTGTGCTCACCCTCAAAGAGGTGATGAGCACATCTAAGGACACACAGGGTATTGTCTGGTCCAACCTAGGGCATGAATAAGCAGAGCTCTCCAAAATTTCGTGCTTTCTCTCCCATACCTCTAGCCCAGCCCTTCTCCACCCAAGAGCTGCTCCTCTGCAGCCACTAAATTACCTCTTGCCTGCAGGAAAGAGAGGCCTTGAACTGTCTCTGTTGTCACCACAAACACCATGGCAGCAGGGGAGGATGGGTGGTAACCCTGACAATGCCAGTAAGCAACTTGTGCTGTGCAGTGTGACCAGCAGCCAACTCATCCCACCAGGTAGACCCCGGGGCAGTGACTCACAGGGGTGTCACAGTCAGCATGGTCCAAGCTGGTGTGTGGGAATTGCCCATGGTGCTTGGAGAAGACTTGCTGATTAATGGGATGAGTGCTCTTCTGCTGATTACATTTATGGCTGCCTCCAGGGAACATGTCCTAAGCCCTGGTTTTTCTGGCTTCTTGTTTCCCTGCCTCTTCCTGGCTGTCATGTTGCAGACACAGTCTGTGAATAGTGTCCTGACCAAGAACCTGGAGCACATTCTTCCTGTTTCCTCCTCCATGAACTGGTCATGAGGTGGGTGGCTTTCTGTTTTCATTAAGCTGTGTGTGCCCCATCCCATCCCATCCCATCCCATCCCATCCCATCCCATCCCATCCCATCCCATCCCATCCCATCCCATCCCATCCCATCATCCATCTGCCCATAGCTGTGGTTGCTGCTGGTGGCTATTAGCTGTGACAGTGACACTTAGATCCTATAAGGGGAAGGCCTGAATGGGAAGCATAAAGACCTTGAGGTACTCTCTTGAGCCACTAATGCCTCCGAAAAGGAAAATTATCATAGTGGCAGGAAAGGACACCTGGAAGGAGGTGCAAACACCAGCCTAGCATGACTGGTAGTGTCCTGTCTGCCAAGCTTTGCCTACCTAGTGCAAGCATGAGCTTCTGCCCTTGGCTGGTGGCTCCTGGGGCACGCTGAGGGTGTGGGTTTGGGGCTGCCTTCCCACTATGTGTTGTTCAAGTGGATGAGCTCCAAGTCCTGCCCCCCAGGCCCCTGAGCTCCTGAATCAACACTTCTCCATTCCAAGGCTTCTCTCGTTCAAATATTCAACTTGGTGCCTGAAGGTGAGCACCTGCTGGCCAGTGGAGTCTCAACCTGGTGATGGGAGAGGTGCAGCAGGACAAGATGAGTGGCTCACCCCTGAAAATTCCCAACCCATGTCCTGGCCACGTCCTAGTTCAGAGACCTCTTCCTGTGTCAGAGCCAGGTGGTTTCTTATGAATCCACAGGGAGCTGGGTTGTCCCTCCCAGGGTTCTGTGGCAGCCATTGGAGGCCACCTTCACTTGTGCCATGGAGGGAGGTGGTTAATGAAGCATGTACTAAGAGGTCCTGGTTGGTTTTTCAGCATGTATCTCTGACAGGTGGCGCAGAGGAGAGCAGTTGCCACATTGTTCCCAATGCCATTTGATCCAAAGAGCGCAGGCAAGGACAAAGCCTGTGAGAGCTGCTACACCACCCCACTGGCTTTCTGGTTGCTGGTACTGCTTGCCTTGAAACAATCCCAGTGGGGTGAAATGAATTGGCCAGGATGTGAAACCAGGCAAGTGTCAGTGGCTCCCTCTCTCTTCCCCAAAATAACACTCCCAAAGGGGAAACAACATCATAGCAAGGTAAGTCTCTCCATCCCAGCCTGCTGTCTGGATGCATGTCCTTGCTGGTGTTTGCCCCCGGAACAAAGTACCCAGGACCTGAACTCCCTGTTGGGCATCCTGAGCCGGCGTATGAAGACAGTCACCCTTCCCCATCACCATGGACATTGGTATTTGATTTATTGCATCTTCAGGAGGGACTCTTAGACTTGCCTTTGGAGCTGAAGGCAGATCTGAGCAGCTGTGTTTGGCATGGCGGGGTCCAGTGGTTAGGGCTATAGATGAGAGGGCAGGACTCCTGAGCTCATTACTGTAATGAAGCTCGGGGAATTGGGGTTGCTGTTTATGGAGGTTTCCATTTAAGGAGGCCAGACTAGATGATGGTCCCTTCTGGTCGTAAAACATATGAAGCTACAAATAACTCAGCCAATAATTGGAAATTTGAGTCTCATTCCTGTGAGTATTACAGGCTTGCTGGATTGGAAGTTACAAAGGCTGGACCGAGCTTTCCTCGTGTTTTAAGAGAAGTCATTTCCTGGTAGTGGGTTGTGTTGGTTTCAAAAGACAGGTGTCTGCTAAGAAAGGCAGGAGCCTCCCTTGGAATGGAAAATGCAAACCCACTCCCTCTAAATTATTATAGTTTTGAAATTAAGGGGGCTCTCAGGTAAAAGATATGGGAGTAGGAATAATAGTTCTCTATCAGGAAAAATGAAAAAAAAATTCAGTAATATAAAACAACACTGACAGAGTCAGAAATATGGTCTGACACTCTGTGCGTCAGGGTAGTGGCAGCAGTCCCATTCCATGGTGGCTGCAGTGCTCCTGCAGTGCCAGCTGTGGTTCTGTTGAAGCCATGATCCTGTAAAAGGGTGGAGTTTTCCTCTGAAGCTCCAGGAGTGGTGTAGATGGGCCTGGTATTTCTCTGGGAGTCCAGTGGAGAAGAAAGCTGCTTCTCTGGGAATCCAATGGAAAAAGGCTGCTGTGGTGTCCCAAAGCTCAGATTGGATCCAGGTAGGAATGCTTGGCTCCTCCCCTGGGCGGATCATCTCCCCATGGAATGCTGGAATTGGATCAGCCATGCAGGGACACTCACTGGCCATGGACAGCAGAGATCTCCTGCAGGTAGGATTGGTTGTGGAAGAGATAAAAAAAACTGCCCCATGAACAGAGAACAGCCCCACCTCTAACAGATGGTAATAGAATGGACACCCCTGGCCACATCTTGCATTTGCAACCTAAGACATGGGTCCCCTGAGCAAATCCCAAGGCTTTGGCGTTGGTATGGAAGCATGTGCAGGTAAATGACACCACTGTGAACTTGTGTCATGTCCAGTGTGATCTGGATGCGGCAAATAAGGATAATAAAGTCGGAAAGGTCAGATTTCTCATTATCATGTCTCCTCTATAGTTTGGATTGACCTTGGTGTCCTTATCCCATCCCACAAAGCATGGACAGAGCATCCAGAAAAGCAAATGTGATGCTTAGTAAGAAAACTTGGAGGGGAAAATGCTGTTTTCAACATGCATCTTCACCTGCTGGTCAGGGTGTATCACTTGAGAAGTTTTATATCCCTAACATGTCTCTTAACTTTGTTACTGCTTTTTACTTGAACAAGTTTTACTGATTTCAGGGTTACCAGGGTAACCCTGGTGTTGGGCATATTTGGAGGCATGGAAGGAAGTCATGAGGATGGTGGAGGACTTTTCTCTTTGAGGCTTTTCTCAGCAACAGGATTGTGGCCACCTGGGCCTAAATGGGACTGTGAGGAGACGTTTCATGACAAACTTTGGGAATTTATCACCAAATGAGATTAGGAAGTGCTGTTATCACAGTTTTTTGTACAGCCCCCGTCAGTGTTGCATGTATTATTGTCTCTCTTTTTCTCCTCCCCTTTGCCGTATGTTCCTTTGTTTCACATAAGATAATTTGGACTGTCATCTTTGCTTTTTTAGCCCCTATCCATATCAATATTTCTTCTTTCCCTACCTGGCTGCAGCAACAGTTCCAGCGCTGTCAGGAGGACACTGCATCCCTAGTGCTACCTCCCAGACCTGCCACTGTCTTCTCTGCCTTACAGAATGGACTGAGCTGGTAGAGGCAACCTGGGTCAGGATATAAATCTGTACTCAGCCAAGCTTGGCTGATCATAACCAGTATCTTTTAAAAATCCAGGGAAAGGCTGTAGTGAATCAGAAGACTGAGTCGCTCTCTTCTTCCAACAGTGTGTATGTATGGAGCCTCCAAATGGGTAACAGCCGTGGAAAGCATATCCCTTGGGACCAGGGTAACAAGTCCCAGGCAGAGAAAAATGCACAAAGGGAGGAAAAGGGGGTGGCCATGTTACCAAGGGGATTCACTCCACAACAAATAAAAAGGTGTGATGAAATGCTGGGTTGCACATGAGCAAACATCAGCCAGTGGTATTTCCTTGAGCAGGACCTGAATACTGGGGCTGAGAGCTCAACAACTCAGCATTGCACAATGGATGGGCTGGAGTCTAGTCTGTTCTTGTTTTCCCAGTTAAATGCCTTTTTTGAAATATTTTATCCTTTGTGTTCTTTAATCTCTGCCATAAACTACATGGGACATGTCATGAATTAGTGCTGCAGCAGTCTTGGGAAGTTTCCATTTCTTGAATAAAACTCCTTCCCCTTATAGTTTTGTAGCTTTAGCACACACATCCCTTTCTTGAATCTAGAGAGCAAGGTTTAAAACAGGGGTCACAACAGCCGCCGAGCATCCTTCATTCATATCTAAAAAGACCTTAAAAAACCTTCCTATTCATGTCAAGAAGTCTTCCTGAGAAATCCTTTCTGCATTGTTTTTTGCTGACATCTGTACTGCCCCAGGTATGATTAATTCTCCTGCTCACAATAAAATGCTTCTCCTTTCCTCTGAAGCAGTCTGCAATTTCACAACTAGTTGGTAAAACACACCATGCATTCACCTTAAGCAGCAATGTGAACCCAGGCAGCTTTTCTTCTGACAGCATGAAGGAGATTTGCCCTCGAGGGAAAACAGCTTGGCACTTGTAGCTTTCTGAGGAAGGATGTCCCTAACAGAGTTTAGAGGTGTTGGAGAGAGTGGTTTAAGTTTCTCAAAGGACTGGTTGTTCTTGGGAAGCTCTTCCTAGGGTTTGTGAGGCTTGGGGTGGGCTTGGAAGGAGGGTGCATTTGGGAAATTACTGTGGGCCCTGGATCGGGCTGATCCAAGTGCAGCCCTCGGCACCCCGCACCCGCTGCTGTTTCAGAACATACTTCTCATTCCTGCAGCCTCAATTACTGCATCAGATCCCTTCCCTGCCAGAGCCCCCGGGACACAAACAGACACCCGCTGATCAGGCTTGGGCTCCTCTGGATCCCTGGGGCCCTGCGGGAGCAAAGGGGCCTCTGCCAACACTTCCACCCACACTAAGGGCTGCCCCACAGTTCTCCCCAGGGACCTGGGGATCCTTCCAGAATGAAACTCAGGCATAGATACTTTTGTGAGAGGAGAGGTGTTGGGGGGCTTGAGAATGCTGGGGTTCTACAGGGCGTTGGCTAGCATCTGAAGGATTAAACAATGATAGTCAGGAGCAATGCTGGTGCCAATGTTAGGACAGGACGGACTGAGACCAGGGTCCCTGGAAGACTCTTGTAACTCTCTGTGTCCAGGACAGGTCTGTGCTGCTTGTGCTGGGGTCACTCTGCCTTGCAGCTGGAAAGCCCCCCTATAAATCCTGCTGCAGGGAGCTCTCAGTCCTCACACGTGATGATAAAATCTGCTTGTTTGGAGCAGGGCTGACAGACCCTGCCCTATTCCCTGCAGCAGCTCTTTGGGGTGGTGTGTGAGGGGGGAGTTAGGCAGGGTTAGCGCCTGGAGGCTGCAGCCTGAGGCTGGGCTGGCCTGGGCTGGGCTGGCAGGGTGCAGCCTGGCTGATAATTTATCACTTTTGTTAGTGGCAGAGAGCAGGACCCAGTCATCCAGCACATGTGCAGCCAGGGAAAGCTATGAGCACTGGCTGCCCAGCACAGAGTGTAAAGCTCTCCTTATGGAGTCCAGCACCCTTGTAAAAACTTTAAGGTTCAACCTTTCATCGGCTGCTGCAGCTGAGTGTGCAGCCACTTGCAGGAGAGGTGTGGAGGGACGGAGCAGTAACAGTACCACCACAGAGCCCCTGAGATGGTGGCACCCCTGGTGTTTGGGCTTTCCCTGGGAGAGATTGTCAGAGAGATACATAAATGAGTACCCCCATCCCATGTGGTGACTGAACTGGGATCCCAAAACTGCCTTTAGTCCAGAAGAGCTTGGGAAATCACCAGTGAACAGAAAACCGAAGCTTTCTGAAGCCATGGAGAGCTTGGACTCAATGATCCTTGTGGATCCCTTCCAACTCAGCTTATTCTGTGATTCTGTTTTTTCAGTGGTATGCCTTTAAGGTTTATCTCCCTCTGTGCCATTGTAACCTGCCTCTATCACCAGTAAAGTGCTCGGTGACCACCGGCAAGGGTGAGGTGTCTTGGCTGTGTATATGCTGCCCAAGTTTGCTAGGTCAATTCCTAAACACCAACTCTCCAAAGGAGTGGTTTTGTTCTCTAGATAAGGCACACAAGTTCCTATTTTAGAAGCACAAAGAAGCTCATACAGACTGACAATGCAACTGGGTTCTGGTAGGGTGTTATGGGAGCATTGGTGGAATGCAGAGAAAGAAACCTGGAAGCAGAAAGAGCTGGAACACAAAAAATTGAAGACAAAGAATAAATCTGCAATGGGGTCTGGCAACAGGGTAGGAGACAATAATATGTACGTGGATGCAGATGGAAAACTCATGGCCCACTGTGCTGAAAAATCTCAGGATGGACCAGTGTGATGACTTCTGGATATCACATTGCCAGGGTGAGACTGGAAGGAAAGGACTGAGGAGAACACAGCCTGGAGGGGCAGGTGAAGGGCCATCTGGAGACAACCTACAAGGGAAACAAAACAGCCTTGGCTGCCATCCCACCCTGGTCTGTTATCTCAGGAATAATTGGTCTGAGAGCTGCTACTGTGCTCTGTTTTCTTGGGCTGTTTTGCCCCAACAACTGGATGTTTGCGTTCACATCTCAGCTCTTGTTTAGGGTGGGAGACTGGATGATGATGAGGGAAATAAAACACTGACACTGCTGAGCAGAAGGGGATGAAATCTAAGGTGCTCATCAAGAACCAGACTTTTCCAGATTCCTTTATCTGAGATTTCTGTGAACTTCAGTGGCTTAATTAATATTTTGACTAAAGCAAGCCTTGAAGGACAGATTCTCCCTCCTTGTCACAGAGCTGTGAAGACACAACATGCAGCATCCCCTTATTCCTCTTTAAATCCCTAAGCTTGACTTATCCAGGTGGCCCCATTTCTACCCCCCTGATATTCCTAGTGGGAAAATTAAGCAGAATGCTCTCTTCATGAATTGCAAGTTTCTGCCACTCTTTTTCCAAGTATCAGAAAGAAGGGGGAAACATAAGCCTACGGGATAAATCCCTTGTGAGTCCTGTATCTGTCCTGCCTTTAATTAAATGTTGTTAAATTATTCTCTGCTTCAGCAATTTGGTGGCAGAGACTGGTGTCTGGAGTAGCAGAGAAGATCCTTAGGGCTCAAATGGAACACGATTGTTTTGTAGTGTAGACCTCCCTTTAATATCCCGAGTTTTCTAAGTTCTTGTGTTGTTGGTAAATAGAGGCAAGAGGACAAAATAAAGGTGAAAGAAAAGTTTTTCTGCATAACTGGTGTATAGTGAGGAGTCAGGAACCTCTCTCACTGTGTCTGTGGCCTTTGGTGTGGAGCATTGCAATGCTGCAAACCCATTGGAAATGGCCCGAAAATGGGTTGCAGCAGCACCCTGAAGGCAGGGGCCAGTGGGTGGGGTCTCACTTCTCATCTTCACCCACCATGGCCTGAGCCACACGCTGCCCTGGCCAGCAGAACCCCGTATCAGTGTAAGTGGCCCCGTATCACTGCACCCACCACCCAGCTGGCTCTTTGTCCTCCCTGTGCCCATCCCTGCAGCCGCCCCAGGGCAGCTGCTTCCTCCCAGCACTGTTTGGGGTGTTGCCGTGGGAGGCTTAGCGAATTCCCCGGGGCTGTGGCTCTCCAGGAAGCCAGATACCAAATGCTCTTCTCTTCCCAGACCCTCCCAGAGCCAGAGCCTTTCCTCAGCATCTGTTTATAACTCCTGAAACTGGCCAGGCTGTTTGGTTTGGGATAAAGCACAGTCTGGCAGGACTCCTCCCTGCCACCACAGTGGCACACAGCTGCTTATCTTCCATGACAGACCCTTACCAAAAGCCCTGGGAGCTGGGCTGCCTGCACTGGCCCCAGAAGGCGTATGCCCGGGATGGGTGTGGGAGGAAGACAGCAACACCAGCTGGGTTGAATCATGCAGGATGTGCCGGGGAGCTGGGTGGGATGGCTGTGGTGGCAGGCGCTGGTACTGGAAGCAGGGAGATAGCCTGGGAATGGATGTGATGTGGGAATGCATATAGGGAGAGACGTGGAGAGCAGATGCTGGCCGTGCTGGACATGGTGTCCTCAGGGAAGTCTGGGTATTCGATTCCAAGCAGAAGAAAGTTCCTTTGGAAGCATTCGAGTTTGGGGAGGGGCAACATGCTTTTACCCCAGCACTCCAGGATTGCCCAGGAGGGTCCCAAACATTTTGTGGGTGACTGGTCAAGCAAGGCACTGGCCTGGCTGCTCATGCACCAGCTTGAGGACCTTGTGCTGGAGTGCTGGGGAGGGGAGCATATGCACATGGCAAAGTGGGCTGCTCTGCCCCTTCCCCTGTTCTGCCCCATGGTGTGACGGCAGCACCTCCTCCAACAGAGAATGTCCAGGGCAGAGTGTCAGCAGGATGGACGCAGGATTCCACCAGCACACCACCACTTCATGCCTGGCCTCTGTTCTGCCCAGCTGACCTTTGCACCAGGCTGGGGCTGTTCTCCTCCCTAGGAAAGCATATGGCACTTTCCATGCGGAGATGGACAGACCAAGACAAGCTGAAGGGCACAGCTCTGCCCATTGGTGTCACAGACACACGCAGACTCCTCTTCTTTCCAGATGTGGCTGTAGCAAGAGGATAGTGGCCCCACTGCCCACACAGAGGAAGCTGTCAAAGCCATGGAGCCCTGGATGGCTCCAGCCTGTCTCTGCCATACTCTGTGCACTGGGTCACTGCACTCCCAGACCAGCAGCACAGGGCACAGCCCCCAAGCACAACCTCCCACGGGCAGCGGGCTATGAAATTCCCTCTTTTCCCAGGCTGGTAAAGGAACAGTGGCTGCCTCCTGACACACTATCAGTATGCAGTGATAAAGACAGCTTCCTGTCACTGGAGCACTTGCTTTCATCTCTCACATGAGTTTATAGACAATATTAGCATGAAATCTATTTTAACCCTAGACTTTCTGCTGTAAAGCTCCAGCCATCATCCAGGCATGACACTGGGCCAGTACCTGCATGATGTAACGTGTTTATAGGGAAAGCAGAGCCTGAGGTCAGCTTGGACCTCCTGGAGGAGGGTGAGAATCAACAAGCATTCACTTGCAGGCAAGTCACAAAACCTGCCAACACCTTTGCTGACTCATCAAAATGGAAAGTTTTTGAGGATGGAGTTCAGTTTTCTGCATTTCTGATGGGAAGCAGCCAGAGGGCCAAAGGAGTGATGTGCCTGAACTCTTCCAGCCACCCACCTTCCTGAGGGCTGTATGCCAGAGCCTGGCTCCATCATGGGGAATTTGGAGATTTCAAGGTCTGGATCCAAATCATGGTGAAACCAATACTGGCACATCCCAGTGCCCCAGGGAAGGGATCTGCTGGCTATGCAGAGCTCTCCTCACTCCCACACAGCTGTTAGTACGCAGCTGAGGTGGCTCCCAGAGGGTAGAAGGTGAAGTGCCTGTTTCTCCCAAGCTGGACAATGTTCATGCAGTATCACTGGGGTGGATTCAGCACTGCTCCTTGCAATTCTCTTCTCTACAGGCCTTGCAGCCTGCCTTGCTCTCCAAAGTCATGGCCTTACTTGATCCACGAGATTCTTTGCTTCCACAGAGCCCCCAGATTACACCCTGCTGGAGTCCACATTGGAAGCACTCTGGATAAGTTCCTCTGCTTGGATAATGTTTCTTTGCAAACCTGGGAGACTTCTCTCTGGCAGAGCACATCTGAGCCCTCTGAAAGCTCCGGGGCTTGTTTTGCAAACCCAAGATCTGAGTTTGCTTTAATATGCCAAGGCTGGGGGCTCTGCTTTTTGGACACTGAAGTTGCTGGAAGACTTGGCTGAAGACATGCTTCTAGGACAAGATAGGAGAGATTTGTCTTCCTAAATCTGCCACCATCTGCCCTTACACTGTTCCCACTGGCTGAGTTGCTTATGTCTTATTTGTAATTATTTCACTGTGTTTCCAGATTGGGGGCAACACTTTTCTGCTCATGCCAAACACAGAAATTAAGGGGCCAGTGACACATGCCCTCTCACTGCACAGCTGCTCTCAGCTGGAGGGAACAGCTGGGCTATAAACCTCAATGCAAACCAGGGTAAGGGATGCTTGGACAGCCAAGGGACATGCAAGTCCTGTGGAGGCAGGATGAAGTATGGAGGGTGAAGGGGAGGTTTGCTGGGACTGGTCTCTGTGGCCATAAAAACCTTGAGCTGAACATTATTGGTGTGAGACTGGAGCTTGTTATTAAACAGGTCATATAGACGAGGGACTGGAGAAAATGTGATGACTGGGAAACTGGGCAGGAGGGTGAGAGGCAAAAAACCACAGAGCAAACCCCATTCTGGCAAGGTGGGCAGAGGGGAGACTGAGGTCTGCTGGTGACAGAGGCAAAGCCTTGCTACAAACACCATAAAGAAGATATTTCATTGCATCCTGTAAAGAGATTTCATTGCATACATGAAATCTCCTGGCAGGGCAAGCCAAGCCCTGAACTTGTCATTCATTTAAAATTCTATTGTTTGTCCTTCTTCCCATGGTCTTCTTTTTCTTTCTCCAACACTGGAACAGGAAGGCAGAAAGACATAGCTGAAATCTTGCTGCTTTGTAGGGGTCAGGGAGCAGAGTGGGAGTGAGAGGACAAGGGTGGCGACCCTCTGGACTGTTCCTTCTCCAAAGTCTGGTAGCAAAAAAGGAGCCGAAAATGAAAAAAAAAAAAACCAACAACATATGAGCCTCTCTTTGCCTCATAAAACAGTGCTTTAAAATCAGTCAGTCTGTTGTAGGAGTGTCCACAAGATGCACCCCTTCTCTAGAGACCTCCAACTGTTTGGTAACCACAAACCGCTCTATCACTTCCATTGGTGACTCACCTGCACAAACGTCAATGTCTCCCATGGAGGTGTTCATACAGCTCCTTGCATGACAAAGTGTTGGTCTGGATAGCCTCCAGATGCAGCCATCCATTACGTGTCAAAAAATAATCCTGCTGCTGAATAACCTCCACCACAAAGCCAGAGGAAGATTGATGCCTACTTGCAAATAAAGGCAGTAATAGCATGGCCCATCTTGAAGACCCAGCAAGAACAACCAGGTTGTTCCAGGGTTGCAGCAAGAAGGTCACAGCAGAAAGACCACAGCCAAAAGACACAGGGAGATGACTGCCATGTGAACTGATATGATGTCGGGACAGGTCTGAAAAGGCTCATAGGGTATTTCTGCAGGGTAACTCTTTCCTTTTTTTCCCTGACAGGCATTTCCCAAATCCTCAAAGCGGCTACAGCCCCAAATCTGACAGAGCCCAAGGAGTGTGTGGACAACACTCTCAGGCACAGGGTGGGATTGTTGGGGCGTCCTGTGCATGGCCAGGAGCTGGACTCAATGAACCTTGTGGGTCCCTTCTAACTCAGCATATTTCATGATTCTTTGATCCTCCAAGCAACTCAAGTAGTGGGAACATGGATCAGAGCCTCAGACATGTAGGACATCTCCAGTTGTGACAAGCAGGTCATGCCACGCGGGCTGGGAGCAAGGTCCTGTGGGGTCAGTAAGCAGGAGCATCAGGTTTGAAGTAGGCAAAGGAGGCCAGCTCCCCATGAGGAAGCAGGTCTGAGTTCATACAGGAGAGATGGGAAAATGAGACCACAACTGCAGAAAATTGAAGGAGCTCAGGGCAGAGTGTTTGTGGAGAGAAAAAAGAAGTTGCTGAACCATTAAGAGTAACTGAAGCCATCTCCTGAGGCACCTGCAGATGGGTACTTGGAAATGAAAAAACAGCTGTGAAATTCAATGGCTTTGTCCCCAGACTCAGCTGACTGCAGGAACAGGATTCACTGAGCATGGGTGCTGGGACACTGCATTGTGACAATGCAAAGCAGTTATTGAATTGCTTCAGAACAACAAATTGAGGCACATTCTCCTCAGACCATGAGCAGCTGGGCTGGACTGTGCTGTGCATCAGTTCTGTTGGACTGGAGAGGGAAAGCACCTCAGGAGCACTGTGAAAAGCCCACGGGACTTTTTCACAGAGCTCACGTACCAAAGGTCAGTGCTCCATTTTGGGCCTTGACCAAAAGGTTCAGATGACACTCAGATGCTCTTTCTCCTACATCTTTGCTTAGACATGAATCAAGTGGTAAAAGGTTGGAGAAATAAGCCTGATGGGGTTCCAGGGCTCTTATTTCAGTGGCTTCAGAAAGCACAAGGCTGGCAGTACTGTGAAAAGGTGGGACTATGTGCTGACCAGACCTCTCCTATCAAGTCAGGCCTTCTCCAGGTCAAATCACAAGGTGTTTTTAGGACATAAATTGGAAGGGTTAAAGAGAGAAAATGCAGAATATTAAGTTAAAGAGGATAAAATAATAAAAAAAGAAAGGTCTGTATGCCCATCTCTCCTTGCCCTCTCTGTCCTTTCTTTAGCACTCAGTCACCTTGTAAAAACCTGTCTCTGTGCCCCTAAGAAGTCTTGCTCTGCTGTCATCCCTGAGGCCAGGCCACCAGTCTGTTCCCTGCTTCTCTCAGCATATTCACAGCTTTTCTTAGCCACAGTCTCCTTTCCTGGTGATAATTTTGGTCCTAATCATGTTTTTCTCCACCTTTCAACTCTGTCTTACTCCCTTAGAATGAGTGTCCCATCTTCTCCCCAGGGAGGAAAAATCTGCTCTTCTCTTTTTCAAGTGATATGAGGGCAAAGAAGCACATATCCCCTCCACCACTAATTATCTCTGGAGATAATTAAAGCTGGAACAGAAGGAGGGAGCTTTCAAGATCTGTTGCCTTTGGTGTGGACGCAGTGATCCAAAGAGATCTAGGTGCAGTGGGACATGCTGTCTGCACCAGCTGAAGTGGGTGCTAGAGCCTTCAGCAGGCTGGGGCGAGGTGGGGCTCCCTTGAGTATGGAAGGGCATTTTAGATACTTGAGAGCTGGTACAGGATCCTGCAAGGAGCAGGAAAGTGACCCCAGCAGCCAACATCACCCCAATGTGTCTCCTCTCTGAGCTTGTAGGGGTGCTGCAGGGCAATGAAGGGGAGCTCTGTCCATGAAACCTCTGAGCACCCCTGTGACGGTGGTCACAAGGGTTTTCAGGATGAGAGAGAGACAGAAATGTTGATTCCATGATCAGAAGGCTTGATTTATTATTTTATGCTATATATATATTACATTATAACTATACTAAAAGAAATAGAAGGAAAGTTCTCAGAAGGCTAGCTATGCTAAGAATAGAAAAGAATGATAACAAAGGTCTGTGTCTCAGCAGAGAGCGAGAGCAGCTCTGCCGTGAGTGGTCAGTAAATCCAAACAACCACCCGAGACCAATCACGGATCCACCTGTTGCATTCCACAGGAGCAGATAACCATTGTTTACACTTTGTTGCTGAAACTTCTCAGCTCCAGCAGGAAAAATCCTAAGAAAGGATTTTAATGAAAAGATGTCTGTGACACACCCCCAGCATGGAGGGCACTGTGCATGTGTCTGGTGGGGCTGGCTGAAGAAGACAGCCATGGTCACTGTGACTCTCTTTTCTTGGCTTCCTGCATCCCAAGACTCTAGTATTTGTACATCAGGGCATTAATTCAAATCCAAACATTTCTGCTCTTCCCAGATTTCTGCAGCCCATTCAGCACCTTCCACCACTCTTGCACCACACGTATGTTCATCAGCTTTCACCCTTTTCCTCACCACACAGCTGAAGGGGATCTGGACACCAAGCTCTCAGAGGGCCTTTATGAACTTCCTACTTCTTAACCTCTCTGAGTCATTCTGTGCCTGCCTGACATGGCCAGAGTGTCACCTTATTTCAGAGCTGTGCTGGGAGCACCCATGCCTGGGCAGGGGTCCTGCTCCTCACCAGAAGATTCAGACACTACTGCCCTTGGTTTTTTTAGGAGGGGCTCCTTCTAATTTTCACTTTTTATTTTGAAACTGTTCACAGCTGTTCCCATAATTTAAAACATTTCTAGACCTGTGCTTAAAATACCTGCAGGGACTCCCAGGAGCAGCCAGTGCAGTGCAGAAGAGGTTCAGGTTTGCAAGCCCTTAACTTACCATGGGACTATTTGTCCCTTTAAGTTCAGTGCTGGAATGATTCAAGGTGTTTAAGCAAGGCCAAGGCCAGGGCATGGGAATGCTGGTCTTTGCCAGGCTTTGCCTTTAATTACCTTCTTGCCTGCGCTCCCCTACCCCCGCAAAGTAGAGAGATGGGAGCTGTGCAGACGGCCAAGGAGAAAGGTGAAGGGGAGGAACTGAGCTCCAGTCCTGGGAAAAGCAGGACCAAGGGTTGAGGGCTTTGCAAACACTTAGTGCATGATAAGATGTGGTACTGATGCACAGAAATAGTCCCTAGTTATCCTCATCGGCAAACCCAGCAGAGAAGAGCTGGAAGAGGGGTTTGCAGGGCCTGGAGAGGACCAGGCATTGCTTTGCTAAGGTGCTGAGCTCCTACTGGTGGCACTTTACTCTCACAGGCCACTGTCTCCCTGGGCTGAGGTCATTAAAGATGTCAAAGAGCTGTTTTTAACAGGATGGTGTGTTTGGTTTGATGCCTGGCTCTGCTCCAAAGGGAATAAAATCACAAGCTCCCTGTGGGATACATGTGCAGCTGCAGTGTCCAGGACTGGGGGCTGGGGGTATGACAGTGCTGTCAGAGGTGTTTTGGAGGGACAGAACAGTCCCTGAATTTTTGCAGCCCCCCTGGGGTTGCCATAGACGCAAGGTCATGCTGCAAGGTGGAAGGTGGCTGGAGCCAGGTTTAAAGCAGCTTTGGCTGCAGCTCAGAGGGTCTGGAACCTTGGGAGTGCTGGGAAGCACTAAAATGCAGCAGAGGGGCTCTGGGGAGGCTGAGGGAGATGGGAGGGTACTGGGTGGGCTCTGGAGAAGGCTGGTCTGCAGAGCCCCGGGGGGTGGTGGAGAGCAGAGGGGAAGGCGGATGAGAGAGGTCGATGGGAGGGGGAGCCCAATGGGAGGGCATCAGAATGCTGGTGGTGATCCTTGGTGGCAAAAGCTGCTCAAGTTTTTGACCATGGACCCTGTGGTGTGACCTGTCTTTGCTGGCAGTTTTGTAGGATGGACTTGGTGTGCTAAACAGAAACTGTTGATGAGGAGACAGAAACCAGCTGGGGAGGGAAGAAGGATGCAGAGGAAAAGCAGCCGGGGCCCTGGCAGGATGGGGCAGCCCTAGGTGGCTGGCATGTGGAGGGGACAGGGACAGGCTGGGGGGGAGTGGGGTGGGGAAATGTTGCCCTGCACCTGCAATAACAACATCTGGGCACAGGGCCTGACAGCAGGATGGAGGCTGAGCTGGAGTTACAGCCCCCACGGGAGCCCCTGGTGGCTTGGTGCCCGGGAAACGCCTCTGAGTCAGCCCCCTCTGCACCCAGGAGCTGGGCCACCAGCCCCACAGCTGCCTGGCTGGGAGCTCGTGTCCCCTGCTCGGCTGTCTCTGGGCACCCACTCTGTTGCACTGTCCTCAGGATCCCCTCTCTCTTGAGGAACCTGCTTCCAGAATTCTTCTGTTTCCCCCTGTGCTTCAGGGACCTGATGACCCTGGACACCTTTATGCCCTATGTATCCCCTCACAAGTCTTCTCTGTCACATGTAATGAACCCTGTCCACAGCTTTTTCCTGCCTGCCCCAAACTTTTCTCTGCTAGCATCCCCCAGCATGAGTGTTGCTCCCCGGTCCAGCCTCCTTGCAGGGGTTAATCCCTCCTGCTGCCCTCCCTGCCCCAAATCCTGACCCTATTTGCTCCTACTCTAGCTCAGCAGACATTGCTCTGCCATTGCCATGTTGAAACCAAGGTATTCCATACCTTTCTCCCAATGACTCCCTCTCCTCCATTTCCCTCTGTGTTCCCTGGTTTATCCACCACCAAATGTGATCTTCTGAGAGTGTGTGGGTTCATGTTGGTTCAGAAATTTCCCCAAAATAGAATGTTCCAGGCAAACCCTAGGGACTGTTTACTAGGTATCATCTGCATCAATTCCCAAAGTGTTTACAGTCACACACCCCAACAGTCTGGCTATTGCTTCTCTTGCAACTAACTGCAGGTGATGCAAAGAGGAGGAAGTTAATGGGATTTAGGAGTTAGATCTCACCAATGGGACCTGGGAGCCTAGTCCAGAATATTTACTTAAAGAAAGAATGGTCACAAAGTGTACATTGTCCCAAGCTGCAGGGGCTCCTCAGGTCATAAAACCAAGAAGGTCCAAGTCAGGAACCACCTATGCTGCCTGGAAGTGGGGAGATGGAGCACAGCAAAGCTTTTGCTTGCCCCTGGATAAGGACAAGCAAGAGGAGCAGCTGAATGTGAGAACTGATTTTTTGCAGCAAATCAGTGTTAAAAATGAGATGTATCCTTCCCTCCTTATGGCAGCTTGTCTTTGTCATAGGACATGCTGGAGATATGGTGAAGCTGGGGAGGGTCAATCTGCTCAGGTCAGGAGTACCTCAGATATGGAGTTAACAGGGGGTGTTAGTGGACACTAACACCCACTCCCAGCATCCCTTCTTTCCTTTGCTTCCTCTCTTTGTCTTTGGGCTCCTGCTCTGTGGCTTGAGGCTATGTCACAGCCCCTTGAATGCTGACATGCAGACTGGGCTTGCTGCTACTTCTGCTCCTGACTCAGCCTCATAGGCAGGAGACCTCACTCAGAAAGGCTGAACATAGTTTGTCTGCCCAGTAACCTGGCAACTGCACTAATGCATGTGTGCGCATAAAACACCCGCCTGAACCAGAGCCAGCACCCACTGCGGGCCGTATCCCCTTACACCAGAGACACGCTGCACTCTGCACTGCTGCTTCACCATGGGCCATGCTGAAGGGCAAAACCTGCCCCATATTTCTGTCTTATTCCAGACATGTCTTCTCCTCATCCATCTCGATACGGCACCCTGTGTTGCACCCGTAGCATACTCAGAGGTGAAGGAGGCTCTGAATATGAAGGGGAAGAGGCTCAGCCTGGCCTTGTTACTACTGAGAGGCACAATCACTATCAGGAATGCCCCAAATTCACCCACCTGAAAAATGCATCTGGGTGTTAAAATCACAGGGCTGGTTCACCCCCACCTGCCTGGCCATCAGAAGAGGAGGCTACCCCATGCCAGAGAGCAGGTCTTGAAGTGCTGTGGGGTACATGCTCCTGTAAGATGTGTTCCTAATGACCAGGTCTGTGTGCTCAGGGCTCAGGTCTGCTGTGCTCAAAGCCTCCTAACCTTGTGTTCAACTTCTCAGATTTATAGAAAAATGTTCCAGCAGTAGACAGTGAATATAGAGGATTCTAAGGCTGATTTGACTTTTCTGTAAGAGTATAAATATGGCATGTCAGATAAAATCTGCAGTGCTGGAGAGAATGTTCATGCTCCCCACCCAGCACCTCTGTGAGCTGGACGGCATTTGCATGAAGGCTTGGGGGCTGCGCTGGGGCAAGTCCCTTGAGGAGGAGACAGGAGGACTCATTCTGCTGTTTGAATTTGTGTTTTGCTGCTCCGGAGGTTTCCTAAGACTGGAGGGCACAGGGAGGGAGGTGAAAAGAGAGAGGTGGTTGATTTATAGCTTACCATCTTCTCTGATCTTGATCGCCCTTTTACTTGGGAGTCTCTCTTATCCAGTCATGGAGATGGGAGGAGGGGATCTGTTTCAGAGATTGCTGAACTCTGGGTGTTTGCTGTTTCCTGGAGATCTTTTGATGTTCCCTTTGCTTTAAAACATTTTCAATGTTAAGTTTTTCAGCCTCCTGCTGCACCTCGACTCTCGACATTGGGGCACGATCCATCACAACTTACCCAAACAATCTCCAGCAAGTTGAGACCTCCCCATCTCTGGGGCAGAGAGGCAATCTGTCCCTGCAGGACTCAGCACAGCTTCTGAGGCAACTCAGGCCAGGACCAGGGGCTGCTGTGGGCTGTGCATAGCTTGTTCCCTTCCAGGGTGATGAGGGATGGCAGGTGCCAGGGCAACGTGAGGGAAGGCTGCACTGCAAACAAACGGGGCGGATCGAGGCCTGGCACAAGCTCTGACTGAATGGAGCCCAGCACAATGGCATCACACAGGATGGAAACCACCTCTCTGGTAACAGGCTTGTGCCATTAAGTGAGTCCTATAACTAATGTTAAATGTTTGATTTAGGGCTCACTAGAGGAAGAAGCACAGAAAAAAACACTTTCAGACAGTGAAAGGTCTCCAGCTCTGATGATGCCTCTTGTCCAGCATGTGCATCTTGTCAACCCTGGTAATGGGCATCAGGTCTATTATTAAAAGCCCATCAAACAGTCCTTTTCCATAAATCTTTTCACAGCACTCTCAGTTAATAAAATTGATTTTGTTTAACTGGTGCTGTTCTCCAGAAGAGACAAGCCAAAGAACAACATTGCCTGTAAAACAATCTGTTTTGTTCTGTGAAAGTAATTAGTTTTTCTTGGACCTAATGTGCTTGGGGGTTAATTATTCCAAAACTGCCCATAAACTCCGAAGATGTGGGGATATTTTTGTGGAGGTGCTGAAGGTGCCAGTTCTTGCACCAAGGCTCTTTATGACTCTTGATAATGTTCATTATTTTCCTTAAATTATCAGCTTAGTGGCATTGTGTGCTTGCATGAAACTTTTCTTTCATAGCCTGTCCCCAAAAAGCTTCTCTCCTTTGTGGTTCAAACCTACAGCCTGAGAGCACCAGAGACTACAGGCAAATAAGATTTGCTTCTGCATTACTGATTTAATCATGATTTTCAAGCTAAAGTCAATTTTGCAGAGGGATGAGTTGTGACTTATCATGGCTGAGGCTGTCAGTGACAGCTTGTCCTTACAGCAGTCCCAAACAGTTTTTTTGGGATGAAAGAGGCCACAGAAGAAGATGGTCCCAGGCTTTGTTAGTAGCAATAATCTTTCCAAGGGGATGGTCTGTAAAGGTGAGATCGTGTTATAGATGCTGATGCTTCAGCTTAAGAGGAGCTTTTGGGTGGAAAAAAGTGAAAACTCCTGAACTTTCACTGCATGTTTGTCTAGAAAAAAAACATTCAACCAAAATAGCTAATAAACTCTTTTTCTCTTTTTTTCTTTTCTTTTTTTTTTTTTTTTAAGAAATGGCTATACATGGCCATTTTACTTGTAATCCAGCCAAGAATAATTTGTGGCAGGAAAGTTTGAGCATTTGTAAAAATAAAATAAAAATTTAAAAAAAAAAATTGAAAGTATGTCAGTGTTCTAGTGTGAAGCCAAACAGAGAGGTGGATATTCAGAGGGCAGAATAGCCCGGATAACACAACACACTGCATTTCTGGCCATGTGTTGAAATTAAGATTTTTTTTTTCCACATTTGTTTTATTAATCACACTACAGAACTCAGAGCAGCACTTGCTGATTTTTGACTTGTTAACATTTTTCTGTCCCATTGCCATTTGTTCTCCATTTGAGCTCTACACCTGCTTCTCATGTGATAAATTGGAACTTCATGCAGAGTAGAAAACCACCTCTTAGCCTGTCCCAGCTCATTTACCTTTTGCCTTCCTTTTGAAGGGTGGCTTTTGACCCCAGGGCTGTGCTGACTGAGGGGGGCTTCAGCTGCAGTCCTGGTTTACGTGGGATGGGCTTTCTTCATGGAAACACTTTCCATGGACATCAGGGGGTTCTGCCACGAGCAGATGCAAACAGTGGAGTGTCTCACCAGGGTGATTTGGAAAGGGAATCAACGTCCCACTACACTTTTCCCAGCTCACCACAAAAGACAGATTTTTGCAACAAAAGGCTAGGCCAAAGTTTTGTGGTGTCAAGTAGGGAACAGTGCAGGAGAGAGTTGCAGTGCCTGTGGGATAACCCAGGAAACGTGGCAAGGAGAACAGGTGGTGGCCGGGGATGATAAACAGAAGTGTCTCTGCACAGAGCAATTTGCCACAGGATGTTGCTGAAGCTGAAGAGAGAAGCGAGATTCCAGCCTTGTGTTGGACATTTGCATGGCTAACAAGAATATCCAGAATTATAATAGTTAATACTGACACCCTGTTTGGAAGAGATATCAGATCCGTGGCCCCAGGGCAAATGCCGACTGTAACAGATTAAGGAGAGGCCTCCAGTAGGGGATGGATTTGGGGGGGATTGGATTAGCTGACACCTGCCTGATGTGGGGACTTGCACCTTTTCTGAGTGCTGGACATTAACCCCTCCAGTGGGCAGCCCATCTCCCACCTAAGACTGCTGATTCATCAGGACGGAAATATTTCCCGGAGATCCGTCACTGTGGATGAAATCCTGATGGAAAACTGCCCAGTTTCCTGCCAGCATACCCTTGGCAGCGTGCCTGACCAGCTGGTAGCAAGAGGAGAACATGGGAGCCTGGCTCCTGAGTTAAACTCTCCCAACTCCTGTGCAGACGCTGAGCGAGGGGCGGCGGGCTCGCTCCCAGCTGGGGCACCATGGTGTTGTGGCGTCTTCCACCCTCCCAGCCCGAGTCTACCAGCTGGGGGAAAGGGGGAGAAGGGGGAGAGAGGGCCAGACTGCTCTGCCTTTTGTACAGATTGCTTCTGGGCTCTCATCTCAAACTGACCTACAAATAAATTTCAAGACACTAAAAGGCAGCGGTAGTCTTTGTGTTCCTCTTCTGTGCTGTCTGACCCTGCTCATCCACCCCTCCATTCATACCTCAGGCCTTCACCCCTCTCCCATCTTTTTCTGATCTTTGCACATTTCCTGGGTGACCAAATGTCTTCCAGGGCTGCAGAAGATCCCAGCGGGTTCCTTGCTGGCAGAGCTGGTATGTGTCCAGATTTGCGACTGTACAGAGGAAGCTGAGACTGGTCTCTCAGAATCTGGCAGCCTCAAATCCAGGACCCTGTCTTCTATAGCAGCACTGGCATAACAGCTTGGGGACACCCTGTCCCAGTGCTCCATTGTGTTCTTCTTCTCGGGGTGTGGATAAGCAGGACATGAACATGAGGATTCCATAGATGCAATGGTGTAAGTCCACTCCAGGCCTGACTCCTCACTCAATGTCTGCCTCTGCTGTTAACGGTTGTATGGAAATGGCATTTTTTTCTTGCTTCAAACATGTACTTGCCTAGTTGTTAAAATAACCCTGAAACAGAAAATTCTGCCAGTTTCCTCCCTGGAAAGGTCGCCTGTGCTCTGGCCATAACAAAACTCCCAACAGCCCACGCCATCCCTCAGATAAGCTGTCTTTCAGAGGAGAGCTTCAACAGCAACTGAAAACACTGGGCGTATTAAATTTCTGGGCATGGGAGCCGTGGTGGGATGTGCCACTCCTGGAAGAGTACACAGTGCCATCTAGCCGTGCTGGTCCGAAGTACAGAGCTCACCGGGCAGCCTCCCTGCCCCAAACCCCACCTCCAAAAGCCTGGTCACCCTTTTTCCATCCCCTCTGGAGCAGCTACTGGCTAACTAACATCGCCAGCATCAGGGGCAGGCAAGTGCTGATTTCAGACCTTTGGTTTTAGCTCATGGTGAGGCTTGTATCCCAGCAATGCAACTTGGCTGAAACAGTGACATTTTAGTGAAAACTAGGGCTTGAATTAGTTGGTCCCATATTTTCACAGTTACCCCCAGGGTGGTGGGTTTGTCTCCCTTCTATTTGGTGCTGGTGTGTTGGGTTTCCAGTCCCCCTCCTCTACTGTTCCCTCTCCTGCACAAATAATTCTTCTGGTCAAGGCCATTTTTTCCCTTCTCCACCTGGTAGATCTCTGTGCCAGCACTGGCATCCAAATCTGGAGAAAGATCAGAGATGTTAGGTCAGCTGGAGAGCTTGGGGTGGCTTTAGACTCCATCTAGCAACATGCTGAGCTCCTCTATTCCAGCACAGCCATGCTCATAAACATCTGCATCAGGTGTCAGAGGCTGTGCCCTCCACTTGGCTTCAGTCAAAGTCCCCTTTCATGCTGTGGCATTTCACCTGTGAGGAAACTGTGTCTTGCTGGTGCTGAGTGTTGGTCCTTGGCGCCCATGACGAGCAAGGCCTGTCTTTTGGAAATTTCACTGCTGGAGTTAACAAGGCTTTGACCGTGCTGTACTCCATCCATTTCTTCTTTCTTGCCCTCTACCATTTTTCCTTCCTTCTTCAGAAGATGGGATGGAGAGAGACATCTGGAATGGAGGGACATTTAAGACCTTATCTGGCTGGATTAGAATTTCACTAGGACTTCAGTCCTCTGTCAGGCACTGGTACAGCCATAGCTGCCATATTCAGTTGATTCCAGCTGCTGTCACCATCCAGGAACATCCACAGGACATCTTGCCTTTCTGAAGTCCCCTCCGCCTCCCGCCCTTGGCTACCTCACCTGCAGTTGTGGCTCTTCCCAAACCCCAGTGCTGATAGCATGGTCCTATATACAACACACCATGTTGTGTCACCTACATTAATTTCACTCCCAACTCCCATTGCTTTTTCTTATTCTGGTCCATTTCTTTCAGCTTCTTGTCCGTCCTGCTGTTCCATTGCTGGACTGTGTGGAGCAAGTAGAGTGTTTGCATAAATCTGAGATGTGTTCTTCTAGAGCATGTCTATTACCCTTAGGGGTATAGTGCCAGTGGTTGAAAATGCTCCAAGATGCCCTTCACTAGCTAAAATCCCATGTCCATGAACTGTACAAGAAGAATGGTGAGGACAGAGTCTTAGAAAGACTGGATCCTTGGGTGTCCTCTAGTTATGTGTGAACACAAGTTTTTATGAAGCTGATAACTTGGCAGAATTCATGGTAGCATTGAGATGCAGGCACTCACATGCACACAGACAAATTCTTTAAGGAAAGACCAAGCACTGTTTCTCCTTGGCCCAGTCCTTCTGGCCTCGATTTCCCTTCAGACAATCTAGCCCCAACTGGGGGTGGAATGCATTGGACCATCTGCAGGCACCAGGTGTCTGTGGGAGAGACAATTGTGTAGACACCTTCTACAGTGTCACTTAATGGCAAGAAACTGTTCTACCTGAACTGCTTGCCACAGGATGATGTGACTTTTTCCCTAGGAGCCCCCCTTTCCCTCTAGTGGCTATAAAGGCAGACTGAGCCAGGCTGAGGTGGAAAATTGCCCAGTGGTTAAAGTCTGGTGAAATCCAAGTGACTGAAAAGAGTGTTTTATAAGAGGAAACACTGCCTTAACACCAGTGCTTGCTGTGAGACCCACCTGTGACGGTGCAGGAATGGGGAGGCAGAGCCAGGTCTCAGTTACATCCTGCCTCCAGGGCATTTCTGTGCCAAGCTGAGTGTCCAGCTGCACTTTTACAGTCATCTCCCAAATGCTCTGGTAGTGACAATGGCATTTTGGAGAATGGAAAGCAAGATGTGTCCTGGGCCACAATGAGATGTCCTTAGGGGACATCTGAGGGATCCTATCCCCCAAGAATGCCTGGGTGAGTGCAGAATTCTACTGGACAGCTGCATCCCATAGCTTAGTGTGGGAAAATGGGAAAAAGTTACCAGAATAGGAAAAAAATAGGAGAAAATGAGAAGAATGGGAGAAAATTAGCTTTGTCCAGAGACAGTTTGCATTAACATTAAGGAGAAACGTCAACAACAGTAGTTATGACAAAACAGGAAAGTTTTCATCCAAAGATAAAATTTTCTTTTGGCTGTGAAAAGTGTTAAAACCCAGGAATGAAGCCAGGACTGCCTTTCTGGCTCTATTAGATATAATGTTGCCAGCCTGCATGACAGAACTGCAAGTGTCTCTAAAAGTAGTATTTTTCTTAAAGCTTTGCCTGCTGTAGCCAAATAAAAAGCACCTAGTAAAGAATTATTATTATTATTAAGCCAGTCTCATGATTTCTGTAGCCTGATGTTTTAAAGATTGTTCAATTGTTTATCCTCTTTGGCAGTCCCGTAGGTGCCAGAATACAGCTGGAACCTCACGCAAACCTCCAAGCATGAGAACACGTATTTCTTGTGTCTTGTCTTGAGTATTGGGTGTGCTGAGGTGCTGCCAATGAACATTATTTCAGCCAGGAGTTGTTTCCACAATAACCTGAGATACTGGAGTTTTGTGAATACCTACAACACTGAGCTTTTATTTGAAAATAAAAATCATTTTCTAATCCTCCCAGTTGCAGAGGAAAAGGGTTGAAAGACTTTTTTGAAAGCAGTTTAAGTACCCCAAAAGCAGAAGGCCTACCAACCAGATTAGCGCAGGTAATATTTAAACAAGATTGCAAGTATTTTGAAGTCTAATCATACTCTGTGACTAACTTGGCAATGGCTGGGGCGAAGGTGATGTGAGCAAAGGAAAGGCCATCATTTTCTCTCCAGCTTAACTCTGCCTCTGCATCTTGTATATTAAAAAAAAACACCTTTGGGGCACATTTCTAAAGGGTTTTCCAGGACTGAGGGTCAAGTGTGTTCTTGGAAAGGGCAGGGAAATTTTAATTTGGGTACACAGTGAAATGCACAAGGTAAAAGGTGTAGATGGAGAGGTTACCTGATGTAATGCAAACTCTAAAGGAACAAAGGGGACCAAGCATTTGCCAAGACCTGGGGGAAGGTCTGGAGCACAAATCTGGTGAGGAGCAACTGGGGAAGGTGGGGAGGCTCAGCGGGTCCTTCTCCCTCTTCACAACTTCCTAGCAGGAGAGTATAGCCAGGAGGTGGGAATCAGGTTCTTCTCCCTGGGAACAAGCAGAACAAGAGGAAATGGCCTCAAGTTGCACCAGGGAAGGTTTAGATTGGATATTAAAAAAAAAATAAATTCTTCACTGAAAGGTGGTCAGGCACTGGCACAGGCTGCCCAGGGCTGTGGTGGAATCACCATCCCTGGAAGTGTTGAAAAAATGGGAGTTGTGATGCTTGGAGACATGGTTTAAAGGTGGGCATGGGTGATGGTGCTGGATTAATGGTTGGACTCAATGATCTTTGAGACCTTTCCCAGCCTTAACAATTCCATGACACAAAGCAGGTCCTCTGGCTTCTCTGAGGTTCCGCACTCATGTCCTGCCCCTCCTCTATGTCCTCTCGGCCTGACACCAGGGCAGGGAGGTTTTCTGGCTCTGAAGAACAATGCAGGTTATAATAGGTGTTTGGAAACACTTTTGGAGTGGTTTACTGGAACCCCAGCACTGCTTCTGGGAGGCTTAAGGCTCCAGTTGGAGCTGCAGACATTGGGGTCAAGAGGAGGTGAGGTTAAAAATACAGATCCAAGCGCACAGCACAGACAGGCTCCGTCTGACACCCAGACACTTGACCTTGCCAGATCCATGGTGGGTACACTCGATGGCCACTGCTGCTGCTGGTGCCATGCTGTGAGCTGACTGCTCAGTGTGGCCCCAAGGAGATCTCTTAACACTCCCAGACCAGGCACTCACATCCATTGCCCCACCAACACCCCCACGGACACTTTTACATGAAGCCCAGTGGAAACTCAGTGAGGAGGAGAGGGAGGTGAAGGACTCAGCAGGAAGAACAGCAGTTCTGGGAGCTGCCATGTGGACAGCACAGGAAGGGCTTTGATGCTAAGGTGGTGAGGAGCTGAAGTAGGACATCCAGGACAGACAAACCTTGGGGAGAAGCTGGCATAGCACCCTCCTGGGTACTTTGGATTGGAAAGACTGTGAGAAGAGTGGATGAGGACTGAGTTCAATGTCCCAATCTTATGCCTGTCTCCTCCCTTTTTAGGTCATGATCCTTGACATTTAGTATTTACTCAGGGCTAAGCCTCTGAAGAAGGGCTTAAGCCATTGGCAACTATTTCCAACAGCAGGTCAAGAACTTGTAAAAATGCATATGACAAGAGGGACCCTCAGAGAAGGTGGGACTTGGTGTGCAACCCTCTGCCTGCCCATATTCCAGTTTGGAGAGGATTGGAATAGGGAGCTATAAACACCAAGTTCCAGGTCCTTCAGGAGACAAATGCACATTTATTTAAGTACTTAGGCAAGGACAAAGAGAAAAAAACCCCATAGAAGACCATGCACATCTCCATGGCACCTCTGACTCTTGCATCAATTGTAGAGCCCTCCAATGGTTTCCAAAGCCAGATTTTCATTCCCTGACTGACAGCAGTGCTGGTTTAACTGAAAATACTCTTCAGCTACCCAGTGTACACAGGCATGCAGCCTGGGAAAGTGCAGCTAAGACAGTGAATGTCTGTCAGAGGCCAGAAGAGCTTTAACTACAGGCTTCCCTAACTGTTGCCTCTGGATTTTGCTTCTCCTTGCAAAATCAGGACATGAAAATCCATAAGTGTCTCCTGGCAGGATGATTGCTGTGAAGTGTCTTGGGGCTGCTGTGAAGGGCAAAAATCAATGTGACTGAGAGGCTGCAGGACCTTGCCCTGCAAATAATGCTGCTGGGAGCAGGAGGCGAAGGTTCAGGCTGAGGCACTGGTGGGTCCTGGAGTGATGCAGTTCAGTTTGGGAATGAGGAATGCAGAGGTTGGTAGTGGCAAAGATCAATGAATACACTGTCAAACAGGAGCTGATCCATAAAACAAACTGCTGCTACTCAGCAGACAGGTTGTGCTGGGACCTCCTGAAGAGACAGTGAAGAATGGAGCCAGATATCTGACTGGTCTGCCTTATGAATGACAAGTGCCTCGACCCTCTTGCTTTGGCCAAAGGGTGTGGGTGGATCAGAGAACCCTCTGATGGCCATGGTGGAGCTGCATTGGTTTGTACTGGTTAGGATCCAGATTTCCCAGCAGGAGTAAATAGAGAAGCTGGTTTCTACTCTAGCTGTCTGGGAAAAAATTGTGGAAAACTGTTTTAAATTGACTCAGATCAATAAAATAAACAAAACAGAAGAATGAAGAAGAGGGGTGGGACATGCGAGAGAAGACCTTCCACAGGCTCTTGTATGAGCCCCGCCACGTGGGAATGAGTACTTGCAGGAGAAGAGTGCCCAATGGCTGAGGAATCCATCAAAGACTGCTGTAGTTCAGCTGCGATGAAGTTTTGCATAAGTGCATGAAGGAGTTTGAAGGAGGCCCCTGTAGTGCAAGAGGCTTGCAGACTTTCTGAACTGACGGTACCATGCTCAGTCCTGCAGGGTACAGAGGAAAGGGTTAATGCCTCCCAGGACTCAGTTGTGTTGGGAATGAAACAGAAAATCTGAAAGCAGGTCAGTACCTCAGCTGCTTCTGAATTCTCATTAATTTGCATTCCCTTCTCATTTATTAATGGTCTGACTCACACTATATTTGCTTTCCCTTTGCTGCAATTTGCAAAATTCCTTCTTATTCCCAGTAGCCTTCTTGGCAGTGTTATTTTTCTCTGTTTTTCCCTGGCCTTTATCATTTCCTTGCAGGTCTTAGCTGAGTTTGCATATTCTTGTTCAGTTCCCCTGACTATTTCTTTTCAGCCTTTTTTTTAATCTTCAGGCCTCTTAAAGCATCCCTTGGGGCTATCTCAGTCTGTGAGCAGCTGGGATTATCCTGCCACCCATCGTGCCCCTGAAGGGATTTTAATAGCTCCCTTGGCCCTCCATTCCTATTTTTGTTCCAGTTCCATGTGGGGACTCAGATGGTCTTCCAAAGGCTTGGAAGCTTCAAGCTCCAAGGGTTTGGAGAAACCTGGGTTTTTCAGATGGGAACCACAGTCCTGAACAGACAGTGGGTCCTGTGGAGAAGCTGCTGTTCTCCACTGCTGTCTGCTCCCAAATGCTCCATGGGCTGGCTGTGGCCCTGGACAGGCTGGTTTCCTCTCCCGTGCTCTGGCCAACGCTGATCATCTCAAGGGTCAGGTGGTTCACAGCCTCCTCCCGAGGCTGCGAGGGGGCAAGAACCAATCTCTGCTCTCTGATGCCCAGAGACAGGGAATGCTATCAACTTGGGTCAGGGCAGATTTAGGCTGGATGTTAAGAAAAAATTCTTCCCCCAGAGGGTGGTGGAGCACTGAACAGGTTCCCCAGGGAATGGGCAAGGCCTCAAGGTTGCCAGAGCTCCAGGAGTGTTTGGACGCTGCTCCTTTACCTCAGTCCCAGTCTCGGCAGTCACAGAGAGAGCAGGATCTGACTTTGTCAGCCCATTGGGAAGGCTCTGTTTGGCTGTGTGAGCCCACCATGAGGGTCTGTGGCAGGATGAACCTTTGGGGGCTCTACAGATTTGTCTTCCCAGGAGCTGGAGAGGATGGCATGCTTGGTGGATGTTCCCTGTCTGGGGAGGTGAGAGGGGTGTTTCTGTAGGTGCCAGCCTTGCAAGGACTTCCTGAGTGCTCTCCCTCATACCTCCCCAAATTCACCCACAAGAGGGAGGCAGCGGCTTGTGGTGGCAGCTGCCACTAGTGTAGGGGTCATGGGTGGTCGTGGGGGCCCAGACACAAAGCCTGGGCTGTGTCATGGCCTGTGAGCTGCATGGGAGCCATGTGCACCCTGCACCACACACCTGAATCACTGGAACCCAGGGATGGGATGGGATGGGATGGGATGGGATGGGATGGGATGGGATGGGATGGGATGGGATGGGATGGGATGGGATGGGATGGGATGGGATGGGATGGGATGGGATGGCTGAGGTACATTCATGGCACACCTTGTCCTGCAAGGGAGCAGCCAAGGGATAGCATGGTCTGGCCTTGATGGCATTTATTTGTGTTGATAAGTGGAAAGATGTTGGTGAAAGATATTTTTGACTTGAGTGAGATTTCTGTCCTCTGCTAGCGCTGTGAGAGACATATCATGGTGCTGTGCCTGTTAGCAGCACACTGCTCCTTCCCTGTGACCTGTGGTCCTGTTGCTAGCAGAAGGTAGGAGCTGGTGGGTACTGTCCATGACAACCCTCTTCCCTTTCCCTTTGTCCAGAAAGAGTGTGGAGTCTCTCTCACTGGGGATATTCCAGAACCATCTGAACAAAATCTTCCTCCCATGTGCTCTGGGATGACTCTGCTGAGGCAGGGAGGTGGGACTCCATGATCCCACTGTGGTCTCTTTCAACCTGACCCAACCTGTGATTATCTCTCCCAGCCTTCAGATCTTTCCAAACAATCTGCCTACTCTGGAGCAAAGTGGGCCAAAGGGAAAGGCTGAGAGACTCCTTTGTGTAAGTACCAAGCTCATCCTTACAACTGATGCCGTTCCATGCACATATGGAAGGTAGAAGAGTCCTGCAGGTGCAGAAACTCTGCTCCACAGTCATGGGTCCAAGACAACAGCTCTGTTTCCAAATATTCCTTGGAGCCAGCTCCAGGCAGACAGGCTTCAGTGACAGCTTTGCCCTCATGAAACTTGCCAAGATTGAGGGCCTGTTGGGGTAGTGTGGTTACCTCTGTTCAACCCAGGTGGATCATCCTTTGTTCCAATATCAAAATAACAGGTTCATCACACAAAATTTACTCAAATGCTATCTGTAAAATTTCAAATGTAAGCAAGCCCCTTTGGGAAGTTCAAGAGAAATTCCTAGCAGCCAGGGATTTTTGTCCCAGATCCCGAATCTTTCTATTGCTCAGAAGAACCCAGGCTCTCTGGGCTGGACGCACACAGCTGTGATGCTTTCCTGGCTACCACAGACAGAGCCCAAGCTTGAAGCTGCTGTCAGATGGACCATCCCAGACTGTGCCTCCCAGCAGGCAGTGGGCTCTGGGGTCACCCATGCCAAATAAGCAGCTCATTCTTCCATGCAAAGTGGCCTCACTCTAGCAAGGGCATGGAGACTTCTTGCCATGGAGAACTGTGACTCCAACAAAGGCTTCTTTTCTCTGAACGCCACACAATTGTTGGAGTTAAATAAATCTGTCAAGCACAAAGCAAACTGTGTTAAATAGCGTCCTCTCCCACTCCAGCAGGATAATAGCTAGGCACTTTGGAAAGTTTTTAAAAGCCATTTTTCATTCACTTGTGTTCACTCTTCCCTCCTGTTGCATCCTCATTGCTCTCACTCATTCAGGGGCTTGCACAGGGACCTGAGTTTTTAACAGGAAAAAAAAAGCATAAAGAGAATAAACCCAGTGTTAAAATTCATTCAGAGCTTCTATTATTTGGGACCAAAAAGGGCAGGTCCCTTGCAGGTCACTTTTAAATGTGTCTGTCTAGAGGCAAAGAGATTCAAAGTGCATTTATCATCCTTTTTTGTCATCTACAGCAACAGGGATTTTTTCCTGCTTTGTGTTGTGGTGATTGGTACAAATAGGACTGGGCTCAGCTGCTGGGTGAGGAAGGAGGGCTCTCCTTGGCCTCACACATCAGAACAGCACATACTGCTGTCACAGACTGGTGGGGACATGCAAGGTGGGAGGGCCTGAGATGAGCTGTCCCAAAACTCACCTGGGCTATGGGACACCAAAACCTGGGCAGGGGTGGCAGCAGCCAGCTGGAACTCTTATGCATAGTAATTCACCAAAAACGGGGTTTCAACAGGAACAAAAGGAGCTGTAAGTTCAGGTTTCAGTCATTTGGAAGTATTTGAGAGTGTCAGCATGGTCCTGCTAGATGTTTTCAAGGTAACATGCATCATTTCAGAAGTGCTGGAGTATTTCATTGGACAGCCTTGAAATGAAACTCGTTTCCTATTTTCATAGGGCATTTTTATTTAAAGACTGACCCAAAGCAGGAGAACATGATGCTAAACAAAAACATTGGATGTCTAAGAGGAAAGGGTTTGTTTTGGGTCAAGGGAACAAATTACTCCAGAGAAACCTCTTTTGATGGTTGTGATCCCTGGGCTTGGTCCCTAGCCTCAGGGAGCCTGACCCAAATTTAGGCTGAACTTGGGCAAAAGCAACTGATGCAGATGAGCAGAGTCATGGACAACTTCAGGACTGGACAGCTGGTGAGAAAAGGGAGCCATGAGAGAGAGCATGGATGGGGGAGAGGAAAAGGGAGGGCAGCATGTGGGTGATGGCAGAGGACAAGAAGGAGAAGTGGAAGAGGCAGAGCTTCTGCTTAACTTCCAGTGGTGTAAGGGAGGACATGGTGGGAGGGCAAAAGGCAAACTGAGGCATGGGCTGGAAGGAGAGATGGGTGCTTTAGGGCTCTCTCACTATTACCACTGGGGGTTTGTCTGGAAAGAAGACCCTGTAGCCCATCCAGGGGTGAGGTCTGTGAGGCTGGTTCAGCTTTGCTGGAGTTCAGGATGGGACATCAGTGTTGGACAAACTGTGGAGGGAGCAGCCAGACTGAATGACCCAGTGGCTGTGTCCCTGGTGAGTTGTTGAGACAGGTAAAATCTGTCTGTCCACAGGACAGAGAAGGAGTCATGGAGTGCTATCTTCCTGTAGTTCAACATTTCCAAGTCTTCATACCCCTGTACATTTCAGGACATCGATGTAGGAGGGGATCTCTCTCTGGCTGGTGGCTGTTTAGCCTTCTCTTCTCTCACCCCATTAAATACAATCTGGATTGTGTCTTACTCCCTTACAGCGCTGGTGTCCCTTCCCATGCTGAGCAGCGAGGCCAACGCTGTCATCTATCAGTCAACAGTATTTCCTTAGCCCCAGATCCTGCCTGGTGCTGTTTAGGTCCCCCCATCTCTTTCCAAACAGGTGGCTTTGAATTAATGAGGTCTAGGGATAGTTAGAGTGTTATAAATATCTTTTGAGATGATGAATTTTAATCAGGAGTCCCTAATGAGCACAAGATGAAGTCAGGAATGAGAATGATGGTTCTCCAATGGATCTTCATTAACAATTCAAATGACTAAGGTCTTAATTAAAGGGCTTGTGATTTAGCTGAGGGATTACAGATTGCCCAGGGGGAAAAATCAAAGACTTCAACCCCCTTTATTTTTTTCAGAAGGCAATGAGCTTTTAAATTAAATTTTTTTTTAAGGAAAAAAATAACAAGGCCTTGTTGTTTTATCTGGCTGCTTCGCTAATTTAAATGATGGTCAGACCTTGAAGTGTGCAACCTTTGCCTGACACCCCCTACCCCCATCCCCTGCAAGTACCCACATTGCTCCTGTCACTGCCTCACCTCCACATCCCACTGAGCACTGACCCTTGGACATAGACAGCATATGGGTATCCATGTTCCTCTTGGGGAATGCTCCAGGGCTCCCTGATCCCAGGGAAATACCTGTAGGAAGACAGTAAGATGAGACCAATCTCCCATCAGCTTCATGACTCTCCCTCTTGCTTAGTTTCTGGGTTGAAATGTGTTTTTCTAGAGAAAAATGCTGCAAATATTCAGATTATGTTAGTGGAAAGTTTCAGGATATAGAAAACCAAAGGGATTTTTACACTTGTAATATGTTTTCACTATCTGTTTCAGGCCCATTGCCTTTGGCACACAAGGCTTCAGGCAGCAGGTTTCCCTCCTAGGGAAGCCTGCAAAAGCTAACCCAGCAGGTGTCCCTTCCTAGGACAGAGCCACTCTCTTGTCTCTGCTCCCATTAAATAGCAGCTACAGCCCCCTTGGAGTGATGAATGTGGTCTTGTTGAGGAGTTGATCCTGTAGAAAGGTCTGGTCCTTCCCTGGAGGTCCAGAGGTGGTTATCAGCTCTTGTCCTCTGGGAATCCAGTGACAGTGCTCCCATGGTGTTCCATGCCTCAGATTACATACAGATAGGAATGTTCTGTTCCTCCCCCAGGGCGTCTCACAGGGGGATGATATAATTCCACGAGTCATTCTAGGAGATATTCATGGACTATTATGGGAGATGGCTCCTCCCAGAGTGGTTGCTGCTTCCCAGGAGGGAATTATCAGGGCTGAATTATCATGGAGAAGGTAAGAACACTGCTCCACCCATTTTAACAGCTCATGCAGATGCTAGTAGCACAGGTACTTTTGCTTACACCTTACATTACAACCCAAGACACACCAACACAAGACCTCACCTAGGCAGTGGCTCTCCTGAGTTTGGGTTACTGGGTGTTAGGGTGACACCTGAAAGCAGGTGATGCCAATCCCCCAGAGTGACCCCTGCTAATGCCAGGGCCTGCCTGTGGCTGCTGTCTCTGTCACGTTCTGGGGACACAGGCAGGGAGGGGATGCTCAGAGGTGGTTTCTTGAGAGAGCCCCCCAGGGCAGAGGAGAGGTTTCAGACCATGGAGCAAAGATGAGTGCTCAGACCTCCTGATTCAGTGCTCCTTTCCAAGAAGGTGTGGCACAGAGAGGGAGAGAGATGGGGGATGTTGCAGAGGGGTGGGTGGAAAGACATGCCCAGTTACAGTGGAAGGGCCTCCAAAATGTGGGGCTGGGGCTGACTCCTGGCTCTAAAGAGGTTCACGAGCAGGTTTCACTTGGAGGGAAGGAGAGTCCCATGCTTCATGCAAGATGTACCTCCATTCCTGTCAGCTCCTGAATCTCTGCTGCTCCCCCAGAAAGAAGCTGAAGCAGGGCTCCCTGCAGGGGTAGTTTGAGAAATCTGACTGAAGAACCATTCATTTAGGAAGAGCAGAAAGACTAGAGATGGAATTCCTGGTGAGTTGTGCCTGGAGGAGCAGCCTCTGCAGGGATCCTTTGTTGGTTAAGATCTGAACTTCCCCATGCAGCCTGCAGGCATGTGTGAAGGAAGATCCTCCACCCTCCTCCCAAAACTATCTCAGGACTGTCAACCCAGAAGCTGCACTAGATGTTTGGAGACAAAGTTGGACAAGCTTTTAGAGAGCTGAGTGAGATACACAGAGGCACAGAGTGCTATCCCATGACCTCTGCTGCCTTAGGAAAATGGATGGATGCACTTGGAAAGTGAAGCAGGAGTGCTTTCCAAAGGGGCTGACCTGGTGAACTGGTAGTTCCAGTGAGGATATGAAGCTGTGGCTGGGAACAGCCGGAGCACAGGGCATGCTTACCTTGGAGGGGCCACTGGGGAGCCCAGCATGCCCCCATGGACATGGAGCCTCCTGGCTCAGCCATCCTGCACAGGACCCAGGGGTGACACCAGGAAAATGCCAGGTTGTCCTGGTTTAGGGCAAATTTGTTAAAGAATCTGCAAAGGAGGGCCCCTCCAGAAAGCGAAATCCACACGGCCCCTCCCCCCAACCAGTTCGGGAAAAAATTCCTCGGAGAGAGGTGGAAAGAACCTGTTTATTTGACTGGCCCAGCACCCCCCAGCACACAAAATGAACAATACCCGATGACACCGCTTTGAGAAAGATGACAAAATCAGAAAGTCTCTTTCGGGGGTGGTTGCTCTGTTCTCAGTCCCTCAGGCGCTGGGCCAGCTGCTGCAGCCAAACCTTCGGTGTTCCCGGGTCCCAGTCCAGAGCAGGTTCGAGATGGTCACAGGAACAGGAGAGGAGAAACAGTCCAGGAAGGAATGCGGACTGTTTAGCTAGAACTAGCTAATAAGCAGAGGCAGAAAGCAGAGCAGAAGCAAGAGCAGAAAAAGAGAGCAAGCAAAAGCAGCAAGCTGAAGCTGGAAGTGAAAAAACAGCTCTGTGTACCGCTTTCCTCTGTGTTCCTGATAAGAGAAACCCAAACAAAACTTCCACTCTTCAGAGCCGGTCTTAAAGGCACAGAACAGATGAATGGGGATATACAAGCATCATAACGTCACCCCAGGACACAGGTCCTGCATGGCTCCAGGTCTAACGATGAAGGGAGGGGGTGCAGCAGGTCTGCGCACTGGGGCTGGGCACCAGCCTGCAACAGGACATGGAGGATTTGGCCCTGTGTGAGAGGCATGAGGATGAAGAAAAACTGCTACATCTCTAACCCAAATGTACCACAGCCCCAGCATCTTGGCTTGCCCAGCTTTAGAGATGCTGGAGGGAGAAGCTGACTTTTCTGTGGAGGTAAAGGACCATGAGTGACCCTCAAATTTTGTCCTTTGGGAGGGAGAATCAGCCTATGGGAAGAACAGCAAAAACCTGGTATGCTGACCCTAGTCTCCAGAGAGATGCTGGAGTTTCTGTGGAGAATTGGCAGCAGCTGGACCATGACATGTCTCAGATAACAAAAATCTGGCAGAAGGGTCCTAACTCATCCCCTCATTGGAGACCACTGAGGTTTTGGGGCATTCAGACGCTTCCCCTGCAGCAGAACAGGTGGGAAGGGCACACAACAGTTTTCGTTCTGGAAAAGATGTGGTGGTGTTTGTAGGGGTCCCAGAACGAGGGAAGAGATGAGAATCTTGACTCCATGTTTCAGAAGGCTGATTTATTATTTTATGATATATATTATATTAAAAGAAAATAATATTTTAAAACTATACTAAAAGAATAGAAAAAAGGATTTCATCAGAAGGCTTGAAAGGAATAGAAAGGATGATAATATAATCTTGTGACTGACCAGACAGTCTGAGACAGCTGGACTGGCCATTAATTAAAAACAACCACATGAGACCAATCAAAGATTCACCTGTTGCATTCCACAGCAGCAGATAACCATTGTTTACATTTCGTTTCTGAGGCCTCTCGGCTTCTCAGGAGAAAAGATCATAACAAAAGGATTTTTCATAAAATATGTCTGTGACAGAAAAGAGGCAGAAATCTCCCATCTTGTTGCATGTGGTTACTGGAACAGTCATTATCTCAACATCAGGACTGGTTTTACTGTGCAAAAAGCCCTGGAAATCTAGGGGCTGGGGGGTGTGGGAGGAGTTTCCCAGGGATACAGCACGAGGTGAATGGGGCTGATGAAAGGATGGATGAGAAGCATTGGCCCCTGCCAGCTGCAGAAAGCTGATGATTTTATCATCCTCTGTATGGCAGGTATTATCAAAAGTCAAGGAGACTGGCCTTGTCCCAAAAAGCCTGCAGGTGAGGATGAGAGGATGACAAGGGCTGAGATCTGGCATTAGTCAATACTAATAAGCATGTTAATGACTTTTAAGGGAATCACCTCTGTTTTTTCCTCCTCTTGCTCATCTGTTCAAGGCTTGTGAGATCCTTGGAAGGGGCAACAATCTCCTGCATGAAGGGGAAAGCTGTCTGTGTGGGGTTTGTGGACACAGTCCTTGTGGGCACCCTTGATGGGCAGCAGGAAATATTTGCAAACAGGGTGTGAGTCCTAGAAGATGACACCAGACAAGGTGACCCAGCTTGGGACCTGGAAAGTGGATGCTGTGAACAACCCCGACCCATCTCCAAGCTTTTCTGTAGATGAGCCCTGTGCTCCTCAGAGCTCCTCTAAAGACAGTCCCATGCATTCAGTGTGATGTTTCCCGTGGTGCAGAGGTGCCCCCACTGCCATCCCCACAGCCTGAGGTGCAAGGGTGACTTCACTGGCGGCCCGGGGCTGACTCAGGAGAGGCAGCAGCTGCAGGTCTGGCTGGGACTTACACCTATCACTCTGTAACTTCTGACAGAGGCTGGATTTGCTGAAATGTTCACTGGATTTTTTCCAGCCTGCTGGGGACCATAAATCTTGCTATGTAGGGGCTGCTTCTGCTCCTTTCCCTTGGTGAGCAGGGCTGGTATTTTTCTTGGATGGCGAGAGCCTCCTTCCAGCACCTGCTGCTCCACCTCGAGCTGCATTCCTGAGCAGTGGTGGAGAACAGATCTGTCTCCACCAAACGGGGACACTGTGGCCTCCAGCTGGCCCTGCTCCCCCCCACCTCCCCTGCAGCAAGGTAGGGAGGGGGTGCTGGTGCTTGCCCTGCTCCCACAGAAACTCATTCTGTCCAGTCCTGTACCTGTTTCAGAGCTGGAGAGCCTGGCTGAGCCCCTGTTCGGCTCAGGACTCTGAATACCATCCCTTGCTGCTCCTTCTTGGACAGATGGGTCAGAAACAACTCGTGAATGCTGAATGTCCTGTTCAGTATGGATTCCTGGGGAACTGCCCTGGTGCAGCTGGGAGTACGATGTGGAGCATGGCTCAGGCCATTCCATGGGACTCCTTCCTCTTTTGGCATGGGTCTCTGTGTCTCTCATCTGGAGCTCTGGAGGTCTTGTTGCTGCCGTAGGGAGCTCTCACATCCCAAGAAACAATCTGTGATTCCTGACATGGAAGATCCCTCCCCCTGCCCTGCATGGGCCATCTTGATCTGCAGGTGGGCAGAGCACCAGCTGCATCCAAAGATCTGCTGGCAAGAAACAGGCAGGTGACTGGGCTGGGCAGCCTGGCTGGAACAGCTCTGCATGCCCATCATTTCACATTCCTTTCACAGACTGGGATCTGCAACACCCCAGATGCTTTCCATCCTTTATTCCTTTAGCAGTACCTCAACCACACTCCAGAGCCCACCTGTGAATGAGGAGCACTGCTCTGGCCCTCATTGTGATGCACCAGAGAATTGTGGTGCCACAGGGTGATGCTTCAGTACTGAATGAATGTCTTCCTCACTTCTTCTTGGTCACCTCTCACCACAGCCCTCTTGCCCCCATCACCTGGGCAGTTTTCCCTGTCAGCAGCATTCTCCAGATCCCCCATGGTCTCACTGTCAAGTATGTGTGTGCCACAAGAGATGGTGAGCACAGGGATGCTGGGCCAATCTCAGGCTCCTCCTTTGCACCTGGGATGTGCAAAGGAAAGTGTGTGCATGTAAGGAGGGCACTGAGATGCAACCTTGGGCAGTGTGTGGAAAGTCAACCTTGGAGCCCTCTTCCTTCGCTGGAATTGTGTTACATGCCTCACTGTAATTAACTTCTGTCTTTCCTTGCACAATGAGCAGAGTTATGGGTATGTCACGCTGGCACAGGGGGGCTGTAAAACCAGACCTGCCTGAAACACAGCCATTGTTTGTCAGAAGGACCTGGCCAGAGACAAACGGATTTATTTGCCTCTTTCTTTATCCCATTCTCACAGGAAGAATTGTTGACTGTGTTACAACCTGCTCCAGAAGGAGAAGGTAACCCAGATTAATATATTCCTTGGGGTGGATTAGAGGGAAATAACACTGAATGATCAGTGCTTATAAATACATATACAATATGTAGGAGTTTTTTAGAATAGTTTGGTTTCAATGGAAAATGTCTATGTAAGTTGGTCGAAATGATGTTCACAGTCTTGATCTGCCAGGGATGGAGGAAGCCTGAAAAATGTAATATTGAATGGTTAATATATGCTCAGGCTCGATGGGAACAGCCAGGTACCTCCCCCTTGGTCAGAGAGTTCCATGCTGTGTGACTTGGATCAGAGTGGATCAGGGGAACTTCGAGGGCTTTTGATGGTTTATGACACTTTTTAAGACATGACAGCTGCCTCTCTTGTCATTTTAACTGAACCAATTATGGCCCATCAGAAAGGGAATAATAACTTCAGATTTATATGTGAATGTCCCCAGTACTTCCCTGGAAGGGAGTTTTCACACCTGAGCCAATTATGTAAGTAAGGACACGATAAAAAGAAATATCCTGCCTGCAAAATCTGCTCATTACTGGCCTCTTCCCTTATCTGTCTCAGAGTTCATCATCCTCTCGGGATATGTGTGTGTGTCTGTGTGTGTGTGTGTGTGTGTGTGTCTGTGTCTGTGTATCTGTGTCTGTGTCTGTGTGTGTGTGTGTGTCTGTGTCTGTGTGTCTGTGTCTGTGTCTGTGTGTCTGTGTGTCTGTGTCTGTGTGTGTGTCTGTGTGTCTGTGTGTCTGTCTGTCTGTGTGTGTTGTCTGTGTGTGTGTGTCTGTGTGTGTGTTTGTGTCTGTGTGTCTGTCTGTGTGTGTGTCTGTGTGTCTGTCTGTGTGTGTGTCTGTGTGTCTGTGTGTGTGTTTGTGCACCCCTTCTGCCCCTGGGCGGTTACTTTGGGCATAGTCAGCAAAGCACTTGCTGCTTTTGCAAGAGGCCAATTGTTTGGAATTATTAACCATTAACATTCCAGTCTCTCACAGGCTCTTCGGGGAGTCTGTCTTTCACACCCTGTTCAGTTCTATTCCCTGATGCTCCTTACCCAGCATCATGCTTCCACAGGTATCCTGAAAACCTACATGTTTTGGCCTCAGAACACCCTGCACTTTTTTGCTATTGCACAGGGACATTTCAGGAGAGTTTTCTGCTGATGTCAAATGTCTCTGTTCTCCTGGCCTCCTCTGCATGAAGATGTTCTGCCTCTGCAGTGGTTTGACTGGGTGAACAACCCACAGTTTGCCCAAATTTTTCTGCTCTGTTTGTTTCCAGGGATTGTCATTGGAGGAGTTTGATATACACCTGCAGCTGTGCATCATCTCCAGCAGCATGACTTTTGTGGCTTTCTGACCAACCATAACCCATTAAGCATTGTGTGCCAGGAAAAGCTCTGCAGGGAACACATCTTGTTCCCCAGCACCTCCTGTAAAATGTCTAGTATCCTACAAATGAATCAAGGACTCGGGAGGCAACTCCATTCAAATTTAAAAGTGCATTCCCTTCAACTCCTGAATTTGACCTGAAAAATTCAACCAAATTCCTGGTCCTGGTTCTCTGCAGAGACTTGGTGAGAGGTTCCAGTTCAGGCCACTTTCTGCCCACATCTGTTCCCCTGCATCTGACCCTATTGATGCTGGTGCACTGGGCCACCACTGTGGGCCAGTTTGGACGCCCAGTGCATGACAACATATGATCTTATGGTAAGTGACTCCTTTGGGCCTTAATCCCATTTCTATTCTAGCTATGTTATTAGTTCCCAGTTTTGATGGATGGGCTTGTAAACCTTATGTTATTCATGAAACATTTTTCTTTTATATTTTCTGATTAAAAAATCTCTCAGTTTAATCTTTATGGGAAATTCAGCACTAATTGCTGGGCTGCAGCTTCATTTCAGCTCTTTGGCCTAAGCTAGCAAAATAAAAACAAAGCATGGTTTATTTTCAAAACCAGAGCTAACTGCCCACCATGTTTCCTGTAATGTGGAGTGATGCTCTGCTCAATTGTTGGTTGTCTGTCTGTCCCCCAAGCCCCCACTTGTCTGGGGGCTGCTAGCACACCACGGTGCTCTTTGTCTCTGGGAACATTTTGTGGTCTGGTAGCCACAAGTGTTGGATTCAACAAAAGGCTGATTTGGATGATGTGTGTGTGTGGTGTCCCCATCTACTCTGTTGAGTACCCAGCACATGAGCATCTGCAGTTGAGTGCCTCACCACAGGTGAGTTTGGCCAAAGGCTACAGAAACTCTGTCTCACCCACCACTGAGCAGTGGTGACACTGTTCACTTTGTGCATGAGAAGCTGCTGCTTGGAGCCATTGGCCTGTCACCAGAAGATGGGCTTTGCAGTCTGCTGGCACCAGAAGAAACATTTTGGAAGGTCCTCCCGTTCAGCTTACACAGCTTTCTGGGAAGCTTTCTTGAAGAGAAGTAAAAACTAATGCAGCTGATGAAGGGCAGGTTGATGAATGTAGATGATGAAGCTGAAGGAGGACAGGTTTAGATTTGTTATTAGAAAGAAATTCTTCCCTGTGAGAGTGATAGCATCCTGGCACAGGGTGCCCAGAGCAGCTGTGGCTGCCCCTGGATCCCTGGAGGTGTCCAAGGCCAGGCTGGATGGGGCTGGGAGCACCCTGGGATAGTGGAAAGTGTCCCTGCCATGGCAGGGGCTGGGACTGGATTGGCTTTAAGGCTCCTTCCAACCTGAATCATTCTATGATTCTCTGATTCTACGAAAAATGAGGACCCTTGCCTAAGGAGGTCAAGCAAGTTGACTGATCCCAAAGTGAGAACCTGAGTGCTGGAGAGGTGCTCCAAAGGGATGCAGCCCTCCCTGACTGAAATAGAAAGGATGGGTCCCTGTGCCTCAGCTCCGATCAGTTTCCTCATGGTTTGGCCAATAGTTCTGAGAAACAGCTCCAGGTCCTGCCTTTGGTGTTTCCAACTGTGCCCCAGCAGCACACGCTACCAACCTGAGTCCAGTCCCATGTGATATACAGGGGCCTAAGTCTGCTCCTAGAGCTGAGACCTCCCCTTGGGTTCTGCCTGGTGGATCAGAGAGAGACAGTAATTCTTCCACTAGAACAGCTTCATCTCATGCTCAGCTCCAGCTGTCAGGGGATCTGCAGGTGAGTGTCTGTGTACAGCATACTGAGGCTGGAGGGTTTGAGGGGGCTGGATTACAGTGTACCCCCAGACTGGTGTTTTAGAGTGGCTGGAAGTGCTGTCTGGTGTTTGCTTCCTTTCTTTCATCACTTTCAGATCCAAAGAAACAGCTGAAACCTCTGGAAACGGCAAACTTAAAAGGAGAAAAAAAACCCCCAACTCTAAAAGTAAAGTTCAAGGGATCTTGAAGGGCTTTATCTTCCAAGAATCTGGGTTTATTTTTGGGAAGGCAGGTGGGGCAGAGAAGCAAAAGGCAGCAGCCCTGCTTCTGATCCCATTGGACTGTGGGTGCTGTAAGGCCAGCCCATGTCTTGGATCCAGCTGGGCAGATCCCAGGCTGTGGAGAGCCAAGACTCAGATTTATTTCTGCAGTTTCCCATTATCTGAATGTCCTGCTGGAACACCACCAGAACACGGTGCTGGGAGTTTTGTAACACTATTTACTATGGCAGTGCATGGAGCCTGCACATCCCACACCCACCCCAGCTTCCTGCCTCAACCAAATGTCAGATGAGGCCAAAGGGATATTGCTTGTCCTGCAGCACCCCAGATATTCATATCCAAGATAAATGGAAGCTCCCCTAAGTGTCACTGAGAGGTGAGAGATAGTGGGATGCTGCCCCTGCCGAAGGGGATGTGTCTCATCTTCATTCCTTTTTCCTAGGGTGTATGTTTGAATCAAGCAGCGTGATTTGACCCTGGCTGCAACTCTGCCTTTCAGCTCCATGAAAGTTCTTCTTTGCCTCTCCAGAAATATTTCTCTAGCAGGGAGCCAGGATCTAGTCACAAACTGCGAAATAAGGCAAATTGTCACCCATTTGCCCCAAAATCAAACCTGCTACAGGGAGAGACATTAGAAACATCTCACCTTGGGGCAAATTGAGTCAGAGTGGCTAGCAAAGGGTCAGCTCCGACCTGAATTTGAGCTAAAAGCAGAGGTGTGATGTGTTGTTCTCCTGCAAAATACAGCATCACTCAGTGCAGGACCCCTTTCTACTGGGAGCACACTGCTTGGGAAAGCACTGCTGCAATGGCTAGGTGTGAAAAAATCACCTGGCTAGCCAGGAAAAGCCCATGTAGGTCTCCCTGTAACATTTGCAGGTAGAAGAGCTGGGCAGCAACTGCCATCTAAGGAGAGGATTTCTGCACTTCTGCAAAATAACACCGTCTGCAGTTGAGGGGTTTGTCTGTAAAGGGCTTCTGAGGTGTCAAAAAGTGGGTTTCTTGGGTGAGTTTGTGGGTTTTTGCACGTGACACATTACTTTTTAAAAGCATGACACTGGCTTAAAGAAAAAACTGATTGGAAGTTGGAAGCTGTCACGCCTCCCTCTGAACTCCAAAAAACTTCAGCAGAGCCTGATGAGGCAAAGGCACATTGGGTCTGTCTGGTCCCAGAAGGTTCCAGAAGGTCCAGGTGTCCCAGCCCTGCCCCAGAAGGAGCAGGCTGGCTGCTCCAGGGAGGCTGCTCTGCTGCACAGCCGAGCCTGTGACACTGGCTGCACAATTGTGCTCGGCAGCTCTGGCTGCAGGGCTGCAAAGCACAGAGCTGTCCATGGCAGCCACAGAGAGCTGGCTTCATCTGCCAGGGCTGCCAGGCTTCTGGAAAGCCTGTAACATGATGCTGATAACGAGGGTTTTAACAAGTAAATTGGGAATATCCTTATTTCCTACAGAAACTGGGCAAAACCTTTAGCTGCTGCAATGCCCCTGATATTGCAGATGTCAAGGCACATGTGTTAGATGCTGGCATGGAGAGGGAGGGATGGGGAGAGAAAGGATAATTTTTCATCCTTCAATACACTTTTCAATAATAAAACACCTGTGTGTGTGCATGTAAGGCTCTGCTGTGGTGGGAGCTGTGCTGTGTTGAATGGCTGCGCCAGCTCCTATCCCCAGGCAAGGCTGGCCTGGTCTAATGTGGCCAGGAGGAATCCCACACTATGATTAGGAACAAGTCCTGTTTCCTTTGGAAATAAAGGGTCTTCTTTCAAAATATCCCATTTTTATGAAACATTGTTTTTTCTGTGGCCATGTTTGATTAGGATTATTTCCAAAACAAATTATGATTTTTTAAAGTTTGGTTTGTTGGTTTTTTTCCTTTAATCTGAAACTGTCCCAGATAACTCCATCAGATAGAATGGAAAAAACATTGAAAGAGCAATGTGTCTTCTGCTACAGTGCACCTAGGCTTGGTGTGATGAGTAACCTTGGTTCATTTATATGAGGCCCTGGCACAGGCTGTCCACAGAAGCTGTGGCTGCCCCATCCCTGGGAGTATTCAAGGCCAGGTTGGACGGGGCTTGGAGCAACCTGAGATAGTAGACGGCGTCCCTACCCATGGCAGGGTGTAGTTTTAAGGTTCCTTCCAGCCCAAACCATTTCATCATTCTATATAGCTAGTAATGCTGTAATAGAGCAGGGGGAAATCACATGAAAAAGCAAAATCCATCAGAGCCAAAGCATCAGCACCTACCACAGCATGTCCTATACTCTTGCCTAATGTACAGAAACTAGATTAGGAATATCTCCCAGAAAAGGAAAGTAAGGAAACCTCTTTCTCCTGGACTCCACACCAGGAGGAGGGATTCTTAAACTGGTGTGGGATTGCTTTCCCAGCCACATGGCAATGGCCAGGGTCTCTGTGGCATTAAAATTGACCACCTGTGCTTTGCATGGCACAGTTTGTAGGCTGAACTTCAAAGCTATTTGGGCATTACTAAGTTTCCTAGAAAATTTTAGCATGTGAGCTTGGCATTGGCACCTCATAGCGATAAATAAGCTCAGTGCTGGTGCTTTCCATCCCCAACACTGTGAGTGAGAACATCAGGGGTTTCTCTTTCCTGTGAAAAGCCCATAAACCTGCCAGGTAATTAATTTTCTGCTTTTGAGGAGAGCTTAGTCTGGCAAAGAGTTCAAGGCAGGAGCATTAGCAGAGCTCAGCTTCCGCTGAACCCTAGGAGAGATGAATGTACCTTCTCCTAGGGGCCCGTTCATCTGGGAGGCAGCAGTAAAAGCAAAACAGGCTTCCTAACAGGAATTGCATCCTGAGTCATTACTTTCAGATACTTGAGTGTCAGCCAAGGACATACAGTGAGTGTTTCCCAGTGTCAACACTGCTGATTTTATTGTCCTGTTATTCCACTGTGCACGAGGTTGCTGCCTGGGGGGTGTCAGGGGGGGCTGGAGGTTGTTTCTGCCCCTCTCATTGTTGCAGTAGTCGTCCTGAGGGAGCAGGGTTACAGCTTTCTCCACATGCTAGGATCACTGACCTGCAGGTTTGTGTGAGGTGATTTGATGAAAGAAAAACACACATTTTGCCAAATCTTTTAGTGCTGATTGCTCTTCACTGACAACCTGTTGCCTGTGTGTGCCCCAGTCACCTCCTCGTGTGGGTGGGGTGGCTGGTGACAGCAGGTCACCATGGAGGGGCTGTGCATGGTGGGAGCAGTGCGTTCATGGCCCACTGCTCGTGGCCTCTGTGCAAACCCAGGCACTGCTCACAGGTAAAGTGGGCAAAATGGACACTCAGGTCAGCAGAGCAGGTCATGCCTGCCCAGCACACCCTCCTGTGGGTCCCTCACTCAGGGCCACCTCTTGGCCCCAGCAGTGTGAGCACCAGTCTCCTTGGAGAGGTTGCGTGGGCCAGGGGCCTCATGCGTGATCCAAGATGGGTCCCTTGTTCAGGCCTGGCCTTTTGCTGCTCCTGCTGCTGAGGAAACACAAGCCAGGGGTTTGTTATGACTCGACATAACAATGTGGCACCTCACCGTGGGGACAAATGCCTGTCTGCGAGGAGTGACACATTTTCTCTCCGTGCTGCTTGTCCCTTCTGTCCTTTCCTTTGCCCCATCCTGCTGAGCCAGGAGTGCAGCAAATGCCTCCACAGCAGCTTGGTGTATTTTTTCAGGGGCTGGTGGACCACTCCCCCTGCACCGCCCGCTGTGTGTAAGTGTTTTATTGTTTGCCCGTTGAGGTGTGAATGAAGTAATGGGCTTTCTCAGTCACTTCATCTGTCTCCGGCTGACAGCTTTGCTTAGACACATTGTGCTGTGCTGTATAAACCCTGTCACCTTGCCATCTCCAAACAGACAGCTTCCTCTGGGAAACTGTAATCAAGCCCTCCTGAGCACTCAGCTAGCACTGTCCACGGCTCGTAAATCACAGCAACTTTCCTGGAAAATTGTGAAAGGAGACAGACAGACCGACACGCACGCACCCAGGCGAGGGTCCCAGGGCTCCCAGGCAGGCGCCACGGACAGCAGGGCTCTCCAGGAAAGAGGGAAGCTTTGGCTGCTGTGGTGATGCCTGGATGGGGCACCACGACCTCAGCAAGGTGAGGAAATGTCTCTGTTGATGCCAGCACTGCACAAGACCCTGTATCAATTGGTACTGTCATAGCATCTCTGATGTGCCTGAGGTTGGAAGAGCCCCTTTTGAGAGGCAGAGCTTGTCCACTGGGCGTGGGGTGCTTGAGAGGGTCACTGCATAAACCTCTCAGCACCAGGAGAACAACACATGGGGCTTTTTCTGCACTTGGGTTTAAGCAGTGGGCCAAGAGGACAGACAGCTGCTCCTGTTAGCAGCCCATGCCTCTCCCTCCGTTATTTTGGGAAGGATGCTCAGTCAGATTCAGCTGGGAGATGGTGGAGGGTGACCTGGTCACTGTGATGAGTTGCCACCACCAGTCCTGGTGCTGCATGGGCATGGGTGTATCCTGTGTGACTGGCTGTCCTGATCAGCTGGGGCTGCAGAGAGGGGGTTCATGGTTTTGCCCTGCCAAGTGCTCACTAGTCCAGGGACACTTCAGCTGGAAAAAAGCATCATGCTCTTCTCTCTCTTTTTTATCTGCTGGCTGGGGAATTTCAGCCGCATGGAAACAGAAGCAGGATGGGAATGACTGTTTCAGCATGGCTGGAGAAGGTCTGTCCTCCTGCTGAAGGGACCAGACTCCTACTTCCTGACTGACCTATGTTGCCATCAGTTTTGGACAACAACGAGGACCAAAGTCCTCATTTCATGCCCTCTTTTCCCTGCACTCCATCACCAGTCTATCAAGTCATCCTTTACCTGAGTCCAAACTTCTGGCAAAGGCTCTGAGATCCACAAATGAGACCACCAAGCTGCCTATTTTGTAGAAGATGAAGGTAAGTTTCTGGTCCAGCACAGTTGGTGGGGAAGCACAGGTCTGGCCTGGGATCATGGAGCATTAAATACCAGCAAACAGGAAAGGAAACAGGCCCAAGCACGGTCTATGAAATACAAGGAGACTTTCTGGTTTTTTTCAGCGGCAGGCTGAGGCTGAGCTGGAGCACAGGGCATTAGCCTGGGATTAGAAGGCCAATGATCACCCACCAGAGCTGTCACCCCTCAGTGTGACAGATGCTCACAGATTTTGCTGGCACGGTCCTGGAGGATGAACCAGTGTGGCTGCTGTGTATGCGGAGACAAGCAGTGATCCTGGGCCCCAGATTCCTAGCCCAATTCAGGAAATCATCAGCATGATATGCAGCCCTAATTAGGTGAATAAACTTGGTAAAGAATTCAAACATAAATTTGCTCTTGCTGATTTTGGGCTTCACACATGTTCACCAAGTGGATGGGTTCCCCCAGGACCCCAGACTGAGATCTGCACTGTCTCTGATTATAAGGTCCTCTTGGACATGCTAAATATAGTATTAAGTGTAATAAATGCAGATCACATTCTTAAATATTCTGTGATTTATGCCCAGGCTCCTTCCCCTGAGAGCTGGGCTCATAAATCCTCTGTGCAGATCTGTAGAGGGGAGCACGTTCCTCAGGTGTGTTGGAGAGTTAATAAGCAGGAAGGGACAAGCAAGCATGAAAAGGAACAGGGGAGAAAAGCCAAGATAGGGAGGGCCAGAGAGAAAGAGGAGGGAGCTGCAGTGAAGGAGGGAGGGTTCCCATTGCCCTTTTTTGTGGTGTATGTGGCACCTTCTGTTGGACAGTAGGATGCTGGGATGCCACTGCTGGGAAAGGGGCTCTGCCAGGCAATACGGCTCTAAAGGAGTCAGTGGAACAGCCCTGAAGCTCTTGGTACTTTTCTGGGGTAGGATAATGTGGTTCTGGTTTGCAGGTTTGCTTAGCTGAGCATCCTCCTTTGCTGGCTTAAAACAGTCATATTCTACTGGCATGAGCTGCTCTTTGCCTCCCTTCTCCATGTGGCACCCAGCATGAAGATTAAACAAGCAAAATGCTGACAGGAATTCTGGAGGAGGTGCTGGGAAACCCTGGAACCCAGCTGGAGGGAATGGGAAGTGGCTTACTGATATCCAACAGTGCACAGCCTAGGAATGACTGTCTCTGGGGAAGCCCAGAACAGGCCCTTGCCCTGGGGACCACAGTGAGACCTTCACGTCACCATGTCCTCTGTAGGGACAGCTGGGGCAGCTCTCAGGGCCCTGCAGTGGCATCAACCCCAGCACAGCCTGGAGAGCAGGGCTGCTGCCAGCAAGGGCTGAGGGGTGTGGAACAACAAGGAAAGATCTTTCCCTGCAGGGCTGTGGCAGGGGCTTTTCTCAGCTGAGCTGTCTTCTTAGTGTGCCAGCAGGGCCAGGAAAGTAATTCTTGCCTTAGACTTGGCACTGGTACCTTGAGTAGAGTGTCCAGTTCTGGGCCCCTCAATTTAGGAAGTACATTGAGATGCTCAAATGTGTCCAGAGGAGGGCAACAAGGCTGGTGAAGAGCTTGTAAAAGAAGAAGCCCTATGAAGAACAGCTGACAGAGCTGGGATTGTTTAGCATGGACACAAGGAGGCTCAGGGGAACCCTTACCACTCTCTACAACTACCTTGAAAGGTGGTTGTAGCCAGGTCAGTCTCTTCTCCCAAGCAACCACTGACAGAACAAGGAGACACAGTCTTAAGCTGTGCCAGGGGAAGATTAGGTTAGATGTCAAGAAAAAAATTCTTGACTGAAAGAATGATTGGGCAATGAATCATCTGCTCAGGGAGGTAGTGGAGTCGCTATCCCTGGGCATGTTTAAACAAACATTGGACATGTCATTCAGTGCCATGATTTAGTTGATGAAGAGGTGTTAGATTAGGTCATAGGTTGGACTTGATGATCTCAAAGGTCTTTTCCAACCTACTTCATTCTGTGATTCTTCAAACTTGTGTCTGCTGATGCAGTCCTTCTTCACTGTCCCCTTCCAACCCTAGCCACCTCTTTCGTTTCATCCTAGGTGTGATTCCCTTCATTTTGTTCTTCATACTCTTCTGACAAAGTTCAGACTCCTGCACACCAGCCCATCACAGACCTTCACTCTCCTCCCTACCAGCCACTGACCTCTTCCTACTCTTTCTCCAGTGCCTGTTCTCCATCCCCATCACTGAGCACACCAGCTCATCACCCTGGCCTCTTCTTCCCATTGAACCACTCTCTCCAAAGCTATTGCTGCAGCTCAAGCACTGTCTTGGCAGTGCAGTGATTAGCAGCTAAAATTGTGTCTACCACACGTGCTTCCCAGGCCCCCCTTGCAGTTATTTCTCCCTCCACACCACGAGAAAGCAGCCCAGCATGAGGTGTGCTATCTGATGGGAAAGCAATTGTGCAGGATGGGGAGGCTTGAAAGCACAGAAAAGGAACCTCTGGGCCAAATGGGAAGGGGACCTGTTTGAAAGATGCTCACAAACAGAGGATAAGGGTGGGGGGGGGGAAATGGAAGAAGTGAAAAAATAAAGCTGTGGGTTGACATCAATGTGCCCTGTGGAGAAAGGTTCATTTGTGATCATGGACCATACTTCCCAAGGAGGACAAGAGGGTGATTTATCTGCAGGAACAAGGGATGGGTCAGGCAGGCAGAGATGTGAAACACAGATTTGGTCAGAGAAAATGGTCCAGCCAGCCCCAGACACAAAGGAGGCTGTTGTGAGAGAGAGGAGTCTGCGGTCCCTTTTTTGGGGGACGAATGCCCCAGTTTGTCTCCTTGGTCCACAGAAGGATAATCCCAGGGCGCAGCTTTATCACTGCTCTCCACGGCTGAGGCAGGAGGGCTTGACTGGGGCATGAGGCTAGTGCTGTAATGACCCTGCTCTGAGCTGATGATTTCCAGTAAAAATCTATCATGATTAACACACTGAATTTGTCACAGCCTAGACTTTCATGACAAAAACCATGACTTTTTGGGTTTTCTCACAAGTCATGTTCTTTGTAATCTAATAAGCCCTGCTCCCCCACAGTCCTTTACAAACTCAGCTCTGTTTGGTTCCTGGGTCGTCACAGATGGGAAAATGACCAGAGCTGTGAAACACTTTCATGCCATTTGTCAAGTTTTACTAAATGGCTTGGAATATTTTTATTACCGAACAAGGGTTTCTCAGTGGGGTTTGGAACCCTGCATGGGCCCAGCTCCATCTCCAGAGCTTTTGTGTGTTTTTAGCGACTCTTTTCCCCTCTATTGCCACCACAAACAGGCAGCCTCAATGAGAATCTGAGATTTCTCAACAGCCTTGTCAAGTAGGGGAGACCTAGAGGAGCAGTTGTATTGAGTAGCTTGAGGTATTTCAGTGCAAAAATGTGGGCTGAAAATGGCAGCAAAGAGGCAATGAGGTACAAAACCCATTAAACTATTTTTCTTTTACTGCAAAGAAAAATACTGCACTTTTTTTTTTTTTTGCCATTGGTATCTGCTGTAAGAAGCTCCCACAGGTGATGATGGGACATTCAGGTGACATCACTAGCATGACACCTCTGCCCTCCATCCCTGGCCATCCCTTCCCTGCACCATGTAATTTCATGCCATGCCACACCATCCTGCCCTATCTTATCCCATCACCTGTTTCTCAGTGTTGGCCTCCTCATTCCCTGCTTGCAATTAGTTTCTAAAGTCAATGCAGGGACTCTTACATGCAGAATGCATCCCATCCAGTCAAAAAGTCTCTTGATCTAAATTTTTGCAGTGACAATTGAGAAAGAGGGTTATAAAAAAGAGGGAGAGAGACTTTTTACATGAACAGACTGGGATAGGATAAGGGTGAAAAGCTTTAAAATAGAGAAAGATTTAGATTAGATGTGAATGAAGAAGTGAATGAAGAAATTCTTTCCTGTGCCCTGGCACAGGGTGCCCAGAGCAGCTGTGGTTGTCCCATCTCTGGCAGTGCCCAAGGCCAGGCTGGACAGGGCTGGGAGCAGCCTGGGATAGTGGAAGGTGTTCCTGCCCATGGCAGAGGGTGGGAATGGGATGAACTTTAAGGTCCCTTCAACACAAACTACTCTGTGACTCTCTAAAGAATTGAAATCCTGGCAGCTGATGAACTGTACAGTAACGAGCTGGCCTCAGTACATTATCTACAAGGCCAGATGGTATTTATGACCCAGGACACAAAGCCTGTGTACAGTTTAGCTATTTCTTGAAGAAATTTCATGGATTTGGCAAAGACTGATAAGGATACAGGTTTGGAATGGAGCTGGGGAGTCCCCACTACAGCAAACTGTTGCAGGAGAGTTTGCTGGGAGACAAAATTGTTTTGATCAGACTTTAGTTATCAGGCAGGAAGATGGGGCTCATCCTGGGGCAGACAATCCACTCCTGTTAGGCCTGGCGAGGTACAGCCAGATCCCCAGATGACCTGGATGTCTTGGAGGACTCTGCAGCACCTCAGTGTTTCTGCATCCTAGACAGTGATTTTCTGGGCAGAATTTAATGCTAACATTTTTCAGTCTCAGGAGAATTTTCTTCCTGTGATCACAGCAACGCTGGAATGGTCCAGGCATAATGTGGGAATGGAGGTGTAACCTGCACTGGAGCACAGACTGCCCTGATTGCACCAGCGTATCTGAGGGCAGTCCTGAAGAGCCCCTGCACGTGGTATAAAACAAAGAGACCTGCTCAATGCCTAAGCCTTAGGGCAGTGCTTTGCCCCATACACTTTGTGAGTTCTACAGCACCTTGAAGGCTGAGGACTCTGTAAGATTAACTCTGAAATCAATAGCCAGTAACCCTGGTCCAATAATTCAGGGTCTGCACCACGATGTCTCTTGAGTCTCAAGGGCCAGGATTGTGCTTTGGATGACACAATGCCATGCACTGATGAAAATGCGCTGACTGATGGAACTCTTCTCATTGGATGCTGAACATGTGCTATGGGTTATGTGATGGGATTATTTATCCAGAAACAATATTTTCTTCTGTGCAAGCCTCAAAACAATTGTCACTGTGCAGTGTGCACGCCCCTGCTCAGCAAAGAGCAACACATCCTCCAGCATAACCTGTGAATAAGGACTAAATATTTGAATTCTAAGGAAGTCTCTGTAGGGAGATGTTTTGTGAAACCAGATTCAGTATGATATTGGGGTTTGCAGGCTAGTTTGCTACTTACCAGTAAGGCAAGTCTAGCTAATTTCCTACTGCAATGCAGTTTTTCATCTTACAGATGTCACTCTCCAATCACAGGCACATAAAAAGGATCCTAGCAAATCTAGGGAATGAGCTTCTTCCACGAATAATTGCAGGGACATAGATGGGGAAAGAAATTATAAAGTCCTATTTTAGGGGTTTTGTCCAGAGTTTTTGCTTGTTTCCCAGGTTGAGGCTGATGCTGGGAACATGACCCCGCTGTGGAGTTCAGGGAGTCACAGACCTGGGACACCAAATCCCCCTGGAGCCATGTCCAGTCTCCCTTCCTGCTGCCTGCAGCAGTGATGGATCTCCAAGAGGTCAGTGAATTGTACTGAGTCCAAGCACCTTCTATTTATTTCTCTGCCTTAGATACTGCATTTTCCTGAGCTGACAATTGCCTAGTTCTGCCCCAGCAAACCTCCTTTTATTTCTGTAGAGGCTTGCTATATATTTTCGTTTTGCAAATTAATATTATTTATTCCTGTCCTTAGTACTGAGCACATTCAACTATTTGAAACTTCCCCTGTACCATTTGGTTGGCAGTGTGTCAGGTTGTCTTTATCTTATCAGGATAGTAACTTCTCTCTGCTATGATGTGATGTGTCCATACATATATATCAGTGCGTTCAACTTGCCTGTTTCCCTTCTCACCAATTTAATTCTAACCTTACAGGTTAGGGCTGTTGCACAAACAACCTGGCCCTTCCGCTGTCTTTTATGGTAAGACAGAGCAATACATGTCCAGGTTTTCCTAGCAGAAGCCTGAGGATATTGGATGTGCTTCACTACCATGGTAATAGTGATGATTTTTTATGATCTGCCCCATTGTTCCCCTTCACTTGGAAAGTGATCCTGAAATGTACAGTTACACCAAACATTGTCCTGACTCAGTCCATGCATGTCCTGAGAGCTGTTCAGGTTCTCAGGCGCCTGATATTGGTTTGGTGCATCTAGCACCATCCATGCCCTGCTGCCATGGGACACACTGTCCTATGTCCAACATACCCTGTTACCATGTAAGTTCTTGGGTTTTTAACTTTTTTTCTTTTTATAAACTCCCATGTCACATTTAGTAGTAGCACTGGAAAATGCTGATATTTCTTAGGATGAGAACATTGCCATCTGGTTTGGGAAGGCAGGTGTATCTTCTCAGGAGAGATGCTGATAGCACCCTTAGACTAAAGGGACTGCATGTAAAAGAAAGCAAAAACATCCTGGGCTGATTCATCAATGCCTGGCGGAAATGTTCTCCTGTAAATCCAGGATCTCAGCAGGTTGGTGGAAGGGGATGCAGGGTCTCCAGACCAGCCTCCCACCAGCAACAGGACAGTCTCTAGCACTGGCTTGGCATGGCTATGGCTTTGCCTAGATAAACAGTGGAAAATCCTATCCTGCTCCTCTCTGTGGACTTGTCCCAGTTTCTCAATGCCCTGCCTGGACCTACTGGAGCCACTGTCCCAGTATGAAGCCACTGCCCTGATATCATTAGTTTGGCTCTGTGCTCCTGCCCCAGGAGTGGCTGCTGCACTTCATGGCAGGGCAAGGTGGATGTGCCCAGACTTCCATCCAGTGCCTGGGCTGGGCAGAGCTCAGAGGAGACAACCAGGCACCAGCCCTCGTATATCCCTGTGGCAGCCTCCCCACAGCTGCCACTTGTGTGAGCAGAAATGATTTATGTTGAGTTTTCATTTTGTTGTTTAGTAAATCAGAATTTGGAAATCAGCATGGTTTCTTGTGCGAGCCTCACTAATGGCCGAGGTTATCACAACAGCTATAAATCCCCCTCGATTCTGGATGGGAAATTTCATTATTTCTCCTCTCTCCTCCCCTCCCTGGGCCATGAGACCTGGCAGAGCCATGGAAGAGAGGAGTTGATTTAATCCAGCTCTGGCTAAAACCATCAACCATGAATCATCATCTGCTGGAGACTCTTTCTCTCACTGAGCCTTGACACCCAGGGAAGCTGTGCTGGCTGGTCTGTGAGCAGGAACTGCTTCCAAGGGCAGAGCACAGAGTGAGGCAAGGCACCTCCAGCCCTGACAAGGCCAGTTGCCATGTAAGACAAGTGGTAGGAGTTATGCTCATCTACTTGTTTTGTCCCCTGCTGCTTCTCTCTGGGCACACACAATGATCAAGACAGTGTGGACAATGATGCTGGGATACCACCATGAACAGATCCTCTAGGACTGGAAAAGGCTGTAAAAGGCCTTCAGCCAATTCAGACATGAGTAAAAACACTCATTAAAAAAGACAGACCCAAAGGGAATTCCTCTTCTCTCTCCTACTGCCCTCTCATCTTTCTCTGTCTCCTGGGAGGGATGTGTTTCCTCAGCATCCTGCTCCATAGCTCCCACTACCCTGCTGCCTGCATGCCTCCTCCTGCACCCCCTGAGCCCTAGTGTTGTCCTAAAGAGATCTTCCAGGCCTTGCAGTCGACGTGTGAGGAGGACATCTTCCTTCTTTCAGCAGCCCAAAGAAGTCAGTTTGCAACCTTCCCTTGCACTTGGAACACGGGACAAGCTGTGCTGTCTGTGTGAGGACACAAGAGCTGGTACAAATTGCTGCTGAGACAAGAACTGCTGCACTGCAGCACATCAGTGAGTCCCACAGGCTACTGCCTGAGTTACTCCCTGACACCTCATTTTTGGGTAACAGAAGAGGGTGAGGTGGAGGGTACTCTCCTCCTTTCACTTCTTTTCTCTTGGGTAATACTCTCAGTTGTCTGGGTATTCTCATCCCAAAATCTCCTCCTTGCCTGCTTGCCCCACCAAGGCAGCCTCCCTCCTGGTGTCCCTGGTGCACTCCACTGCTGCTGACCCCCAGCCTCTCTGTCCCTCTGCCCCCCCACAGCCCATGGGGTGGGCAGGACAGGACACAGGAGAGGGCGCAGCTCCGGAGAAGGGCACCCTGCTGGCTCTGTGATGGCTTCATAATGTATTCCAGATTCCACCCATTCCCATCCCTGTCACGTCCTATCATTTCCCTGGTTATTTTTGATTGCTGCTGAGCACAGATCTTCGTGTGCATATTTCTGTCAGTAGATCAGTCATTTCATTCTTATGTTCCTACACAAGTCTTGGATGCCTCATCGGTGCTCAGTGACTTATTGCTCTTCAGCATGTCAATTTATTCCAGCATCTTCTTCTGATATCCCCATTGCTCATTTTAAAACCTAAATGAGCTGATCCAGAGTAGCTTTCTACCCCCACCTTCTATGGGCCTGAACAATCCAAAGAAACCCCTCAGCTTCCCATTCCTACTTTTTGCCATCACTCTATGTTTCCCTCCCAGGATTCTGCCTACATCAGATTTTATGTATTCTTATGTCTTTTCATTGCTTATTTTTGTACCTTTTTATTTTATAACATTTTTTGCCGTTTGCTCTGATGAAATCCCATCGTAATTCCCTTGTTAGGTAGCCCCTGGCATGCTTTATTTGTCTCTATTGCCTGTACTAAGGCTGGATTTCCTTTTTCTGAAGTGCCTCGTTTAGCTCAAATACGCAACAAAACCCTGTCATTTCAGCAAATGTTGTTGATTTTCTTTCCCACATGGGCATTTCTGCTTTTTCTCTTAACTTGTGCAGCCTTCAGAGCCTCATTGATGGGCACATCCACAGCTTCCATATCAAAGCTATGGCCTGAAATGAATTTGCCTTTAGGGCCCTTTAAATGAACTTTCCTCATTTATTTAATTTGAAGTTCCCACTTTCTAGCACTGAGCAGCCTCCAGCAGTTCTGGAGGCAGTTTTCTCCCCAATGACTCTGGCTAATAGCGTAGTGATCACTGGAAGTTAATGGCTCATCACTGACAGCTTCTTGAGGTAAAACCTCTGTGCCACTTTGCGGCAGAAATGACAAAATATCTGTTAAAAAAGCCCAAATAAACAACCCAGGCAGTAGCCATAACTCTGTATGTTGCTGTCTGGTTCATATCAGTCATCTCTGCCTGAACTAGAACCCAAACCCTTCATACAGTAGTTGCTGTTATTGCGGGGGAAATGTTTTATTAACAGACATTACAGTCAATTTTGAGATACACAGAAGCTTAATTTAGAATTCAAAACTGTTTTGTCAGATGGGTTATGGATTCCTTGCCTCCAAAATAGACATTAAAATGGGGCTTGAAGCAGCAGACATTCCCCCAAATACTGCAAATTCTCCAACTTTTCAAACCGGTGTAAACTTGAAAGCACAGCTATACTTCTGGGCTGAAATGTGTGTCTTAAAAGCATCCCTTGCAAAAGTATCCTCTGTGTTGTGTGGTGAGAAACTATTCCCTAAAACATGTCTCTCTGGGCTGTCCCTCGGAATGCCTGGATGCTGCAGGCCTTCTGCTGAGGACCTGCAGGCACGATGCACCTCTGATGCATCCCCAGCTTGGGTGTAGCCTGGGTTGGCATGTTTGGAGCGCCGCATCCTGCCCAGGATGCATCGACCAAAGCAACTTCTCCCCCCCGAGGGTTCTGCACACTCGCTCATTTATAAATAACTCCATCCCTGTGTCCCCACCGAGGGGACACCGCTCCTGCTGCCCTCAGCCCACAAACAGCCCCCGGCTAGGGCGGGCAGGCTGTGGCTTCATCGGGACCGGCGCACGCAGCTCCCTGCCAGCCCCAGCCCGGAGACAGCATTCCTCAGCCGGTAAGCCTCTGGCCCGATGAAAAGCTCCAATTCAGCTCCTGCACGGCGAGTACCTGACACCTTCCCCAGCACAAAGAGGGCTTTCTGCCGCACAGCCCGGCCGCGGCCGGGAAGCAGTGGCACAGCAGCTGCCTCTCGCCCAGAGGGGTCACCGAGCCACATCCTGCACACACCCTGAACAAAACTCACTTGTCTTGGGGGGGCGGAGGAGAACATAGCTCTGGGCAGGTGGCTGCCAGCCGGGCTTGTGGCTCCTGGTCTGCCAGACTTCTGGATAGGATGGTTCTCTCAAGTCTGCAAGCCTTGCTGAGGTCAGTGCAATGCAGAGGCTTGAACTGTGAAGGTTTCAGGATTGGCTCTGCATCTCTGAGAGGCTCCTGTCTCTGAGCTGCTGACCTGGCCAGGCTCGCTGGGGTGACTGGTGTTCTCCCATCTCTGTGCTCCTCCACAGCAAGCCCTGAGCTGGGATGGAGCAGATGGTCACACTAAGGTCACACTTGTAGGTCAGACAGGTTGGGCTGGGAGGTGAGTGGTAGTCTCAGCACTGAAACTGGGTTTGTGAGTGATGGAGGATAACTCATTTTGGGAGGTATCCACTGAAGAAGCACTGGAGAGTCTATTAGTCTTCACACTATCTTTGCTCTTTCCTTTCCCAGGAAAGATCAAGTTGGAAGCAATCACAGAATTTCCCTCATCCAGCAGTGCCTGAAGGCAAGCTGCAGTGTATACCACAGACCCCATAGGATGCAAGTTACTCAGCTCAGAGACACTACAACATTTCTGCTTTTCAGCTAGGGACTGTCAAATGTGACGGGAGCAATCCACCTCGGAGAAGAGGACTTTCATGGGCAGGAGAAGAGGATTTCCATTTCAGGGCTTCCGTGTCTCAGCTGAGACTCAAAGCCTCCAGACTGCAGCCAGGGCGTCCCTGCCCAATCTCTGCCTGTGCCTTGGAGACTGCCTTGTTCATCAATCGTCTCTGGTCCAATGCTCCCAGTCTGGGATATTGGGAAGCTGCCCTGGCCCCCTCTCCAGCTTCCCTGTCCACCACAGGAGTATTCTAGCCTTGCAAATCCATCTCTTGATCCAGATGCCTAAACCAAGACTGTGCGGTGCAGAGCATTGCAGCAAACTGCCTCCTTCACCATGATCCTGTGAAACTCAGTGTGCATGCTGGCTTCAGCTGGTGTCACAGGATCATGGAATCATTCAGGCTGGAAAAGCCCTGCACCAGTTCCAACCATTAACCCAGCATCAACAGGTCCACTGCTAAACCATGTCCCCAAATGCTACATCCACATGTTTTTTGAGCACTTCCAGGGATAGTAACTCTACAGCTGCTCTGGGCAGCCTCTCCAGTTCCTGACAAAAATTTCTGTGACATTCAGGCTTCCCAGTCATCCTGCTGCAAAAGCACAAGGACAAGTCATCCTCCCCATATCTCGTGTCCCACAAGTCCCTGGTGGTGCCCAAAGAGGCTCAGCCCATTATAGGAAACCAAGTTGAGGCTGGAAGCATTTGCATTCCATCTTAATTGCAAGCCAGATGTGACGTGAAACATCACATGTCAGGCAGATTGGCCCAAAAACAAAACCAAGATTGCTCTCAGCAAGATGGGCAAACCCCTCCCTGTCTCCCTTAATCATCATTCTGCCTTTTATTGCTTTCATAAACTCTCTTGCCTAGAAAACACATGGCTTAAAACAACGCAGATCCCTTTTAGGTTGAGGGAAAGTGAGAAATGTCTGTGGGTGTCTAATGAAGGGATAGAGGGCTGAAGTCCCCAGTAGGTATCATGAGAGATTTTTCCCGGAGGTGTGCAGTTGTTGCAACTGTACCCTGGCACAGTTCACACAGCTCATGGCCACACGGATCCCCAACAGCAGCATGCAGATGGCTGAGTGGGTGCAGTCCTTTTCAAACAGAATGGAAGAGCCTTGCTTCATCTGGACAAAACAGCTGGGAAGAGCAAAATAAATCAGGCTCCAAAGACTTCCCTGCTTCTCTGCTGAATGTGCTGAGAGCCCCAGGGTCCAAGCTCTAAGCAGGGGTTGCATCAGGGGCTTCACAGGGGCTGTAGGAACTTCTGATGCTCAGGCAAAGCTAGTGAGCAGTGCAGGAATGGCTGTGGGAATGGACAACACTGCAGCAGCCACAGCCTAGGGCAGGTCCCTCCATCACCAACGCAACCCAGTTTCTCTGGACACCTCATCCAGTCACTCTCTGGATGCATTCGGGATGACTGGAGTATATACTTGGCTATACTGAAGACTGAAGAAATTCTTCACTGTGAGGGTGATGAAACCCTGGCACAGGTTGCCCAGAGAGGTTGTGGATTCCCCATCCCTGGAAGTGTCCAAGACCAGGTTGAACAGGGCTTGAAGCAACCTGGGACAGTGGAAGGTGTCCCTGCCCATGGCAGGGGCTGGGATGGGATGGGCTTTACCCAACCCAAACCTTTCTGATTTTGAGATTCTCTGTTGCTGTATTTCACTATCTACCCAGGCTGGGGAGGTGTAAGAGCTGATAGACATGAAAATATTCCCTCTCAGTGCAATGTGCTTGGAGGTGGCAGCAGACATTTTTCCACCTCCTTCTTTCAGCATCTCCCCCTCAACCTTTTCTCTCATCTGTTTGGAGCTCCTGCATAAGCAGCCTTGGCAGAGATGCTATAAACAGGACATGGGCTCTCTGGAAATCTGCAAGCAGGAGTGGCTGAAGGTATTTAATAGTATCTCTGCAGTAAACAGAGATAAAGGGGGATCAGCTGTATGGAGCAGGGAGTAAGTATCAGATGGAATTGCTCTGCCATGGTGTCTATTTACTGAAACAGGAAACAAATTTTTTTTTTTTGCTTTTGCCAAAGAAATATTTCTTTTAAAATGTGTTAATATTAGGAGTAAAAATGCATCTTTTAGACATGATAAGTGGCCACATTCACTGGAGTTTTATTTACTGTATAAAGGTTAACATTGGTCTGTTTATCCTACAGACGAGATTTCCAGAAAATTACAAGAAGGGTCATGTAACAGTCAGCTCCTGCTTGCCTGAGCTTATTTGCCAGAGCCAAATCCCTGGAGCCTGAGAAGCTGGAGCAGATATTCAAAAGGACTCTGAGAATGGGAGAAAAGAAATAACTGAGCTTTAAGTTTTTTAGAGTTCATTCACCGGGAAGGGGGGGGCTGGGCTCATCCGTATGCTGGTGTGGGAGGGCTACGTTGGTTTCCCCAGAGCTGTGGGAGGGAGTGGCCAGCTGGAGGGGGACTGAGGAAAATCCATCGATGGTGCAAGCAAGCTGCTCTCCTGCTAACCCTAAAGAGCCATTTTAAAGCCTGGATCAGGAGACTTGATCTCCTAGCCAACAATTCTTATGTAATTTTACTATGATTACTCTGCTTGACAAATGGGGGTGCTCCAGAGAAACATCCAGCCCCTGTCCTCTATTCAGTAAGGACATCCTGGGACTTGTGCTGAGGAAATGTGGTCACTGAAATTTCTCTCACAGCCACACTGTCCCTTTTTTGAGGAGTGAGAATGTCTTCCATCTTGCCCTGTCCCTCTGTGATCTGGCAGTCCCCTGCCCTGGATGGACTTGACAAGGTTGTCCCATCTCCTCCTCCTGCCAGTTTTGGGACTTGGTTCTTCCTGCAGCTTCCCACACTGCTCCAAGAGAAGCTTATTGTCAAAACAGTTGTGAAAGTCCTGGTAAATCATTCTGTGTTAAAAATACATCAAAAAATGGGTTCATTATTAATGGTCCTGCTGTCAGCACCATGAAATCCCAACTGAGCAGTGAGGCAAGGATTTTTTTCAATGAAGCAGTGCTGGTGCAATCCAGTAGCGTTGCTATCTGGAAGAGAAGCTTGAGCCAAATTATTAGCCCTAATATAGAAAAATCAAGGCAAATATCAAAGGCCTAAGATACCCAGGAGGTTAGATTATGTAATTTACTATTTTTCTCATGATTTGCACAGTCTTATTAGCTGGAATCAGCACGACCTTATGAGGGTCCTGACAGAGGCTGGCTGCAGTCTGAAAGCCTTGGCTTTCAGCCATGGGATGGCAGCCCTGGGATCCAGTTCTGGTAGGTGTCTAACACCTGGGGGCACCTCGGTCACTGGCTGGACATGGACATTCCTCAGCGTTTGGCAGCAAAAGGTGCAATGTGCCCTGCTGCCTGCTCATGGCATGAAGAGGCACCCCGGGCTCAACTGGCTGGGTCCTGTCAGCGCTTCCTCTGCACAGGTGTAAAACCTGGCACAGGTGTAAAACCTGCACAGGTGTAAAACCTGGCATCTCCAGGGTGGGGGGAGATGACCGCAGCATGGGGGGCAGGGATGGCCAAAGCGAGCCAATAATTACCTGCCCAGACATGGGCCAGGCTTTGCACCTGCCACCATGTGTGGTACTGTCTGGTTTCAGGCTTCACCATGGGCTCTCGTGGAGGGCGGCAGTTAATTTCTACCTGCTGTATTTCACTATCTACCCACGCTGGCGAGGTGTAGGAGCTGATAGACATTGAAATATCAGGAATAGACTTTCAGCTCCAAAACTGAAGGCTGGAGGCAGCCAAGAGCCACTCCACAAGGATGCACATCTTGGCAGTGTTAGCCGTTGGCTGTTGCCAGAGGCACTGGCTGTTGCAAGAGAGAAAATCTGAATCAGATATAATGAACGAATTGGAGATACCTGGGCATAGTAAGATGGGGACTGCTGTTCCCTGAACACTATGAGCATCCCAGCATCAGCCTGAAAGGGATTGTCCCTCTCAGATGAACATTTAGAGGAGCAGTCCTCCTCAGGGGTCCACCTTCTTGCCTTCATTGCCTGGTGAATAATTTCCTCTGGTGAGAGATTTCCCCAGGACCTCACTTAGAGAGGTATGAACAGCTTTCCATGACCTTTATGGATCTGTTTCCTATGCTCAATGAGCAGGAAAGCTGAGCTGTGTCCTGTCCCAGAGAGTCACTGTAAGTAGAGAGGCCATGAACAAATTCTCCAGCAAGCCAGATTTCCTTTGCACCCTGTACTGGAGGGACAGCCTGCAGTGTAAAGTAGGGGAGAAAAAAATCTACTCAGTTACATCCCAAAGCTTCAGGTTAAGTGGGATCTCTACCTTCTTTGAGGGATCAGCCTGAAATGCCATTCAAAAGGATGGGGTTTTGCCCCCTTCAGAATTGCAAGCTGAGACTTGCCCCCAGCACACATGCAAATGTTTCCACAGATCTCCTCACGTGTTTTCCCATATCCCACACATTTTACCATATCTGTGAGAGGCAAAGGTAAAGAAAAAGGTTATTTGGTTTCAAACAAAACTGTTTTCAGACACTCAGTGTCTCACACCCACCTGGACAAATGTCCAGCATTCAAACTAGAGAGGAGAAGGGATGTCAGCTGGTGAGTCCTCACATCTCCTGGGCTCTCAGCTGTTGCCCATGCACTGGCTTTGGATACATTTAGGAGCTGAACTGTGTTTTCATGTGGGTCCCATGGATATCACTTTTGCCTCATTTTTTTAAAGACTCCTTTAGACTCCTTTTCCCTGGGCACAGTCTCTCCTTAATTTTATGCTGTTCTTTATTTTAGGCTGCTGTTTATTTTCCCAGTATGTGGGTCTTGAAAAACTATTCACAGATGTGTTGCAATCTCAATGGTCTTGCTGCCATCAATGCCTGATACCCTTCTATCCCATTTTGACACCTCTTCTTAGGCTTTGACCCCTCATTTCAACTTTATGTTTCTACTACACCTCTCCATAGATGCTCTCAGACAGGTCTTTTGAAGGAGCTGGCATGGCCTTTGCCCTCTTAGGAACAGTCTTTTCTTCCTTCTCACCCAGGGAAGTCTTGATCCATATTCCTTTGACTGCTGAGCAAGGTGAAGGAGCCATGGAGAAGAGAGGAGTCATTGGGCCTTCAGACACTAACCTTCTGTTGTGTCCAGCTGGCACAACTCCAGTGGCATGTCCCCTCTTGCTGGCCATTACTATCTTCACACCATTGCTGGAAACAGAGGATTAATAAACTGCAGCTCAGAAATGTCGATGAACATGTGGGTTGGCTGTGTGGGACAGAAGATAATTTGTGGTGAAATCCACAAAACGTCTGGGATTTGTAAATGTTTCATGATGACTTGGATCCTCTCCAAACACTCCCATCTACTGACAAACATAAGTCATGAATCATTGCACACAGGAAAAACTTCCAAGCCCTTGACTTACTGCTCACCCAGTTCTGCTACACTGACAGCTGAGAGCGTTCACTGCCCAGTGGAGAACAGGGATTCAGGGTCAAGGTGAAGGAGCTATTTGGCAGCCCCATGGATGCTCTGTACTGGCCTTGGGCAGAGGAAGTGGGGACATGGCACTCTGGCTTTTCTGGGTGGCAGCCCACAGGACTGAGCTGGGTCTGTCCCAGCTGATACTAAGATGTCAAGGGCAAGGCTCCCTGACAGAGCCCAGAGATCATCTCCTTTCCCAGAAAGCAGATTCACTTTCCGCTGCGGAAGGCGGGGTCCAAGAGGTTTTCTGCCTGATATCAGCTGGAGTCGGTGATGTCTTTCTGCAGCCTGGGCTGTTTGTGGTACTGCAGAGCTCTTTGCAGGCTGCCTGCAGCATTTCCCATTAGTTCTGAGTTTTGGACGCTGGAGCAAGGCTTGAACAATCTGGCTTTGCATGAAAAGCCCTCAAGAGCTGTTACCTCATGGCCATTTGCCATTTGTCACCCTGCAACCAGCAGGACCCATGGGCAGGGAGGTGACTCACCCCAGCCAAGCAGTCCAGCTGCAGGGGACTGATCACCTCAGCCCAAGTCATAAAATACTGAACTGTTGATTCATAAACACAGTGGCTGGCAGCAGAACACTGGCTACCAGTGCTTGGCTTGTGGGCCAGGGACAGACTCACAGAAATAGCTGGTGATGTTGCAGCAGGATGTCTTAGCCCTCTGTCTGTGAGCCCATGTGTTCCCATTCCTGCCTCCATCCACTACTGAGGCCAGAGGAAGATAAAGAGGTGATTTCCCAGGACCTTGTGGTCTCTGCCATCTCCTAGTCTCTCCAGGTGGAAAACATTAAGGGGAATTAAGCCTCTGATGTGGGCTGTTAGAGCAGCCACACTTTCCCTTGGGTCCTGGAGCACCTCAAAAGCAGCACATCCCTGCTGGGTGGACATCCTTGGTGGCTTTTGTGGTGCGTGGTGCAGTAATTCAGGCAGGACCACATGCAACAGTTTGTGCACAATATTTCTCCGGGCATAACAACAGCTAACAGGGTCCTCTCATGTCCTGTCCTGTCCTGTCCTCTCCCCTCCCATTCCCTCACCTCAACCCTCCTCTTCTCCCCTGCTTCTGCTCCAATGAGCTCCAATGCCATAATCTTCTATGAAGATACAACAAGGTTGTACCAAGGAAGGACTCCTCTGGCTGGAGGAATGCAAGCATTTGTGTCAATATAGCCTCTAGTCATGGCACAGAGCAGTACCGCTGTTTTCCAGGTGGATGTGAGATGTGATGTGTACCTTAGCGGTAAATGTGATGGAGGCCAAGGAACTGAGTCCACAGCAACTCCTGGAAAGACATTTCATGTTTCTTCTGAAGTCACTTTCACTTGTGCCATCAGACACAAGGGTTTCCCCATGGGTGTGCTGTGCTCTGCTTTGGTAAAGCCCCTTGGATCTTAGGGCTTGCTTGAAGATGGCCAGATGTCAGTGTGCTGTTTCTGTCTGATCCAAAAAATTACCTTCAAAAAAGACAAAATTTGTCACTATTTTGTTGCCTTGGGTCCCCAAAGACTTGAGCCCATTCTCATTACCAGAATTTCTCCTCTGTAGTTCCATTTCTTTTCCCTGGCTTACAGGAGAGTTTCTCTCTCTTTCTCCCTCTTTTCTTGTAATGTGTCCCCCAAAATGGATAAATGAGCCAATCAAACTCTGTCTGGCATAAGGGGATAGTTGATCTGAAAGCAAGATTTCCAAGCACACAGATCACCTAGCTGGTCCTGGTGTCTCCCCAGAAGTAGCATCTGCTGTGCCATCTCCTGGATGAAAGGGGAGGGCTGAAATGATGTGGGGCAGAAGGAAAGGAAACCTGAAATGAATTCCAGACAAACCCATTCTCTCTGTTTGCTCCATGCAACCTTTGGGTCTGGATTTGGAGCTTGGTCTCTCCTTGTACAGATACTTCAAAGGTGGACCAAGCACCTTTGAATAGCAAGTGGAGGACAGGAACAGTTCTCCCAGCTCCAGCAAACCAGTCCAAGGCTGGGATTAGAAATGGGTAACTCACAATTTCTATTGAAAATCACTGCCACTTGTGTGAAAGGCTTGGGAATTTTATTTTGCTGCTTCCTAGCTCTCTGTTAATGATTGAATGTGATACTGCACCTGTCTCCCCCTCCTGCAGGAGATGTGCCAGGAGAAGAAAAGGAGAACAGAGCAATGTTCTGGTGGTCAGACATGTGGCTCCTGTGTCTCCAAAGCCTTGCCAACATCTTGAAAAGAGAGGTTATGGATTTCCCATTCCTGGAAGTCTTCTAAGAAATGTAGAGGGCTTGGAGCATTCTGATCTCGTGGAAGGTGTCCCTGCCCATGGCAGGGGGATGGAATGATAAGAGGTTTAAAGCATCTTTCAACCAAAACCATTCTCTGATTCTGTGATTGTTGGCACTGGCAATATTTTGCTGTCAAGTGGCAGAAGTGCCTCCCCTGAAAAGTTTGAAATCATAGGAAAATGCCTTTGTCTGATTTGGACACAAATGTCATGAAACCTTTCAAATAAGGAAAGCTACTGAGATGTGTTGTTTTGGAAGCACCTTCTGTCCAAACACTTTGCTATTTCTGAAACCAAGATTTTCACAACCTCCTGCAGACCTGGAAGCTCCTGCTTCATGCCAGCTGCTCTCGAAGTGGCTGAGGAGCCTGGGAGGGTCTGAGATTTGCATTTGCCTCAGAACTAGGTGGGCAGATGAGCCAGCAGAAGTGGGAGAGCTCAGAGGTACCAGCTTACACACAGTCAAATATGCATGACGTGTTCAGAGATATTGTGTGCCATCCACCAGTGAGCTCCTGGCTTGTCCCAGCCCCACTTCCTGGGGAGATCCGTGTCACTTAGCAGACTGCAGCAGAGAGGAGTAGCAGCCAGGGTGGGTAAGCAGTGGGTGGTTTGTGTGAAGGCTCAGCATGTGGCTCCCACACCGCAGGGCCAGGAAGGCTCTTCCCATGCCCATCTGGGATCTAAGCTTTTGGGGCAATGCCACACAACCTGAGCAGGGGACCTTAATACGGGAGGTGATAGCGGCTGTAATGGGATGAGTTGGTGGTATGTGCCTCTCCACAAGGAGGGTGTCTGGTATATGTGCCTCTCTGACTATAAGTGTCAAGGCATTCCTGGTGTTCTCACACAGGTTCTCCTGCACAGTACCTGTTGAGGGGTGCTCTTGAAGGCCAGGATAAGGACAGGGTTGGAGAACAAACAACCAAAGAACAATGAAATATGGCAAGCACAGAGGCACAGAATGTGTCTGCTAGGATTGGCTTTCTCCAGTGTCTCTTGGGTGAGTGTCACCCTTTACAGATAGATATTTTTCTTTCTTTTTCTTCTTGGGATTTTTTTGTTTGGTGAACAGCTCCTACCCTCAGGACATGATTCCTGGTGTGGCAAAGGGAAAGATCCTTGCTCCTGACAGAACTGCAGGGACTCACACCATGAGCCATACCTGTCCATATCCTCGTGTTTCAGAGTTCAGTTAAACCAACAGGAACAGTGTAAGAGCGATGTTGTTGGGCTGCTGGAAGCAAGCAATGTGTGGTCCCTTCCAAAAATATAATTGTTAACACTGTGTATGGTCATAGCATCTCTGCAGGTCTTCCCAAGAGATCATCCCTCTTCATGCCCAAGTGTGGGTTTCAGATGAGATTTCACCAATGGCACCAGGCTTTTAGAGAGGTTATGCTGCACTACAGATGCCAGTTGATAATTTTGAGAGGTTGGTCTAACAATAGCCCTTGATAGAAAGAAGGTGCTTGTGGGGTGTTTCCAGCCAGAAGGAGGTCACTAGAAGAGATGGTTTGGGGAACCTCATGGGGAGCTTGTGGTTTTTTGGAAAGCAAGTCTCCCTCAAACATGTGCAGTATGTCTGTGGGGAGTGAGTCTATTTTCTGGGGATTTGCAATCAAGTTTTAATTCAGCATTGGAGCTAAAATTCATTTTATTAAGGGACCTTTAAATATTTCCAGAGCTTGACCTTTACTGGAGGCTGTTGACTTATTAATGTCTGGTCTGGTGTTCTTCAAACTTTCCACACAGCTCAACTTGTTGCCAGCTGCTTTCAAACACATTTTTCAAGAAATTAGTTTGTAATTAAGTACAGTTATTAATGACTGTTTTTCCTGCCTTTCCCATTGGGTTTGCAACTCACTTTTCTCCATGTGTCAGAAAATGGCCAATATTTCACAGGGTGAGTGAAGGAATGTCTAATATGATCTTTGACATGTTGATTTGATGCAGTTCCAACTTTGCAACAGTGGTGATCACCCAACCACTTAGGAGAGACCTGAGAGAGGGGGTAAAAAACAGAGTCAGAATCAGGTCCCTGTGGGTAAGAGGAGAGAGGGGGAAGGGAGGACCTTCACCCTTGGAGAGCCACTGCATGGAGAAAGCAGTTCATGCAGATAAGCTGGAGGATGGAGAGGAAGAAGGATGGAGAAGGTGCAGACCTGCTGGAATGAGGGGAATCACTCTTGTGCTTAAAATTCAGGGCATGAAACTGGGAAATAATGTGAAGTCCATGTGTGTGAGCACTCATCTCCTGCCGGGTCTTCTCTCCACCCAAGAGGGACTATCAGGGACACCCATGTGTGGAGAGAGCAGATGGAGCTGAGAGCAGCCAAAAAGGGAAGAGGCGCTCCTACACAGAGCCCAGAAAGGTTTTATATACTCTCTGCTCTATGGTGTCGCTGAGGTCACTCCTCTTTGTCAGGCACATGGCAGCAAATCCCCCTCTAAGTCCCAGATCTCAGAGGCATTATAATATTAAAAGCCTGTGCTCAAGCGTCTGAGCAAACACATCAGCTGAGCAAAGTGTTTTTCCCCAGCCTCAGGACCCAGTTATTCTGGGAACTGGCAGTGCTGAAACATCAAGGCAACAACATCCTCCTGTGAAATCGGCTGCTAGAGGGTCTGCAAGGGTGAGGGGTGTGATGGACAGGTGAGGGAGCCCACCCATGAGGGGGCACAAGGCAGGGACATAGCACCTATTTCATTTCCTGACTGGCTGCCAGCTGAGTCCGGGCAGGTCTGGACAGCCAAGGCACAGGGGTGGAGGCAGAGAGATGCTGACAAGTAACACACGTGCATGGCCATGGTGTGCACACATAAACAGTCCCTTGCCAAAGAGCTGGGATTTCTCCAGGCCCTTTTTTCCAGGGTCTCACCCTTTTCCGTTCTCTCAGTGGTCCAAATGCTGTGCATTCCCAGTGGGGCAGGGGAGTCCTGTGGGCTGGCACACCTTGGCCACAGGGATGGGTGTGGGAGCATGCACTGACTCATTCCCACCACTTCTGGCACACATGTCCTCACACTGCACAACAGGTCTGCAGGCACAGCACGTTCCACATCCAGGGTCACCCTCACGAGCATGGGGTAATGGACCAATATGGACACTAGTGCTGGAGACATCCCAGTGGCACAGAGCCCAACCAAGCTCTGCTCCCAGGCCCAACATCTCTGCCCAGGAGGGAACAATGAAAACCAGCTGAGCAGCCACCTGCCTGGAGAAGGGCTGAGGGGCAGGTCATCCCCCAGAGCAACCCTCCTCTTCATGCAGCTCCAGCCACAGCTGCACCTGTGCCTGTTGTGTCCTTTCAGCAGATTCCCATACAGTCAGGCTGCTGCAGTTTATCAGCATCTACTGCTGCCCTCCAGCAGCTGGGACCTGGTTTAGGCTGTTTTTTAAGGGCTCAGTACCTGATGCCAGCTCTGGAAGCAGCAGGAGGAAGGAATTAGGAAGGAGATGGGGAGATGAGCCACCAATGGAGGTGAATCCAGAAAGGTAGGACTTGGCATTGATCAGGACCCAGGGCAGCCTTTGTCCATTCCCAGAATCAGAACAAGGCTGACGTCTCTGAAAGGGTGAACAACAAGCCTGCTTCATCAGCTCAGCCGCTAGAAAGGAGGAGCAGAGCCAAAAATCCAGGAGAAAAATGTTATGCAAAATTGTTCATCTGTTACTGATTGGGAGGCTGAGAGCTCAGTGCAAACCACCCAATAAAACTGGCTTGGATGAGAATTTCCTGAATCCCAGATTAAGTGAATAAAGATGTTTCAGGAGTTCAGGGCCGCGGTTGGGTGGTTTGCACACAATTTGCTGTTGGTTTCACCCTTTGTTGCTTAATGAAGAACAGAAGGAGGATCTCCCATCTCATTCAACCAAGGGAAAAAATTATTTCTTCTAAATTTAAATTAATTTCCTGTTGCAGGCACAGCTCTGTTTATCTGTGCTACACAGAGGCTCAGTCTTGGATTGTGGCTCATCCTGCTCCCTGCAAGACACTGCTCCCCTCAGGGACAGTGGCCTTTCAGGCTGGTAGCATTGATACAGCATGGCAGGATTTTGCATGGCAAGGTTTTTTGTCAGAAGCTAATGGTAAGAAGTGTTTTGAGAACCAGGTCCAATTCTGAGGAAAAACCTGTGATATGACACACCCTGTGTGTGTCTCTGACTCATTCAGGTCCTTCCTCTCCATACTCTTCACTGCTGCCCCGATGGTCCCAGTTGTGTCCTTGGAGGAAGCCACAAGGAGCAGAGGGTGCTCTACTCACCTGCAAGGACTGAGCAGCACCAGGTGGGCAAGGAGCACACACCACACTGAGGTCACCCGGGACTGAGGGGATTCCCCACTCTTGCAGCATCTAATGTTGGAGAACTGCTCTACGTTGGGCTTACGCAACCCTAAAACCCACTTATTTTTATAAGCCACTTATTCACAGTGAAGGGAAGGAGCCAGGCTGTGTGCACTGAAACCTTTTGAAAGTTTCATCTCTTGCTCCTAAAGACATCAACCTATGGATTTACCTCTCTCCCTTTTCCCCCAACTTTTACCTTGCAAGGAAATGACAGAGTCTGTTTACAAAGTGCATAACTTTAAGTCACCTGGCACCTGGAGCATTCCTCCAAGTGGCATCATGTGCCTTGTTGGGGCTTCAAGCTGTAACTAAGTGTAGAAACAGGATGGAGATTCCTGGAGAAATCAAACAATAAATTTTAAAGAAGGAAAACTAGATCAGATTAAAAGATGAAGAATTATCATGAGAAACTTGACTCAATGGTCCATCTCTCTAAGCGCTATTTTCTACAAAAAATCTTCAGATAATTTCCCTTTGCAGAATATCTGGGAAATCTAGTTTCTTAGGAGGGGTCCAAAGGCTCCAAGGACAAAGAAAGTTATTTGCAGCCTTGAGTCTGGAGTCATTACCACCAAGCAGTAAAATGCAGCTTGTCTAGATGGCAACCCATGGAAAATCTGACTGTAACTGTCAGCAGGAGGGTGATGGGCATGAACACCAAGGAGAGATGTGCTTTCAGAGGGATGATCAGCAAGAGTAATGGGATGAATGTGAGCAACAGCATATTTAGGCAGGATATCATGAAATGTTTCCATCTCAGCTATTAGTTTTATTAGGAAAAGTCTCCCATGGGAAACTGGAAGCTGCATCACTTGACTCACTCCAAGCTCAGCACTAGATAACACAAAGCAGAGAACAGGCGTGTGTTGGCGGGGAGAGATGGCCCAGATGACCTAATGGTCTTTTCCATCACTCCAATTGCAATCTAGCCTGGGTAGAGGCTCTTCACTTGTCTCTGTCTGACTCAGGGTAATGACAGGCTGGAGAGTAACATCTGAATTTGTTCCAGTGTTATTTTCCAGTGCCTTCATTTGAGGTCTCTTGGGTAGAAGATGGGGTGCAGAGTGACCTCAGCTGAAGTGACAATATTTCCCAGTCTTCTTGCCAGATTCTCCTCCTTGCAGGGTTTGTGTGTGTTGGTGTGGGAGCTGCAGGGTGGCCTGGGCCCCAAAGGCCAGGTCCTGGGTCAGGAACTGGCTTTTACCAAAGGAGTGAAAGAAATAGAGGTACAAAATCCATCCAGCAAAGCTAGAAGAGCCTCTTACCAGCTTTTGCCATCTGAGACACAGCTGCTCCAGAGTTGGTTATTTCCTTTGCTTGGCAATTGCTGGGTTATTGTGGATGGATGGTGGGAGCAGTGAGATGTGCAGGATGTTTTGGTACAGTCAAACAAGCAGCAAGAGCTGAATGCATCTTTCTGATGCTTGGGGAAAGCACAGCTCTGATGAGATGGTGCCAGGAAAGATTCAGGGGTTCATCTTGTCCCCAAAGGGTACCCTCTGTGAGCCTGTTCCTCTGAAAACAAAGCTTTTCTCAGCTCCTGAGACCTCATCCCTTGGTCTGGGCTGGTCAGAGGTGTGCAGACTGCCACCTCTTTAGCTGATACCCATGTGGAACCCATGCTGGGGTCCTCCTCTCTGCCCTGAGATGAAGGTCTGGGTTTACTCTGGAGTGGGGGCCTCACAACTTGTGGTAGTTCCCCATTCCATTATCCTTAATGTCTGGGAGCACTATTCCCTTTTCTCAGCTGACTTCACTCTCCCCTTCCTTCAAATACTCTGTTTTAACTATTTCATCAGAAATCCACTGGCCTCTGCCCAGGCTGCCCATCAGAGAACATGGGGCACAGGCTGCCCCGTGCTGATTGTGGATGAGACAATGCAATTTATGGTTCACCAAGCAGTTCACGCAGCCTCCGTTCACACAGCTTCAGCCCACCCCTCTCCTGGCCATGTGCAGAGCCAGGTGGGATTTGCAGGGAGACAGTGAAGGGCTCTGGGATCAGACTGGTGGTTCTGGAACCCACCCAGCTTCTCTGCTGAAATCTTGCAGGTTGCCTCTGGCTTCACAGGGCTTGACTGTCCCCTCAGCAATACAGCTCAAACAGGTACAATCCAACTGACATTTCCATGCTCCTCCCTTGCCAAAATAATTCATTGAAGTTCACCTCTTAATATCAAAGATATTTCTAAGTGCATTACTAAAAGGCACCAAAACCTCTTGAATACTTTGTTAACTAAGAGCCTTAACAGCGAGATGGGAAGGATCCCTGTGAGATGTGTAGTGAGGGGAGCTGCAGGAAAGTGTGAGCACCTGGTGGGGGTGGGACGAGGGGCAGCCACAGTGCCCAGGGTGGGTGCATAGTGATTCTGCTGCCCTGGCTCCAACTGCTCTGGGGCTGCAGGAGGATCCTGAGCTCTCCTAAAAGGTACAGGCAGAAATGGGTTAGGGTTAGGGTTAGGGTTAGGATCAAGAATTTTGGGGGATTGGAAAGCTGCATTTCATTGACTCTATAAATTCCTGAGGAAACAATCTACATCTTCCTCACAAGTGTCAGTGGAAGGGCCGTTGCTGATCTCTGCTCTCTGGTTACAGTGACAGGATCTTCCCCCAGAGGGTGCAGGCACTGCCCAGGCTCCCCAGGGAAGGGTCACAGCCCCAAGGCTGCCAGAGCTCCAGGAGCATTTGGACAATGTTGTCAGGCACAGACTGGGATTGTTGGGGTGTCTATGTAGGTCCAGGGGTTGGACTCCATGATCCCTGTGGGTCCCTTCCAGCTCAGGATATTCTGTGATTGCCTAATTCTGTTACACTTGTTTGCTAATTGAAAATTTTGACTTTGTCATTTGGCTTTGCCTCACTTTGCTACTTTGCTGTCTAGTCTAGGAGCTCTCTGGGATTCTCTGTGGCTGGAGAAGAAATGTGGATCCCTCCAAATGGAAGGTTCTTTCAGTATTTTCGATGCTTTTTCAGAGTGGGATGCACTCTCTCTGCCAAGGCCATGATGCCCTTCCCAGAATGCAAACATTGGACTGCCTGTGATGCTTCCTAAAACATTCTCATTTTAGAAATACCTAACTTAATGCCATAGAAATCACCTGGTCTGTACTGCAAAGGGATGTCATGGATTTTCTTTCTCTCTTGGAAGCAACTGGTATGCTGCAAGAACAAGAACATCATGGGAAAAGCTTGTTTATGGGATTACTGACAGCACAGAATGGTTGTCTGGGATGGGATAAAACCTTATCTAAAGAAAAACACAGACAGATACTTGGTGGTACAGGAAGAAATCAAGCTGGAGGGATGAGGGGTTCACAGGGACTGGAATACAGAAAATCAGGGACACTTCAGTCAACATTTAATGATGGCTTGATATGAGATGTGCAGGCCACTCTGCCATGATGGAACAGGGAGAATGGGGACTCCTGTGAGGGTCCTGGCTTCAGCTAAAACCCAAGAACAGACAGTCACACTGCCACTAGTCTAGACAGGACCTTGACATGCACAAATGGAATATCATGGAGGTGGCACAGCTCCTGTATGTGATTTTAGTGACATCATCAGCAAAATGGCACATTCAGGTCTACTGCTTATGCTTGAGAGTGACACTGAAAACTTGGAAAAGACTCAGGAAACAATGAGAAAATTATCCTAGGGCTAGAAATCATTCTCAGTGAGAGACAAATGGAACAAGATCTGTTTATTTTATCTAGTTTTTAAGAGGTGATTTAATTGTGGTCTGTGAGAACTGATGTGGGGGAATACTTTGAATGCAAAGACTCTTTAAGAGGGCAGACAAAGACAGAAAAATATCCAGGGATTGGAAAGCAAAGCTGGTGGCTGGTGGGCTTGAAACAAAGGAACTGTTTTTAACAGTGGGAATAACTGACCATTGGAACAAGGAGCTGAGAGATGTGGTAAACTCTTCATTGCATACAGTCTTGAAATGCAGACTGGCCAGTTTTCTGTGGATGTGAACTGAATCATAAGCTGTTGGTCTTGGTGAAGTTAAAAATGTGAATTTTCAGCTAAGAAACCCTGAAATTACCCATGGTGGTATGAGAGAGATATTCTATCTCCATCAGTCTGAGATGGTAGCAGGGCCAGGCTTACCTCCTGCCCACATTGGCAAAGATGAACAAGCACAAAGCTGCTCTTCCTGTGCACCAAAGTCCTGCCTGATACTGCAAGATGTCTGCTATTGAACCTTCTTTGTAATACTTCCTTCTTTTCCATTAATGCAATGTTCCTGGGTGCTTGTTCAAAACCTGGCAAATGTGAATGAATGAATACCTTTTTGCAGCTGACTGGTATTTTGAGAATATATTTTGGAAATCTATTTTCATTAGGAGAAAGCTCCTGGGAAGCTGTATAGAACAAAACTTGGTGAAACAGGAATGCTGTGGCTGGGACTTGTGGCAGTTCAGTTGCTCCTTCTTGCACTCAGCCCAGCTTACAGGAGTGAATTAGTGTTACAAGTCTCAGCCCAGTCTGACAAGGTTGATAACAGGAAGGTATCAAGGGCAGGATTTAATGAATGTATAGAGTGTCACCTTTGGAGAGGATCCTGGCCAATGACGCTTAGAAAGGAGAGTTCTCCTTTCCCTCAGCATGCAATACAATTAATTTCCCCAGGCACTTCTGCGAGGCTGCCCCCAGGTTTCATTACTCCCAAACTCCCAAAATTACTCCACTATTCCCAAAATTGGGTTGCCTCATTTGAAAATGTCTGTAATTCTCCTAAAAGGCAGATCTAGAACAACAGAACCATACCTCATTCTAGGAACACAATAAGTTGGGCTTCTCAGAACAAAACTGAAAATAAATTTTCTTAATGAAAATATTAAATTAGTTCAGCCTGAACTTCTCTTGACATTGTCTGCTCAAGGGTCAGCAGAGGGGATGTTAGGTCCTGCAGATGCCCAGGACACACTTTGTTCAAGAATTCTTTCTTCCCAGTTTTATTAGGAGGGTTAATGATATTTTCATTTGGGGACTATGTCCTCCTACCCTTAGAAAGGAAAAATATATCTTTCATGAGTGTGGTGATAAAAACTGCTGGGCTCCAACTGGCACAGCAGAAGCCTTTTATGAGCTGCTTTGGGCCTGGAGGAGTCAGTGAACTCATCACTACTCCAGGCACCTTCTGTGGCATCACAACAAATCAGAGTTTCTGAAATAGGGAGACTGGGAGATACTACAGGAGCTCTTAGGGCATTACTGGATGATATTAAAACAATCACAGCATACAAATAATGTAGCTCTGCTCAGTGGGGATGGAGTCCCTTCTCTGTATCTTATGGTTCTAAGAAGGTTACAGCACTGCCACAAAAAGATATTTTCTGGTCAGTCAGATGAAGGTTTGTATAGGTAGTCTTTGCATCTCAGACACCCTTTCTCTGATGTGGGAGGACTCAGACAAGCATCATGGCAGGAATGTGGCATCTGACATGAATGTGACTTCAATTGCAGGCTCCCCACATGGCAGCCAAGCTGGCCATGTTTCTGGGGCTCTGCCCAGCATGAAGGCTGATGCAAACAGTAACAGTGGATGCTGGCACTGGCTGGAGGACAGCACAAACACACATCTGTGCTGGCTGCACCCACCCTCCTTCTGTTTGTGAAGATTCAGGCCCATCCAATTCTTGATCAGAAGCCATAGCACGTGGCCAAGCAGCCCAGTCAGGCAGTGTGGTGAATGAACAGCAAATAAGCAACAAATATTCTCACAATAGTTTGAGGCTAAATATTGTTTGTCCAAGTTACTTGACCAAGACTCCTGACTGAGGGAGTCACTGCCAGGAACTGAGATCACCTGGGAAGGATTCAGAAGAGAGGGAAATTCATCAGCAGCTTTGTCTCACTGAACAATGGCAGCTTTTATCCCTGACCAATCACGTTTTGAAATGCATCTTATGCCTGAAATCAGAGTGGATGCTTTGGTCAAACTGAAATCCTGGGCTTGAACTGCACCCCTCAGCTCACTGCTGCAGACAAGTTTCACCTAAACATCTTACTGAGGCTGTGAGGAGTCCTGAATCCTGATACAGATGTGAAGAAACACAAAGCTGTATCCTTACACACAAGTTTCTGTGGCCTGGGAAGGACTTAAATCTTCTAAATTTCTCATCTGTGAAACTAGGAATATGCTGGAAACTGAGAGATGAAGACAGAACCTTCTTCTTAATCAAACCAAACCCATTTTACCCATCCCTAGTTACTTCCTACACAACCTTATGAGCACTTTCTTGTCATGGAGCACTTGGAGCGAGACGGGCTTTTGCTTGGCTGGGAAGATGGTTCATTATTATGATGTCCTAGGTCTGTCTGAACATCACACCATGCCTCCTGTTCAGGAGACTCACAGAATCACAGAATGGTGTATGCTGGATGGGACTTTAAAGACCCTCTTATTTCAACCCTCTGCCATGGGCAGGGACAACTTCTACAGACCAGGTTGCTCCAAGTCCCATCCTAAGCAGTCCAAATAATTTAGGAGAAATATATTGGAAAAGCAGATGACGTATTTGCCTCTGCAAAGACCCTGAAGAGAAGAAACTAAAACTGTATAGCCTGCTTGAGTCTGTATGGTACGTGGTACACAGCTCTGCTGATGGGTGTGCAGGATTTGTGCAACAATGGTATGTCCCCACTGGACCCATAATGGTACAGATCTTGTCTGGACCAGGACAACTTTAACCAGTGCCTGCATTTTCTTTTTCAGGACATGCTTGGGGCTCACCCTAGGCTTAAATCTCCAGAACAGAAGCCCAGCAAGGCTCTGGCTCCAGCACAAGGCACAGGCAGTTCAGGGCTGTGCAGGCAAGGATCGAGCTGCCAAGGGCGTTACATGTTTGTAGCTGAGTGTGGATGGTCTCACTGCCTGGACACAGGCACAGCACATGCTTCCCATCTGTTCCATCCCTATCAATAGGAGCTTGTCCTCACCATGATGAGGGTGGAGATTATCCCCATAGGCTGGGTCTTGTTGCTGAGATGCCACATAAGCTGAGTGCTAACTAATGGAAAAATCCTGCAAAGAAAATTGGAACAGGAAAGGGAATAGGAACCTCGCTGGGTCACAGCTACAGCTGGTGTTGCCTGCAACTAGCAAAGGCAATAGGAGATGCTGTTTTGGGGGAGCCTTCTGCTGGCCTAAGCACCTGCTTCAGCAACTCATGGTCACTGTGCTTGGGACAGCAGAAGGCATATGTCTGACTGTTCCCTCTGATATTCCCTTATGGACCAGCTCTTCATTAGCCGATCTAATTTCTTTCCAGTCGTGCTGACAGCCTCTCATGGCAGCAAATCTTGAAGATTTTACTCACTGCATGAACAAATCTTTCCTTTTCTCTGTTTCAGAGTGATATCCTAACAGTGCCACTGACTGCCCGTAGCTCTTGGCCTTGGGACTGATTTCAATCTCACCCGATTCACTCCCTTTGGTCACTTCAGTCACATCCCTCTCAGTTTTCTTCTCTTCAGATTGATGAATCCCAACCTTTTCAGTACTTTTCCCAAGACAACCCCTCCAGCCTCTTGATCATTTAAATTATTAAATAACCACCCTTACTATATGAAACTTAGAGCCTTCATGTTTGTTTCTATCCTCTGTTTAACTTCACAGGAGATCTGGAGGATCTTCTCTTGGGCTCCAACTCTGGTGAGGTGTCTCAGTTTGGAAAGACAGAAGTCTGCTGAGGAAGGCAGGATCTTCCCCTGAAATGGAGAATGTAAACCCTTTCCACACCTCTGAATTGCTATAAATTTTAAATTAAGGGGCTCTCAGACAAAAAAAATATGGGAGCAGAAAATAACATTCTTTAATAGGGAAGAAAAATAAAAAGATAAAATAAACAATGCAGTACTCTAGAACAACACTGACAGAGTTAGAACTCAACCTGACACCCTATGGGTCAGGGTGTTGGTAGCAGTCCTGTTGGAATTGTGGCTGCAGTCCTCCTGGAGTGTCAGGTGTGGTTCTCTTGGAGCAGGGGTCCTGTAGGGTGTAGTCTTCTTCTGAAAATCCAGTGGAAGAAGAGGCAGCTGCAGTTCCTCTGGGAAATCCAGTGGAGAAGCTGTGCAGTTATTCGAGAACCTCAAGATTATATTTGGGTAGCAATGCTTGGCTCCTCCCTCTGGGCGGAGCATCTCCCAATGGGATGTTATAGTTCTTATCAGTCATGCGGTGACATTCAATGGCCTGTTATCAGCAGATGTCCCCTCCCGAGGGAGAAGTGATTGTGATCACTCAGAGAGAGAAAAGGAAAACTGCCCACTTGACAAAAGACAACTGCCCTACAGATGGTAATAGAAAACATCTTGGCTTGCAATCTGGAACATGAGTGAACATTCAGCTGCTTGAAAATATTCCTAAAAATATCAAATGTTCGTAGGGTTGGCTGTAGTCATTCTGAATTTATAGTTTCTTTATAGGGTATTGCTCTTGCTCCAGAAACCTGCATTAGTAGTTGCAGATGCAAGTGACCCACTGCTACAGCAAATGTCAGGAATTCTCTCAGCTCTGCAGAAAGAAAAGGCTTTTGTGGTTTAACCTCAAGGTGAGAAACAACAAAATTGTGACAGCAACCTTAGATCAAATATCTCACAGGCCAATGTCCCTGGTGGTTTACCATAAACATGCCTTTATTTAACACTGGGCTGCATGCGGTCTTGGAGCATTTGCAGGAGAATGGTTATATGTCTCACTCTACTTCCAGAGTTGTCTGAAGATCCCAAGACTTCGCTCTGCAAAAGCACTGCTGCAGTTAGGATCCTCAAGGCTCACTACAAAGGTTAAGCTGTGTCAAAGGAAGATGCTTTTTCAGGGTCAGGGTTAAAGGACAGAGCTCTGGTTCACCAGCACACTGTAAGTGTGGTTGTGATGGTCCATAAGAAGGGCTTTGGGACAGAGACGGTGGGCATTTATTTGTAAAGTTTCTCTTCTCCTGAAATGCTCAGTGCCAAGAGAATAAATGAAAACCAAATCTCTGCCACATTACATCTGCTTCAGCTTCTGCAAAAGCACAAATGATGGGGTACGGTTATCTTGAGAATGACATCAAGCTAAGCATCTCACTGGCTTTATGTTCATCCCACAGCCCCTGCTCTGTCCTGGTCTCATGCTAGTATGGTCCCTCCCCTGTCAAAACCAAGTAGAACTTGCACTTGGCTCCTGAGCCTGGTGTCCACAGTGGCAGCTCTCCAGTGCAGATTCTGTGGCTGGACACAGATGACCATCAGGCACCTGTCCATTGCACCCACCAGGATGTATGCAGGACACCATGAGGCAGGAGAGGGCAGATCAGCTGCCTGCTCTTTGCAAAAAAAACAGGTGTGCAAGAAGCAGAGAGGAACCACTGCAGAGTTCAGGGACCATGGCACAGGGACTGCCATGAAGGGACTCTTCCCATCAAGTGCTCTGTCCTGCACGCTCTGCCATGGCAGGTAAGCACAGACCTGGGGCTCTCCCCTTCCAGGGCAGAAGATGTCTTGCTCACCAGGGTCATAACTCCTTCAAAGCCCTTTTGCCATGGCCACTAACCCTATGGAGCATGGCAGCTGAAGAAGTACCCACCTGGTCTGTTCCCCTCCTTGGAGACTTGTGTGTGCCCCCGTGGATAGAGCCAGGCCTGCCCTCGCTGTCCCCATGCAGACCCCGTGCAGCACAGGCAGTATGCTGGCCTCTCCTTGCACAAGGCTGGGCGCAGCCTGTGCTCTGGGACCTGCTGACTCATGTATCTGACTCACTCCAAGGCTGAATTTCCATTGCCACTGAATTTCCATTGAGTTAGTCTGTTCTGCAAACTCAAAAGACCCCCACCCATGGGGATCCTCTCCCTGAGGCAAGGACGCTCAGCCCTGCACAGGTGATCAGCAGGTGCACCAAGGATCACAAAAGTGTCTGACAAATTACAAATGGGTTCATGGTTTGGCTGCTGTGTGCTCTGCACACAGGTATAGCCTCTACTGACTACCTGTTCCCTGAGCAGGGCAGGGGAGCTCAAGAGCCCCACTTCAGCCTCCAGTGATAGCTTCCAGGAGGAAGCTGCCTGGGACAGGTGCTGTCTGACTGTTCCCGCTTGCAGCTGCACAGCCTCAGCCCAGGGCTCCAGTCTGAGGTGTGCTCTGCTCCAGGCTGGCCACACACATCAGCAGTGGAGCACCTGGATGGTTCTGCCTGGTGCTGCAGACTGCCCTTTCTGCTCTCCCCTCTGGAATGGGGCATGTGGGTGGGGACACAGAGGAATTTGCCTTCCTCCTCAGAGCCTTGCCCAGGTGGCGGAAGGGGCAGAGCTCAGGAATAAAGTAGTGACCAGGATAGGTGTGTGCCAGCCTGGAACTTGCTCTGGCTGCCTGGTAAGTGTGGCTCACCTTGCCTTAGGATTTCCAGTGCACCCTGTGCTCCAAAGTGCATTTCTCGAGAGATCTCTCACCACTTTAGAGATGCACAGTTATCCAGAAAGGTGTAATTCCAACAGGTCCCTGTGCTTGTTGTGAGAAACAGTTCTTCCCTTGGAATGAAAGAAAAGGATCCGCTCCAAGCCAAGAGAATGGAGGACTGGCCTTTCATTTGTCCCTACTGGTCTCAGGAATGGGGTTTCTTCAGCCTATCTGTGTTCCCAGCATTGCTGGAGCAGCAAACCCACTATGCTGAGGAGGGAGGACAGGCTGGCTCATACCGAGCTGATTTGAGTTCAGCAGTGGAATCTCTGGGATGCATGTAGTCCCCTGAGTCCCTTGTGCTGTCCTGGCACCAGCCAGCCCATACTGCCTGTCCTGGATTGCCAAGCAAATTGTATTCTATTTGCAATCTGTATAGCAGTTGTCTTCTGTTCAGTGGGCAGTTTTCCTTATCTCTTCCACAACCACTCCTCTCTCAGGGGAGACATCTGCTGATAACAGCTATTGAATGTCACTGCATGACTGATAAGAACTACAGCATCCCATTGGGTGCTCCAACCAGAAGGAGGAGCCAAGCGTTCCTACCCAGATATAATCTTGAGGCTCTGGAACACCAACAGGGCTTTCTCCACTGGATTTCCCAGAGGAACAGCTGCCTCTTCCACTGGATCTTCAGAGGAAGACTACACCTTCCTCCAGGATCCCTGCTCCAGCAGAACCACCCCTGACACTGCAGGAGAGCTGCAGTCACAATTGCAATGGGACTGCCACCAACACCCCGACCCACAGGGTGTCAGGTTGTGTTCTGACACTGTCAGTGTTGTTTTGGTTTACTGGATTGTTTATTTTATCTCTTTATTTTCTTCCCTAATAAAGAACTGTTATTCCTGCTCTCCTATTTTTGCCTGAGAGCCCCTTAATTTAAAATTTATGACAATTCAGAGGGAGGGGGTTTACATTTTTCCATTTCAGGGGAGGCTCCTGCCTTCCTTAGCAGACTTCTGTCTTTCCAAACCAAGACACTGCCTGACACTTTACTGCTCAAAATCCTCACCAGACTGCATTAACATTGAGAAGCTTGGCACTGCTCCTGGGGACTGGCTAGGCTGGAGGCTCTCCTGGGAGGATGATCAAATGCTCACCATCCATCTGGTCTGTTGTCCCTATGCCTGTCCTCTTCCATAGGTCAGTTCCAGTAAGAAATATCCTCAGCTGCTAGGTCAGGGCAAACAGCAAAATGTCTCTGAACATCTGTAGAGAGGATGACCTCTGGTTCACAGCACCCTCCCAAGCTGGCAAGATAAATGAGCACAGGTTTGGTTTCTTCTTCTGACCCATTATGGCTATCTCTCTGTAGCTCCACTGTACCCCCAGACAGGGCAGTCTTACCCATATATTTAAGCAATTGATGCTAGAGAGATGTCCACCACTGCTTGCTTAGGGATTACATTAATTTGAAATTTTGAAATTGAGTTGAATTTGAAACCATTTTACCATGACTGAACCACTTTCTCTTTCTGGAGGTTCCCATCCTAGGTGATCAGGCTAAATCTAGGTCTCTGCTTTTCACCTGTCACATCCAAGAGCAGTATTCCAGCCTACCAAAACATGTGCCATTCTTCATTCTGGAGTAAAAGACCTGCAGAGGTTGATCCACAGGCTTGATAAGAAATGCTTAATCCACATAATCTGAAGCCTTGCAAGCTTGCTGTAAACCTTTCACCATCCTGAGTCTCCCCTCTTTTTTTCCTGGTTCAGGTGCCTGCGAGGTACAGAGGACGTGCCAATGGAATTTTTCCCAGAGGATGACTGTTGCTGGGTCTCGCATATTAGAAGACAGCACAGCATACAGCCGGCACATTGTTAGCACTGCCCTGGGCCAGCTGTGCAGGGGTAGGTGGTCATGCACAACCTGTCCCCAGTGCATGGGGACAGAGCTAAAACAGCCAGAGGCCTATAAAACTTCCCTTGCAAAGAGCTCTGTGACAGACAGACCTTTTCCACGTCTGCCCTGCTGGGAGAGATCCCAAAATAAATAACTCCGAGGCCTGAAGGCCCAAGGGAGACAAGCAGGAGTAGGGAGTGGGCCCAGGCCAGAGCACTCAGCCCCACACACAGGGCAGCCATACAAATCTGTGCTGTTGACAGAGCCAAGAATAATTCCAGCATCTCTATTTAATGCTATTTAGAAAACCCTCCGCTCCAAAATGGTGAACTTCCCCAAAGACAGGATCAATATTTATAAATGTGGCAACTTCCATGCCCTGGTGATCTATCTCAGACCCAGCTTGGGCAGGGTTGCTGCAGCCCCGTCTGGGCCTGTGGGCAGGGACAGTGTCCATCATTTTGGCTGTTCCCAGGGGAGCAGGATGCACTGGGGCAGCCTGAGGAGGAGGTCTGGACTGTTCAGGGAGACTGCTGGGCAGCGGTATCTCACAGAATTTCCCACATGAAAACATAATGAACTTTTGAGGGAATTCAGTACCAACTCAGTCAGGATAAAGTTGCCCTGTGAGACTTGTTGGTTTCCCACATCAGAAGGAGCTGGGGGCTCCTCTGTGATAGCAGAAGGAGTGGGTGGTAACTGTGGACACAAGAGACTGACTTCATCCTCCCACATCCAGATTTCAGGTCAGCTTTCCCCTTAACAGGAGCATGTTGTCTTGGGGGACAAAGATGATTTTACTAATTTCTCTCCTCTCTCTCATGCCTTGCCATCCCTGGCACTGCTCCAATCCAGCTGACTGTGACTGCTGTAGAAAGCAGCCAGGGGTTATATTTACTCCTTCCCTGCCCTTAAGCCATCTCTAGGACTCAATCTTTAGCCCAAACAAAGGAGTCATTAGATGGCAGGGACAGCACACTGTGGTCGAGGATGGAGAGATGATCATCAGCAACCCCATAAACTGATTTTTAAATAAAGCTTCCTCTGCAACACCACTTCCCAAAATGTCCAGCTTGGCATTCAGACTGGGATAGGCAAGGGACAGTATATGGGGTGTATGTTGCTCTGCCTGCGTCAGTTAGGGATGGATCTCACTTTGCTAGATGCCACCCATCAGGACCTCTCCCACTTGGCCTCCATTCATGCTATAACAGGACAGCTCCTGGTCCACAAGAAAGGACCCTTGCGAAGTGTTTGAGGCACTACTCCTCTGTGATGGAGGCCTGGAGGCTTCATCTCCCCAGGCAAGTGCACAGGGCACAGAATCACCTGCATGGCTGAGTGATGGAGAACATCCTCCTCGACAGAACAAGAGGGAATGGCTTTAAGCTGAAGGAGCCTAGATTTAGGTTGGATGATAGGAAGAGATTATTCACTGTGAGGGTGGTGAGGCCCTGGCACTGGGTGCCCCGAGAAGCTGTGGCTGTCCCATCCCTGAAAGTGTTCGAGGCAAGGCTAGACAGAGCCTGAAGCAATGTGGGATAGCTCCTACCCTTGGAAGACAGGTGGAACAGAATGAGATTTAAGGTCCCTTCCAACCCAAACCATTCTGTGATTCCATGATCAAGCCCTTCTGTGTTCTGCAGCTCAACACTGCTGCCCAGAGAGGAGCTTCCGATTCCAATCATGGCACTATCTTGGAACCATCAGGGGACTGCAGATGATTCCATCCTCTGCTCCTCCAGCAGAAAAAGCAAAGCATGGTCACAGGCAAGCTGAGCATGCTCTCCAGTCCCAGCCAGCAGCCGGCACTGGTGTGCAGCTGCCTCCCTGTGCTGAGGGCCAAAAAGGGGTTGGCAGTGCTCTGTCCTAGTAGGAACATGGTCCATGCAACAACTAAGTTGGGACGTGCAGAGGGACATGTGCCATGGGGGGTAGTTTGGAGGGAGAGCAACTAAATCAGCAAGGGAATGCATGGCTGGAGCCCTGCCAGCACCTGCCACCTCTGGAAATAGCTCTTACAGAGTCCCAGGGTGCAGGCATGAAGTCCCCTTCCCTTGGGTTATTACGCAGGCACAGGATACATGAAATATGTTGGCAGCAGTCAGTCTAGGGAGAGCTAAGCAAGGGAGGGAGGGAGATTAATAGGAAAACAAATCAGCACCTAGAAACAAAGCAAATGAACAACACATAGGGACCCAGACCACCAGGGATGCTGGATCACAGACAAACCCAGGCACATGCATGGAACGAAACACCGGCTGTGAGAAGAGCTGGCCACCCAGAGCAAAGGCAGGAAAATGAAAACACTTTATTATCTAAATGGGGATATGATTTCTGGAACAACAGACTCTTCAGTCCAGGAATGGTGTTTGAAGCACTAGAACAGCTGAGAGAGGTGTTGATGGGGGCTGTCACCAGAAAAAATGAGTGTACGGAGATACTGTTTTTTACCTAAAGCCAAGGCACGGGAGAAGAAATAGATACTTGGTTCTGAAGCAGGGAGTTCTGCAGCAGCAAGGGCCTGCAAAGGGAATAGAGCAGTGGAAGAAGTGCACATGCTCAATGCCCAGGGCAGTCTAAGTCTGCAGCTTGCAGACCTTGGAGCAGGGATCCTGCCAAGCTGGGAGTTTGCTGCTCTACTAACAGCAGCGACAGAGAGAAGGGAAGTTGTGCTCACACAGAACAGGAGCTGTTGACTGCAGCCTCTGGCAGGGGAGAACTGCCCAGCTCATTGTAGCACAGATGCTGAGCCATCCCTGCTCACCATGAAGCCCCTTGTGAGAAGTCTTGGAAAGAGGAAAGAGTTCAAGTTGAGCTGGACATCCCTTTCACCACACACAGATGGATCTTCAGTCTGTTAGCTTGGGATAGTAATGGTGTGGCTGGCAGGAGAGGCCCAAGGGATATTTCAAAGATCCCAACAGACACGGGTACTGAGGCAGGACAAAAATTCACAGCAAGGTTGGGAAGATCACAAAAAAATCAATGTGACAGGTATCAACAGCTGCCAGTAGCAGGTAACAGGTGAACTCAGTGCCACATTTAAGGTGGGATTTTGCTTAAAAGAGGCCAGGCACTACTAGCAGGGGACTAGAGAGCTGACATCATGGACGGATGCCTAAGCATGCTGAGTGGAGGATGAAGGCATGCCTGGAGTGGTGCCAGGGCTGGATATTGATGCTTAGCTGAAGACAAGTGCTGTGCCCCATCCTGAAAGAAATCTCTGCAACCTCCTGAAACTCCAACCTGTCTGTGGAAAGACTGGAAGAAACCTGATCGCATTTAGTAATGGACCACTGATATGTGATAGCGGCAACAGCAACCACAGAGCCTGGGAACTAGACTTTCTAGAGGCCACAGAAATCAGAATCTGGTGGAGAAGTAGATGATGGCCTTTAGAAAGCCTGATCTCAACTCAAAGCCTGATGTTCTGCTTAAACTGGACCACCACACTCAGCAACAGAGTGAACACAGTTCAGCATCCCATGGGAAGCTGGACATATGACTTCTTTCCCCACAGAAAGAAGCAGGAATGGCAAATGCCATGGAGATGCTCTCTCCTCAGAAGCACTGCAATAAAAAGTAATCAAATCAAAATCCAAGGTAGTTGATGGACCAGGAACTGCAAGAAGGCATTACAAAGTCAGTCTGGGTGCCAGCAGTCCATCTCTTCAGGGAAACTTCACTTTGCCTGGAGAAATACTGAAGTGAAATATTTCAAACCCATATACAGACTCTGCTTCTTAATGGGAGCAGGGACTTCCCTTCCCTAAGACACCATCCAACCCAGTTTTGACGGCAATTTAGATAGAATAACAGGGCAACACAGTCTCTGAGTGCAAGCCTGGAATGTGCTGGCAAAGGCAAGAGGATGGTGCAAAGGGGGGCAGAAACTCCTCTGCCATGAACCAGCTGCTCCAGTGGCAGGAAGGAGGAGGACTGTGGTGGAAGGAAATCTGGTTTGGTACTTGGAGAGTGTGCTTTGCTTGGTAACTCTGAGTGTGTCCTCTGGGACAACTCGAAGGGGTCGAGCATGGTGTTCCGCTCCATTAGCAATTCCTTTATGCCAGCACATGTAAATAATTATTCTGGCACAGGCTCCCAGCAGAGAGCTGTATGAAACCCGTCAGAGCCAGTGCAGCCCTGACCCCCAGCACAGCCTGTGCTGCTGCCTTTCATGGAGACCGGCACCAGGAGAGAGGAGATTTGTGTTCACACATGGACAGGCGGCATGTCCTTTTATCAACTGTGCTTTTGAAAATCAAACCTTCTGTGCAGGTGAAGTATAATTCCATGCGATCAAACTCTCTGCTTCCCCTCAAGAACTCATTGTGCAGCCCAGCCTTTTCCCTGAGATCTGACCCTCATGAGAGAAAGCTTAGGGTTAAAAAGATGGGAGAAATATGTACAGAAAAAAAAAGAAGATAAAAGAAGTTCACATGACTTGATATTTTCTGTGAAAGGTTTTGCCCAAGATGGAGCATTAAGGCCAAAGCTACAAACCCCTGAGAACAGAAGTCACAAAACTGATGTGCCTCTGCATGGTACATCACGAAACAAATCTCTCACCCCAGGAATCTGCCTCTTTCCAAACTCCAACAGTGCCCTCAAGTGCTCAAAGGAGAAGCCACAAGCCAGGGATGCAGCTTCCTACCACCCAGGCTGCAGCGCAGAGGAGACTAATGAACGTGGAGGGGAGAGATGTGGTTGCATGACCTCAAGCGTGGCTGACCGCTGTCCCTGCCTGAGCTATGGTGAAATGTCTGTGTCTTTTCCTACTTCTTTTCCTCGAATGGGCAGATCTGTGCTGATAGCCCATCTGTCACCAAAAGATGCTCCAAGAGCATGAGAAACAGATTTAATGTCTGTGTTGCCTGGAAAAGATGCACATGTCACAAGCTTGTGGAAACAGCAGAGTTTGAATTTGGCCACTGGAGTGATCCCACCCAGCCAGACCTCCTGGATCCATTCCTTCAGAAGACACGACCTCTAGAGAGGAGAGGAAGGCATCTCAATGTCCCAGCTCCAGAGGGGAGGTTGGGTTTCACCCCATCTGACTCCCCTGCCGTGAGCTTTCCAAGCTGTGTGGAGGCTGTTTTGGCAGAGCTATGCAGGGCTGTTCTCACTTCTTCAGTGAGCTGGGTGTCTCAGCAAGACGGGCTCTTTCAAGGAACAGGAGATAAGGTCTGTTTGGATCTGTGACACTTCTGCCTGTGAGAATGGTAGCTGGAGACATGGTACATGGTCACCTGCACTCCTTTGTGGGGGACACCGTGATTCCTTGCAGGATGCTGAACTCAAAACCAGCTCAACTTGCTCAAGTCTTTCCCTGTGGGTTCCTTGGAGAGTCACCTGGTAGAGCTTTGTCCTGCAGTCCTACACTTTGGGGAAAGGAAGCACTCAATGGTACAGGTCCACTCACCAGAACTTGCTGTACAAGAACTAAGATGTTTTCAAGGGACAACTGAATGTTACTGTGCCGGCAATTGACAAAGCTACACTGGGAACCTCTTCAGGTCCCCTGCTTCCTCACCCTTTTTCATATTTAGGGAGACTTCTGGATTATGGCATAAGTTTGATTTACATGGCATGGACACAAATCCCATTGAGTTAAGCAGCAGAGGGCACAGAAACAGGGAGACGAGACAGGAACTCTGGAGTCTGTTTTTGTGCCTGTAGCCAGAGTGTCATGGTGCCTCTGACCACCTTACCCCAGCCTTTAGAGAATAGTCTGTGTGGCTTCTGTGAAGGCATGTGTGTTCTCTTCCATCACTGCTCATCCTGTCACTGTCCTGTCAACTTCACACATCATCATCCATCCCCTCCAAGGCAGAAGACTACAGGTGCTCTTCCAGCAGGCTGCTGTCATCCCATTAGGCCCCTGTGAATCACAGACACCAACCAACAAACACCAATTTCAGTTCCAGAGCTGGTTTGAGCAAAGAGCCACCTCTTTATGACCTTTTGCTGCATTGTCTTGATCTGAGCAGGGACTCTCATCTTTTCTCTAATTTGAGCAACAAGCTGTTCCCACACATGCCTGCTCCAGGTGCTTGTAGGAAGTAGTATCACAATGCCAGACAGGCAGGCTCACAAACCTGTAGTGAAAACCTCACCCATTTCAGTGCCAGAGCTGCAAGTTGCTTGCATAAGAAACAATTCTCAAGGTATCAGAGACATCAGGACTCTGACATCAAGGATGGCCTTGCAGGAAAAGTCTTGCTTCTGCAGAGAAAGCATCTACTGCAACACAGAGTTCCTGATCTGCTGTGGCTCAGTGTGCCTCACACAGCATGAGAGGCCCTGCAGCAAGTGTAGATCTGACAGTGATGCAATGCCGCTTCCATCGTAGCAGTCACTGCTCTTCATCTCATCAATGCTCTTTGGCAAATGCCAGCCTCTCCCCCAGCAGCCTGGAGCAAGTCATTCTCACAGCTGGGGTGTCATCTCCAGGTCAGCTGCTTTCAGCAGCCATAGAGCAAGAGCCACTGGTGACTTCTCAAGCTATCACCTTGCTGTGATATCACTAGTGACTTCAAGGTATCACCTTGCTTTGATCACCAGCCTGGGGATAAAAAAAAACACATCTGGGTTCAGATCTCTCACAGGGATCTCTTCAATACATAGAATAGGAGCACTCAGGAGAAAACTCGTGGAGCAGCAATTGACAACTGTAGTAAAGACAACTCAATGCAGGAGACTGGCAAAGGACCATAATCTGAGCAGGTCCCCATGAACCTCTCTCCACACCTCCACAAGAAAACAGCATGTCCTGCTTTTGTTGCATTCTTCAAAAGCGACCTTGAAACTTGCTGCTGTGATTCTATTGTAACAGCAGAATAGCTGCCGTGCCACTCTCACCTGACAGGGTCACCAAGAGGCATTTCCCTGGAAGAGCACAGAGGCCGCAGAACAGGTCTCATCATGAAATTGTGGGTTTCTAATTAATACCCATTTGTCTGCAAGCTGACCTGCTTGACTATATGCCAGCCTCAGGATTTCATCTTCTTTCCTGAGGACAGGGCTTGGAATTGCCAGGACCCACAGTCCTAGGCCCTACTGCCTGCCTGCTGCTGGTCACAAGGTCACACACAGACCAGGATATCACTCTTCACACGTCTGCACGCTTATCTTGCAATTAACACTTATTTATGCAAATGAGTCCGTTCATTTGCTCTCCTCTGCAATCTATCAATAGATAGAGCACATAACGCCCTTTCAGGCCTGGGAATGTGAATGGAAACTACCTTGCTACTGCCTGGTGAGATAGCAGGGGTTGGGGTTTTTTAATTTTTCATACACATTTCAGCCAAAATCTTTCTGCTTCTCCAATGACACGAGTCAGATAAAACTCCCCCAGAGCTCTGTTAGAGCTGAGCAGAGAGGGACCAGCAGCTTTCAGGTGTGCAACCATACAGAGAGCAGAGAATGCCTGCTCATCTTTAGCACATGGGAGAGGGGGTCTCTCTGAGCCGGCCAGGGCACGGTCCCCATGCAGTTGTGGCTTAGTAAGGCCACCGGGAACACTCGGTGACCTTCGCTGCACTGGCTGCTGGTAGCAGAGCCTGTCCCACTCACTGGGGCCATCTGGAAGCTCTCAGAGCTGCTGAAAAAAATGCCGTCGGAGGCCCTTTGTGAGTCACGGGCTGGGTCAGGTTACCGACAGAGGGACAGGGAAGAGAAACACAGCAAGTCTCCGGGAGGAGCAAGAAGCTCTCCTGCAACGGTAGAAATACAGATAGGGGTCTCAGAGAGGAACAAGGAGTACCTCTGGCATGGCAGAAATACAGGCTGGGGTCTTGGGGAGGAACAAGGAGCACCCCTGCTATGGCAGAAATATAGACTGGGGTCTTGGGAAGGAACAAGGAGCATCCCTGCTTTGACAGAAATATGGATCAGGGTCTTGTCACCCCACCCCAAGAGCAGGATGCCGGCACATGGGCTATGAGAACAGCTGGGTCCTACCCTGTATCCTGTTGTACACAGACTGACACACGGCTGACATGCACAAAACATGGGCAAGCATTCAACATCGGGGAGCTTCTTAGCTATCTGCATATCCTAGGGGCAGCTACACACCCCAGGGTCCCTGTGTGCGACACACACACCCTTCAGTACCCCAATTCTAGACCTGCTGCCCCAGGTGACCCTGGTGCCTCAGGTGTCCTCCCCAGCACTCCATGGTGAGATGCTGCCAGGAAGGCACAGGGAGCTGTGCCTGCAGCATGCAGAGGGAGCCAAAGGCTGGAAACTGGGCAAGCAGGTAATAAAGCAGATCAGGACCAACAGCCAGGGCTGTGTCCACCTTCCCCATGTCCTACAGCCAGCACCCCAAAGTACATTCAGAGTGTGTGCTGGAAGCTCCAGCACTGCCCAAGCATTCCCTTGGCCAGGCCAAGGGCAGGTGACCCTGAGGCAGACATGCCTCCTGCCACCTCAGCCCCACACGCCCCTCACTGCTGGCTCCTTGCCCACAGCCTGTACCCGGTCACGACTACCACCTCCCTCAGGGAATGAACCTCCGCTCTAACACAGGAAGGTGATGTTTTATTACAGAATCACATGCTTCAGAGACTGAGTCCAATCCATGATCTAACACCACCTTGTCAACTAGACCATGACACTAAGCACGATGTCCAGTGTTCCCTTAAATAGCTCCAGAAACAGTGACTCCACCGCCTCCTTGGGCAGCCCCTTCCAGAATCCGACGGCTGCAGAGTCGTGCGGGCACGAGGTGGGGGTGCGACAGCAGTCACCTTAGCCAGTGGGTCCCTCAGGGCTGCCCGGGGACGGGGTGCCAGTGTTACCGGTTTAAGGAGCTCCCAAAACACAGACACACCGTCTAGTTCAGAAAGGAGACATCGTTTGATCTGCACATGGTGTAAGGTCGAGGTTTCCACAAATCACGTACACAGAGGGGCGAAAAGCTGTATCTTTTATGCAGTAACATTCACACGAACCTGCCTGTCTAACACATATTCTCCGCCTACCTAATGCATATTTAATTTAGGTGATGTGACCTTGCGCAATGCTCGAAACAAAGTGTTACATTCTCCATTAAGCAACCTCTGTTGTAGAAGCTATCTGACTACATCAGTCACGTTACAAAAGATGAGAAAATTCAGCCAGGGGACATAAAATTCGACTGGAAGACAGCAGGACGGAGGCGGCGAGAGGCGCTGCCGCGGCCCTAAGATGGCGGCGCCGCGAGGGGGGAGCGGGCTGGACAGGGACGGCTGTTGTTAAAGCTTTGTTGTTAAAGCTTTACTGTTCCCGCTGCCGCCCCTGCCCGCCGTGTCCGCCGCGCCGTGCATAGTAAAGGTAAAACCATGGCGGAGCCGGCCGGGCCCGCTCGGCACCGGGGGGTCGGGGCGGCTCGGCTCCCCCCTGACGCCGCCTGGCTGTCCCGGCTGCAGCCACCGCTCGCTGCCCCGCCTCGGTGCCAGAACCGCGGCGGGGATGGGGCGGTTCGCCTCATGCCGGGGTGCCGGGGGACGGGACGGGACGGGACGGGACGGGACGGGTGGGTGGGTGGCTCCCCCACCCGGCAGAGAGGGACCAGCCCCTACGGAGCCTCTCAGGCGGATGAGGGTGTTGAGGGGGGCCGAAGAATGCCTCTGTCTTCAGCCTGGCCGGGTGCGGGAACCCCCACACTCCAGCCATGTTAAATCGAAGTCAACCTTGTAGGAGCTCCTCGAGTGCCCATAAAACGCCGTCCTTCTCATTTTAAACACTCCCCGTGTCCCTTCTGCCATGGTTGCCTTGTGGCAGGGGCCTTTCCTTTTGAAACCTACACATAAAAGTTGTTTCCTCTGAAATTTTGTCTCTACCAGTCAGCCAAAGCCTGTCTGCTGGGTTCTATTACCCTCCAAAGGTGATATATTACCTGTGCATTAGGGTTGTGCCCCTGCTTAGGCAGCTGTGACCCTCCAGGAAGTTTTTTAAAGATATGCATGGGAGGAGTTTATCTTATTATTTGGTCACAGTAGATTCCTCTCCTTGCTTTGGACCACTAATCACATCTGTTCTTTGAGATGATCCATCAAGACTGACCCATCAAGAGACAAAGGAACAGTTCTTCACTAGACCAAAAGAATGAGGAGTCTCATTTGGTTTCCTCTGTGATCTCCAGCTCGATTGAGCTGCTGCAGGGGAGCAGGCAGAAGAGAGCCTCAGGGCTGTCCCTGTCCCAGGCCAGGTGAGATATGTTACAGAGGTGCTGTGGGGGGTCCTGACCAGGAGCCACCTCCATGCAGAGGGAGAAGCTGCAGTGAGGTGAGGCTTGGGGGCAGTTTCCTCTACTGTGCTGGTCAGGAGGCCTGACACACCTGATTTATGGGCTATACATAGCATATAGGCAGAAGGTTTCTGCAGGGTTCTGGTTAAGATATGCCAAATGTCTTGTGTTGGAAGAGGAATTTGAGTTTACACTCTGGTTCAAAGACAGAATGGTGCAGGAACAACCTATTGAAGTATGGACCAGAACAGATAGGTCCTTTCCCAGCCTCCGTGCCCTACTTAGTCACCTCTTGTTTTCTCTCTTTCCACTATATTGTAACTGCCTGGACATACCACTTAAAGAAGGTGCCCAAAGTATCCATGTTATCCCTCAAAAATCAGCTCAGCAGTTATAAAATTATTCCAGGAGATGGAGGAGGCATGTTGGCTTTGTGGGCAAACCCTACTTGGCTTTCACAATGCTACATTTTCCTCTGCTGTTTTGGAGCAGCTGCACTCATGTTTGAAGAGTTGTTCAAAGTCCTTTTGTCTTAGTGGAGTTTTGGGGCTGAGGAGGTGCCTCTCTCACAGCCTGATGCAGGAGGTGGCAGTGGTGGAAGTCCAAGTATCTTGATAGACTCAGCTCCCAGTAATTCTGTGTGCTTACAAAGAAGTCTGAGGGAATCAGATCCATTTTGGGGTAACCATGCCTGAGAAGTATAATTTTAAAGGCCTTTGCATCAAGGCACCTTAGGGGTGATGGAGAGCCATGTCTGCCCTGGGCTGTGGGAACAAATGGCTCCTGTACTTCTGCTGATCCAAAATGGGTCACAAAAAACTGGTCAAAAACTTTGTTTTTTAAGTCACAAAGCAATTGCAACACACCATCATCTGTGATGTAAAACTACCTTACAGAAAGCAGTTCAGATGCCCAGCTTTTGTTTTTTGAGGATGTTAAGAAAACCTGCAAAATATAGTTAGCACTTTTGGTGTTCTTGGGCACGGTGATCCATGGCTGAGCAGTGACTGGAGCAAACTGGCGGTTTCTTTGGGTTTGTGCAGGTTTCCCACTGCATGATTTTGCTTGCTTTTTGGGGCAGCTCTTGGTTTGAAGAAAACTTGCCTTTAAGAGTTGAAGCAGAGCTGTTTGTTTTTTGATCTATTGTATTTCTATTCAGAGCATCAGTGCAGACAGACAACCAAAATGTGTGGGGTTTGAGTGGTATATTCTGCTGCCTTTAGAGACTGTGGAGGGCTGAATTTAGTCAAAGTGTTGCTTATTTTCCTCTGTTACTAGTCTGCACTGATGCTCTGAACTGCATCAAAATAGATTGAAAAACAAATTGGTGTGCCCTGGTTCCTTGTGCTGGATTTCACATTATCCTCTGGGTGAGCTGCCTGCTCTGCCCCTTTGGAGCACCCCAGAGACAAGTAATGACCCCTCAGCCTCTTCCAGCACTTCAAAGGCTGAATTACTTTTTGTGGGAGAGGTAAGAAAATTGAATTGCAGTCCTTGATTTTCTGGCTTTCCAATAACCTTCAGTGTAAGATCATCATCTTGGTAACAAGAAAACAGGAAACTGGTAAACAGCCGCAGAAAGTATTCAGATCGTGATTTAAGGCTGTCTCTGCTCTTAACTCCCCAGAGCTAAAAATAGAACATTGCCCCCTCACTCAGAGGCCGCTGTCATTCCCAAGGGACTGCAGGCCTGAGCAACACAAGAGATGTATCCCAGCTTTCTATCCTACTTCGTTCACTGATTTCCGTGAGGATTGTGAAATGAGCCTTTCATTGAGTGCAAATGGGCTGGGATGTGGTGAGTTCTTCTCACCAGGAGCCTTCCTGGGCTGGCAACCACTCTCCTGCAACGACCACTTCGGATTTTAGCTCCCCAAGCAGAGAGCTGAGTGTGGGGAACAGGAGGGTTGTGGGAGTGCTCCTGTAAGCCCCTCTGATCAGCTCCGACAGAAAAGCTGGATACTTCCATTTTGCTTATCTCTTTCTGTCCACTTTTTTCCCCTGCCTTCTTAGTTTTAGCTCTTTAGATCTTGCATAGGACTCCCTGTCTTATAGTTTTGCACTGGGTGTGCAGGATGATTTTATATAGCTTCATTATCCATGTGAGCACTGCAGGTTCCCTGTCTCTGCATGGCTGCAGCAGAGCAGTAGGCTGTGGGTCTGTGCCACACAGAGCTAGTATGCTTGGACAGCCTCACCATTTGGCAGTGAGGCAATAGGTGTTGGGTCTTTAACCTTCTTTTTTTTTTCTTTCTTTTTTTTTTTTTTTTAAGCTACAAAAAGCCTACTCCATGTGCATCTCTGGTGAGAATTTCAGGCATAGAATACATCCTCAAGCTAGTCACTGAGATGAATACAGGAAGAGCTTTTGTTGTTACTAATGACAGCAGCTATGTTGACCACACCTTGTAAAAGTCCTTAATTATATAGCAAGGGATATACAGAATCCTTTTGCTTAAACTTTAGAGGCATTACAACTCTTTCTGTGCCTTGTGATGGATGTTCTGAAGGTGTGGGTAAAGTGGCAGCAGAAACTGTGAGGGAGGGATGGTCTCATCCGTGCACCTTTGGAGCACCTGTCTCTGTAGAGTCTGATGGCTAAAGTGCTTGGTCCTAAATTTCAATTATCTTTTGATGAACCTGGTGATGTGCATGGCTTTTGAGTCTGTTGGATCTAGATGCAAGTAATTATATGAATAATGAAGAGAAGTGTTTTAATTTGGGCACACTATTCAGTTTTGGATAGAATTTCCTCTTTCATTCTTCCTTCAACTTCCCCCAGGAAAGAAAGGTCATTGCTATTGAGAGATCTTTTTCCAGTTCTAATGTAGTTTAAAGAAAACAACATGATAGCCTCAAACTGTGGAGGTGTGGGACAACAGAAATAAGTGGAAAAAGGGCATAAAGAGCTGAAACTGGACAGTAGAGGGTGATGTTTTCTGCAAACACGTTCTGGACCTCCAGTACTTCTGCGGTTCAGAAGGAAAAGGGTCGTCTTTGCTGAAGTGGGTGTCCTGAGAGCAGTTGTAGATGACAACTGTTGCTTAAGGGTGTCAATGCCCTGTCTCCTTTGTCCCCCATCTGATTCCAGTGAGTGGTGTTTTGGAGGAGGGCAGTTATCATGTGGCTAATGTGTGAGACAACCCAGGAACAGTCTGCTTAAGCCATGTTTTACCTTAAGTTTGAAGTCCCCAGTGGGGCTGACTCCCAAGAGGAGTCAGAGAAGCAGCTTTAAGCTGAAAAAGTGACAATTGGCTTTTTCCTACCAGTGGAAGGAAGGCAGAGGAAGACAGTGCAGGCTCTGTCAGCACTCATCGCTGCTGACGTACCAGTTACCTGCTCTCAGAGAGAGATTCCCAGTCCTGCCCAGTTCCCCAGCCAAATCTCCCAAAAGTAACCTAGAGGATGGCTGGGAGACATAGTCACACAAAATTTAACTGTGTGATGGTAGGGGATACTCCACTTAAAAACCAGTTGTCATGACTGGGCTTCTTACTGGAAGAGAGACATTAGTCAAACTGAAGTTACTGAGCCTGGAAATCTGTGATGCACTGATGGATGAGCAATCAGATTGCTGCTGGTGGTCCCCTCTGGCTCTTGGGTCTTCTGGATAAGGTGCAAATGCCTTGGGGCTGGTCTTGGCCAACACCCCTTGTTATAAATGCCTGTTCTCTTTGATGGTACTGGATGGTTTGGGTTCCTATAAATAAAGAAATAAAATGTATTTAAACAAACATGTCTGTGCTAATTACTCAGGACTCATTTTCCAGTGTTCTGAGTTGCTGTAATGAAGAAGGGGACATGCTGGTAGGCTGCTTAGAGCTTCACTGTTTTGAGCTCTCATGAGCAAATATGTCTTCTATATTCCTGCCAGGAATAGAGGGAGCAGACGGTGCTGCTGCTTCCTCCAGCTTGCCACGGTGCAAGCAGTAAGTTTCATGCAGGAGGCTGTTCATGGCAAAATGAGCAGACGTCTCTTCCAGGACATCGATTTCTCCTGCTTATCATTTTGTAGGCAGAGCCGTTGCTATTATTATTTAACCAGCAGACTCAATTTCAACTCAGCTGAAGGACTTCCAGTTGAAATCCTCTGAGGAAGGAGTGGGTGGAATAAAACTGCTATTACATGGAGTCTGGCAAAAGAATCGGGTTTGTCTCTTCTCCCACGACCAGCAGCAACGCTGCTGATGGCAGCTTGGTTCCTTGTGGTTTAAAATGGTGTGGGAGGAGAGCAGAGCCTGCATGTTGGATCGACTGGAAGTACAGGTGGTTGGCCCTGTGCATGGGGCAGGGGGTGGATCTGGTGCTTGGAAAGATGAGCTGCAGATCAGCCAGCCTTTGGCAGTGATGTGCCTGAAGAAGCTCTGGCTTGTTGGGGCGGGGTGGGGCAGGAGGGTGGGCTATCAGCCCCCACAGTGTTTTCTGCCTTACAGAGAAGGACTCACCATCCCTGTGCTCTTGCTTCAGAAGTACTGAGGAGCATAACACCTCTGCATTGAGGTGATGTCAAAACCATCCGTGATCTTCTGGTGCTTGAAAAACAAGTTTCATAGCACTTCATCTTTAAAGCCTGAGGGAGCTCTTGGCTACACAGGAGAGCTCTCCTGCATTTCTGGTATCTACCAACATTGTTGTTCAGCCTTCTGTATCTCTGGGATGAGGTGATGTCTTTACTCTCTTCTATTCTTCTATTCTCTGTCTTTCCACAGCCACCAAAGGCAGTGCTATGCAGAAGGACAGCTGGGGTCCTGCCTGCCTGTGAACAGCTCAAAAGCTGAGCTCCAGAGGAGTTGGTGCCTTCAAGAAGTGAGATGTCAGCTCAGCCTGCACCCAGCATCTGCTTATGATGTGATTTGGTACAAGGTGGGAGATCCTCTGAGCCTGATTTCATGCGAGGCAGAGCTTTGAGATTGGTGTATGTCCATTGGCTGTTAAAGCTCGTACCCTGGTGAATGGCTATACTAGTCCTGTTATCTGCAAGAAATCAGGAAGCTGAGTGCAAAGATGTTAAACGTTGAAGATCATGTAATTCGTGTCCATCCAAGTGCTCTTTCTCTATTGCTCATACTGTTCCCTTTTGCCTAACATGCCATTGTTAGGCATCCTAGTGTGTAGACAAGGCAGTAATATCTTTATCTTGTCTATCTTAGATAAAAACTCCAGATGACCCAATGATAAAAATTCTGTTAGCAGATGTCCTATCTGTCCTCCCTCCTGCAGTGGGGTGGGAAGGCATAGAGGTTAAAGAGAGGCTTTGGTAGATGGGATTAGGTTTATGGACTTCTACCAAAAATTACATTTTAGAGGAAGAGACTCATAAATCAATGAGCTGAGACCATGGTGTGCTGAGAAGGGGATGCTGAAGGCCCTGGGCTGCAAGCAGAGTCCTGTCTCTAATGTTCACATGGCCCTGCTCATCTTACCAGTGCTTTGGGGAAGAAAATGAACTGGTCCCAAATCACTTAGTGCTTTGCAGGTTCAAACTAACACCCCAGATTCTCCTCTGTGGTCTGAACAGGTGTTCATGCCCTGCTTCCTATTGCGGCATGTGTCCGACCGCCAGTGATCTCTCTGACCCGGCTGGCAGCAGAGTGGCTGGAGACGGGCTGCAACGCGTGCTGGAGGATGCAGGCACCCAACGTGGGGCACTGGAGAGCACCAGCCCCCCAGCAAACGTGGGGTACTGAGGACAGCTCAGAGAGATGACCAGTGTGAGGCCCTAGAACACCGCGGGCTTTGGTACTCGGGAGCGAGGTTTTGTGAGGATCAGCAGAGAAGAGAGGGGATGTAAGCTTTCAATTTTAAGTCTTGCTTTCATTTAAAAGCTGCCAAAGAAGACCCTAAAACCATTACATCAACATTTTAAGATAAAAATAATCAATCCCCACTCCCCTCTAGAATTTTTCTTAAATTTAATTGATTTCTTTTGAGATGCATTTATTGTGTTGTTGTTTTGTTACGTGGTCGTGATGCTGAGAGATTATTTTTCATTTCAATAAGGTAATAATTTAAATTTTAGTTTTGATTGTGCAATATTTAACAGACTTCCTTTCCTGGTTTTTGCATTATGCCCCCCATGTCCCTGAACCCACTGACCCTGAGAACAGAATGGGAGATGGAATCTGCCATCTCCCCTCCTTTTTTGTGGCCATGCTGTCCTGGGTAGGGGACAGAAAAGGAGGGGAGATTGGCCATTCTACCCTAACCACTTTCCGTCAGCCCTCAACCCTACCCCCACTTTCCTACTATATTTAATTGGCAGTTCCTGATTTTCGTTATAATTCATGTTGCAGAGATTGCTATTATTTCCTGTTTAGTTATGTGGGTGACCCTCGGAGTTAGGCCAGTTGACGCATTTGTTTATTTATTTAACTTTGCAGCATGAACCCACCTGTTTAGTGGGTTCACCTGTTAAACTTTATTTACAGTATTCTATGTATTTTTGTTCTCAATTTAGTTAAATTGATTATAAAGTCCATTAAGTAGAGTGTCATTTTAGTTCAAATACGACTGTTATACTTTTCATTTTAAATGAAAGAAGAGGGGGGAGTTGTGCAAGTTTGTCCTGGAAGGGACGGGCTAGGGACTGGCCACACAGCCACAACCCAACATCAGGCCTCAAGAAGGAAGAAACCACAACTGATGACATCCAAGCAGCTTATGGTGAGGAGAAAAGGACTTGCAAAGGACTCTGGGACCAGTTGGGAGTGGCCATGCAGATCAGCAGCCCATGACTGGCCAGAAGGCTTCTAGAACATTCTGAGAGACTACATTCTATGAGAGACTATACATATGCATGTTGGCCTCACTTCGATGTCTTCTGAAGCAGCCCCTTTATGTTTTGTTTTGCACCCATGTTTACGCCCTTTTATTTATTTAATAAATATCTTCAGTTTTGGCATTTCAGTTGTACCTGTCCCTTCCTTGTTGCTGTGCCACTTGACCACACCATCGTTGAGCTCCCGGGACCAGAGGGTTTCCCCACATGCCCCACAGATCCCTGGGGGTGTTGTTGCCAGCCCGTCTCCAGCCGCTCCGCTGCCAGCTGGGTCAGGGAACACTGGCGGTCTGACACGCACCACAACAGCTTCCCTGCCTGCCCTTTCAGAAACCAGCTGCTGAATTCAACATCAGCTCCCCTGGCTGCAGTCACAGCCTGGCACTGCAGTGCCTGCTCTGATGGGCACTCACACCTCCATGAGATGTATGGCACTTCAGGGAGGCTCTACTCCTTTTTTATAGCTCCTGGGACTCAGTACTCAGTCCATATCTGCTCATTTAGGTCTGAACACTATCTAGACTCTTCATGTGTCAGAGTAAGTTGCTGAATTTGAGGAGTGTGAGTTCAGAATGAGGATCTTGCCGTAACCAAAGAATTGAAGCATTGTAAACTACTAAAATGTGTAAAATGAAAAGTAATTTTCTTACTCTTTCTTTCTGTCTTGTAGAGAGAAATGCTACCAGGATCCATTTCCTTTTCATTATTTGAGCTTTGTAAAAGCAGTGTGGAGGCCAAGGCAAGAGGAGGCCAGTAGGAGCTCCCCAGTTATGGCTGGAGTTGCTGCCCTGGTTGTACACTCTCTGCAAGGAGCAGTCCTTCTGTGACTGCACCATCTTCATTGGGAATGTGCATTTTAGAATGCTCAAAATGGTTTTGGCTCTTGCCAGCCTGCTGTTTAAATCCTTGTTGGACAGCACAGATACCATCTCCAATTGATGCTTCTGTGGTAACACCTTAGGAGTTTCCACTCTTACTTGAGATTATGTACAATGGCAAACTCTCACTGAGGAAACACAATTTCACCAAAGTAATCTCTGTGGCAGATAGTCTGCAGATGTTTGATGTGGCTGTTAGTTGCAAAATCCTCCTCAGGGATCTCAGAAGTTGTTCTGCTCAGGACCAGGTAGTAAAAGGAATCTTCAGCCAGGAAGCAGATTCATCTGGAAACCAAGCTGAAGCTAATTACCTGCCCGAGTCTGGAAGACCTGATGAAGAAAGAGCATTCATCATCCTCATTCAGAGAGTTTCTCCTTTACCCTGTAGAAGCAGAAATGGAAGCAGGTTCTTCTCCTCCTGGCTAGGAGCTTACTGTGAATCACACCTGGGTTCATCAGGACACAATGCCAAGTGAGTCCAGGTCCCTCTGGGAGGATTCAGGCTCTGGCCCTGACCAGCCTGAGTGGAGTGGCTGTATGGAACAGGAGCTTGCTGAGCTGCCAGAGGGAAAAGGGCGATCGAGGGATTTACGTGAGATGTCATGGGTCTGGACACACCATCACCTCTTATTTGCAACACGTTGGCTCACATTTGCCTGTTTTGGGGTAATTTTTACTCTCTGTTTAATATTTTTAGTTTGTCCTGGGTTGGGAGCTACAGCAACATATCCTGTTCTGCAGAGATTTTCTTTCTTTGGCTTTTGTAGTTGCTTCATGCTTATTGTTTTGCCAGAGCTGTAGTGAGCAAAACTTGTATTGGCCAGACGTGATTGCCACACAGTGGGATCTGTGTTACTGCAGGACATAGGGCTGATTAGACAATCTGTCTAACAGCAAGTGAACAGAGTTGCTTGCTAATGCTACCTTATCCTTTAAACTCCTATTCAGGATGGGAGGAAAACAGAGGCTGTACTGGGTTTAAAATAAATGTTCCATTTATAACTGGTGTTAAATAAACTGTTGGTTTTCCCTCCCGGCTTTGTCATGTCTTCAGAAGGGATTTATAAGTCACAGTTTTCCTTTTATAGCCAATGTGCTGGTTACAAACTGATGCCTTTCAATCACATAATGCTTTCTGCGAATCCATTCAATTAGCAAATAACTAATCTTGTTTCTCTCGCACAGCAGCAGAGAGCAAAAGCTGTAAAATGGATTTCTTTGTTTGATCTGAAAATGTTTTCTCTGAGACTCTTTCTGATGCCCAGGCTGTGCTGAAAAGACTCCAAGAGTGCAGAGAAATTGATGCCTCTCAAAAGGAGGTAGGTGTGTTTACTTCCATAAATCATGCAAGTTTTTTCTTCACCCTGCGAAGGGCTGTAATATTTTGTGCCTTGTTTAGGAAATTGTTTCATGGGAACTGCTGCCTGGTTGTTTGAAGGGCAACATGTGCGCACCTGAGAGAAGCATCTGTAAATGCAAGTTGCTGAGGCATGCAGGTAAAGAAGTATGTCCTGCCCTGAAGACATCCTTGTGTTGTAGGAGAGCTCCAGCACAGATTTCTCTTCTCCTGTTTTTGGCATATGCTTCAGGAATTGTATCGACTTGTAAATGGCTGACATATGAGATCCTAAAATAGATTTCCTGAGCCCTCAGCACTGTCTTGCTTTAAAGCATCTGTTTCTCTCTGCACGGCAGAGCTGCTGAGGGAGGAGTGGGACAGGGTGTGACAGGGGGAGCTGGGAACTGCCCCATGGTGCTTCTCCTGCCAGCGTGCTGATTTAAGAGCAGTCAGAGTTGGTAAACCCTGCTTGATTCTTGTTGGAGGGGTTAACTGAGCTGGGTGTATGCTGAGGGGTTCTCTGGGCTCTGAGCTGTGGTAGCCAGATGCCACTCATTGCCCCAGCTCGAGGGCAACACAGAAGCAGAATGTGATGTCTGTACTGGTGTGACAGTGGAGCAGGAGGACACAGAGCTTGTGAATGGTTGTGGTGAGTCTAGGGGGGCACTCGTGCTGGCTGCACACTGCTATGCAGTGGCAGGGGCTGCAGAAAAGCTGTGGCCAGTGTAGAGCAAGGATGGGACTGTGCTTGCTGTTCTCAACCCAGCCATTTCTGGTAGTGCGTTTTTCTACCAAGCTGCATGAGCTGTCCTGCACGCCTTTCTGAAGGGGAAAAAGTATTCCTGTTTCACTTTACCATGGTTCGCTGGTTATTCAGCCTTTGGAACAGTGCTGTTCTGTAGGCTGGGGGTTGCCATGCTCTCTGGGTTCCCATGTGGTTGCTGGCTGGAAGCTGTCTGGATTCAAGTCCCTCCAGTAGCAGTGTGTGATCACAGGACATGATATGTTTTTACCATTGTGGCATTCTGCTTATAAAAGCCCAAGACCACATCTTTATTAGAAAAAAAGCCCAAACTTGTGACAGCAGGGAGGAGAATTCCCTTGAGTTGGGGAGTGCAGGATTGTTTTCTGCTGAGCCCTTAAATGTTCATGAAGGGAATCTCGTGTTCCCTAAGCAGCTGGTTCTCCTGATGTTGTGGAATATAACATTTTAGGGGCTTTAGGTGAGAGGTGTGGGTCCTAATCCATATTTGTAGAAGCAAGCACAAACCCAGCTGGGCAGACAAGCACCTCTGAGTGCCTTCTCAGAGAAGGATTAGATTTTGGTATGTTTGTTTTTCACCATGATCAGATAAGTGTGTCAGGTTTAGGGTTTTACCTGTTGTGCACTTTTACGAATGGAGCCGAACTGGGGTGGGTGCTGTGGATCAGTGCTGCCAGAAGGGATCTGGCAGCTCCATGCCCCCATGCCAGCTGGCCCTGTTCCTGCCTCCCCTTTCTGCTGGTGCCAGGGCAGAGCTGTGCTGGTGGAGTGCCCAGGCAGGTGTGCTGCAGCTTCTGCACTGCACAACAGCCCTGCTTGCTATTGCTTTGCTGTCGCTGCCGTTTCGTGTTCCTTCACCACTTCAGATCCATTAGGGAAGGTTTACATTCCTGGCCTTTTGTGCTCTCAAATGAGCTGTTACAGCAGGAGCCGAGGGAGAGGTTGTGGAGCTCAGAGCCAGTTTGGGTGTCTGACTGCAGAGTGGTAGCTGGACAATTTTTCTGCAGCTATAAATAAGTGCTGAATAAATGAAAAATGGATTTTCTTTAAGGCTTCCTGAAAAATCACTTTTCAGCTGTGACAAGCATGAAGTGTCAGCCCCAGGGCAGTGGGAGAACAGGCTGCAGCCTGTTATAAGCAAGGGCTCAGCCAGACCTGTCCCTCTCTGAGCTTCCCTATGGGACCAGCAGGACCTGTGGATCTTAGCACTGAGTCTGTTTCCAGCACACAGAGCAGCTTTTCCCCACAAGAGCCCGGTGTTTCCTTTGGGGGAAACCACAGCAGTGTATTTTTAAAGTCATGCTTGAAGTGCAAGTTCAGCTCCAAAGAGCTGAACTGGGATGTGTAACTCAGGCTGAGGTTGTGCCAGGGGTAGATGTCAATGGATTTTTCTTCTCTCATTTTTTTCCCCCCTCCCTTTCTTTGTATTCTTTTGCTAGTCATTTGTTTGAAGTCTGAGTGCCTTGGGGCAAGTAAAAGTGTGTCTGGAAGCCGGTGAGACGCTGTTTCTGTGTCGAAGGCATTCTTGCTGGGTGTGCTTGCCCTCCTGCAGGGGAGATCTCCCATTCCGTGGGAGTATTCTCTCGGGAGCCTTTTGGAAGCAGCTGACCTCTAGGAAAGCACCAGTTATTTTGGGCAGTAAAGCCTGGGCAGCACAGAATTTTAGGGGAGTTTTGTCAGCCTATTGGCACTAAGGCTGTCCTGATTCTGTGGTTTTAGTGGAATTTGGCCTTGGATGCCTCTCTATTTATTTTCCTTTGCTGGTGAACTCATCCCTGCATGATATCTTGTTCTGTGCAGCACTCTGGTCTGCTCCCCTCTACCGTTCCTGCCTATTTCCTCCTACCTCCAGTGGAGACTCCTTTGGTTGTGAGGATTTTCCCCAACAAAGTTTGTGGTGTGGGCTGGCTTTTGTGAGAACTATTGCTTCTCTCTGAGTTTGATATTCTGTTCTGCTCCCCAGACTGAAAAATGCAGATGAATTGCTTTTCAGTTTAGGGAGATGTGATTTTTGGGGTTGTTTCTGTTTTATAGTTTCTCTGTATATTTCACATAAACTATTCCTATCTAATTTGGTTTTGGCTTGGATGAAACCTGCTTGGAAACGAGAACAAGACTGAAATTGCAGTAATTTAGGGAAGCGTAGAAGAGCTTTGCTGATGTCAAGTCTTATCTTCCTGTGCTCTCTTAGAGAAACTCAATTCAAATTATTGCACAGCTCATTTGTTCCCTCTACTACCAGGTTTAGATGAAGAGGGGGAGCGTTGATTCTCCCAGGTAGAATAAATGTCACTGTGTTTGTGGATCATTTCCATTGCCTGTGGGCCTGTCCAGTCATTGTCGCCCTTCATTTGCAGCTGCAGAGATTTCTGGATGAGGCAGAAGAAAGAAGTTTCCTGTTACCTTCTGCATTCTGATTAGGGGAAAGAGCTTGTGATGATTTGGTGGTTTTTTCATGGTGGCAGAGCTAGAGAACTTTTTTTTCCTGTGTTCTGGTAAATTTTTGTAGAAGTTTGGGCTCAGCTTTTGTTCTTGTTGTGTGGATCAAGCAGGGGGTCAGTGTTTTCCACAGAGCCTTCCTGGGATCTCCCTAATGAGTCATGTACAGATGCAGGCTTGAAAAAAAAATCCCTTTAGGTTTCTGAAGGAAAAACATGAACATAGTTTTTCTCTGATTATTGTATGCACAATACAATAGTTGATTGATGGTTGACTGACTTAATGGCAGGGTCACAGCCCTCTGAGAGTGAGGTGTGTGGAGCCAGTCCTGAGGTTGTCCATGCTGCTGACACTGTGAGCAGCAGCAGCAGCCTATGGAACAGGGCTGCGCAACTTCCAAAGGTTGGATAACCATGGCGCCACGGAAGAGCCAGCAGTGAAACAGTCCCTAACCCTGCAGATTTCCAATCACTTTTTTATATTTTCATCACCACCTCTACATCAAAACCCAAAGCAGTGTGCATTTACAGAGGAGTGATGATTATGGCTATGGAAGTTTCCCCACAGTGCCTGACCTCCTGCAGTGTACCTGAGTGTCCCTCAGCTCTGAAGGGAGTCAGCTTTTTTTGCCACCCTGAGCTGGTGCTTCCTAATCTGTCTCTTGCAGATCCCTACCCACCATCCTCTGGATGCTTGCATTCACTCTAAAGCTGATGTTTGAAGGAGATCACTCAAAAATAGTCAATAAAGTGGCTTTTTGCTGGGATGTGCTCTCATGGTGGGAGCAGGAGCATGGATAAGGCATGAAAAGCCATAACTGTGCTCACCCACCTGCAGACAAGAGTTAATGGCCAGCTGGGCTAATGACTGCTGCATGCCCTCCCTCTCTCCTCACATCCCTCTTTAGTCTCAGTTATGGGCCATTGCACATTGCTCGGGGGGGGTGTACATTATTTGCACATGTGGTTGAGATCTCTGGAAAAACATGGAAGTGTGGAGATGCTATGGAGACAGGAGACCTACCTCCTGGATCTTTAACCTGCAGAGGTTAAGCTGTTCAGAGCTTGCCATGGGGCTGCTGGGGTCATGGGCATGTTGGAGATGAGCTGGGAAGGCTGTTCCATGGTGTGTGATGTGTTCCATGGTGCTGAGGTGGGAGTGTTTTGGCCACCAGAACTGCTATCCCCAATGGGGACCAAACCTCTGGAGTGCCATGGAATCTGTTTGGTGGCACAGCTGTGACCATGCTTAAGCCAGGTCTTGGTGATGCATTTTCCTGGTGCAGAAGGCAGTCTCTTCCTCCCAAGTGGAAGCTGGATGTTTACTAATTTGTGCCAACTTGGCCCTGAAGAGTTTTGCAGTGTCCCAGGCAGTGAAAGCCTGGTGGATCAGGCTGTAATGTGGAGGCACATTATGACTAAGTGGAAGCTGGGATTCCTGCTGGTATCAGTATTTCTCCATTTTTTCCCCAGGATCTTTGGGAATTGTTCGTGCTTTGATGTAAGTCTGAAGTATACTGTGTGCTCTTTCACAACAATGCTAAAAGGCTGTTGTTCCCACTGAGCAACTTGTCTAAGGAAATGTCTTCTGGCAAGAACCTATAAACAGCAGAATATTTCAGTTACTGAAAACTCATTTCTATTAACCAAATCCATGTGCTGAGGAAGGGATGTTACCTGGAGCTCAGGGTAGCAATGCTGTGCTGATTTTAATTAAACATCCCTAAAATTGAAAAATATATTGCAACAATGCAAGTTACTTTTCATCCATATTAGTGCAAACATGGATTTGGCAGGATATGAAAACCTTTAAGGTGGTGAGAGCGGAGATACTTTGTGTTTTACATGCTCATTTTGATCTGGAAGGGGCTAGGCAAGCAAACCTTGAGAACAAACATGATCTGGTTATCAAGTCTCATTACAAATTAATGTTGCATTTAAAAAATACCTTTACGTTTGTTCTTCAGCACATCTGTGTTTTCTTTACACCAGAGCCCTTCACGTCCACACTCTGTTTGGCAGGCAGGCAAGCTGCTGTGTGTGGGCAGAGCTGGGGCTGCTGCAGTTTCCCCTCTGCGGAGTCGTTGCAATAGGTCATTGCACTGCCACACTGCCCTAATGTGTGACCATTTACACCTGCTAGGAAAAGCCAGCCCACCGGCTGGTGTGGCCACAGGCAGTTGCATACAGGCTTTTTATCATCTGAATAAAAAATGACAATGACAGCAGAAAATGGCCATTCTCCCTGGAGTGGAGCTGAACTTCCCACTTCAAAGGTACCTTTATCGAATCCCTGGAGTCTCCAATAAAGGCTGCCTGCTCCGAAAGGCTGGCATCTCTCCTGGAGAGTTGGGGAGCATGAGTCTTCAGGGGCAATATTTACAGCATTAAAGGACTCTGGGGAAATGGGAGTAAGAGTTTCAGCTTATTTCTCTGCCTTTTATTTCCATAGCTGTACAAGCACATCTCCCTCTGATTGCTGTTTCAGGTCACTGAAGTAGATTTTGGAGCTCTGGGTTTGGTTGCCAGGTGTGCTGAGAACCCACAGCACTCAGAGTTTATGTGCCTCCTCTCCAGAGTTTTCTCTAGGAGACAGAATTCCATTGTGGTTGAGAATGGAGATTCCTGAACGTTCCGCTTGAAATGGTCTCTGCTTTCTGTCCTAGCTTTGCCTTCCAAAGTAGCAGTGTTAAATTCATCCTTTATCAGGTCTTTTACACTTCGTGGTCTTTGGCTAGTTGGACATGAAGAAACGTTTGGTGCTGGAACCAGCTCCAGTTTATGGGATTTGCTATATGGATAAGGGCTGGCAGCAGGGCTTGTTGCCCTGGTTCCCAGGGTGAGTGGCCACAGGCCAGAGTTTGCATTCAGTGGTATGTGTGTGTGGTTATTTTTTTGTTCCGTTTAATTTTTTGTCCCCTGACCTAGACTCCAGGGTTCTGCCTGTTGTGTCAGTCTGTATAGGGCAGTTGACTCTGCTCTCTAAATCTTCCTGCATTTCTGTTCTGCTGTAGGCTCTGGTTGCTCTGGCCAAGGCAGAGGATCATTCAGTGTTCAGGAAGCTGCTGGGCAAAGTTAAGGATGCTCACACCCAGGATAGTGACACTTGGGATGCTCAGCCCCTGGACACTCAGACCCTTGTGTCTTTTCTGAAGCTGTGTCAAGACATAAATCCTGAGCTGAGGGTGGCTTTGCTGGAGAGGGAACAGGGCAGTGCAGAAGCCCCACAGTAACCAGGTAGCAAATTGGGTGCAGGTAACACCCAAGCAGGTAGGAAATTGTGAAAGTGAGGAGGTAACATTACGGAGAAACCCTGTATCTGGATGTGGGAGGTTTATTATGTGCTGGCCAAGATCCTGGAGCATTTCTGCCTGTAGCAGGAGGTGTAGCTGCGCAGGGCTCTCCCCACTGCTGCCTGGAGGGCTGGATTGATGGCTGGCAGCCAGTGTGAGTACAGCTGAGGGTTGGGGTTGAAAACTTCTTTTTTACTTGAGTTTGACACAAAACAGTGGCCTTGCAAACCTGGTGTTAACTTCCAGCTTGCTTTATGGCTTTGTGCTCTGTTAGATAAATGAGACATTTTCCTTTCACAGAGTTTAAAGAGAATAGTAAAGTGATTTTCCTCTGCTGCTTGTGCTTGGGATGAGCTTTGCTATTCACTTAGATCTTTCAGAAAGTCTCCCTTGCTTCAGGAACCTGTCAGTTTCTTCAGACAGACTTATTTCTTCTCTTGTGTTTCTGAATCTTTTCCCCCCCAGAGAGCATAGCTGATGAAGAGACGCTGACCGCTCGCTTGCTGTGCTGCAGGGAGGAGCTGATCCAGAGCGTGGCACAGCTGAGCCCCATCAGAGAGTTTTGGAGACAGAAGCAGGATTCCTGACTGCCTCAGAGAAGCAGGTAAAAAAATCTGAAATAGGCAAACTGTGTGGACAGGGTGGGCTGTGTGTGTCTTCAAGGTAGCATCATACACATAGTTTACCAAATGATGGGCAAGCCTCACCTGGCACTTCTCCCTGCCTTCTGCACAGCATGGACTGCACGTGTGTGTTCTCAGGTCCTTCTGTGCTGGACTGTGGGAATAGTGACAACTGAGCAGTGAAGGCAACCTGGAGAGCAGGATGAGTGTCAGACTACCCCTGCAAGGGGAGCCTGGGCCAGAGGAGGTACCTAGTACTCCTCATGCCCTGAAAAAGCCTTTTTGGGAGCAAGGACAAGGTTGTGTAGGGGAGTTTGACCAGAACAACTAACCACCTCCCTGCTACCTGCTTGTCAGTTCCTGGTCATCAGCTTCCCTTTCAGCTGTCTCCCACCTTTCTGTCATTTTTGCAACTCTTATCACACAGTTGCCTGTAACATCTACTAGAGCATCTACTAAATAATTTGGTTTTATTTCTTATGTGCTGCAGGCAGCAGTTGGTGGGGAGGACTGTTGCTTTCCTTTTCTGTAAGCAACTGCACTCTGTATGCTGATTTGCAGAAGTCATAAAGGACAAAATGCTGTTTATAACCTGCTTTCCTTTGCCTTTGAGGGGAGCTAGCTGTACCCTGTGCAGCTGGAAATTACAGGGTGCCCTCACAAGCTGTGATCAGGATGCAGCTTGACCTCCTGTCCTAGTTTGTCACATCATTCAGCTCCCCTGACACAGGATTATAGTAAGTGGAAACTTGTGCTCAGTGGCTTGAATGATCTCTGCTTTCTGTCTGAGTAAGCCTGACCAGAGCCACAACAGGTGGGCTGAGAACTTCAGCCCAGCTCATAAGCCCCTCAATTAAGGTCTCATGGTCCCTCACCACATCCAGCATGGAGAATTCCTGAGAACAGGCACAGATTGGAATAGGGTACCTAAAAAGGTATTGCCAACAGAGGCATCTGTCCTGTCTTTGTGGGCTGGGGTATGACTGGGATGTGACTGGTGTCTGATGAATTTTTGCCTCTGAAAGCACACAGCTGAATCTGGAATGGAGATGTTGGAAGAGAGAGCAGGGTGTAAGTATAGCAAAGGAGTTGGCATCTGCTAGGGGCATTGTGGCTGTCAGCAGAGACCCGTGTTGGGGGCCTGGAGCTGAAGCTTCATCGGCAGTGGGGAGATTAGGATCTTCATATATGCCTGTTCCTGTTGCAGTGCAGCCTTTCTTTTAAAGGCTTCACTTTTTCCCTGCTCACTTCTCTTTGTCTTCATAGAATTAAGTGGTTAAAATCCAGCAATTCTTTTTCTCCCTTCACATTGAAAAAACTAAACACAACACCCCAAGAGTAAACCAAAACCATTCTGCAATCATAATTCTGCTTCTTGGGAATAGGATACAGCCTGTAACTGCATCATCATGTACTGCCGAGCTCCTGCTTCGTTTGGTGGAGGAGCAGTGTTTCTTTTCCTTCTCACCAGTCACTGTCTGCTCCGTTTGCTACAGAGCCCCCAAACCCTGCTCCAAATATGAAATCCTGCTCCTCTCTATGGGATCCCTTCATGCTCTTGTTTCAGTCCACAGTTTCCATGAAATGACAGATCTGTTTGGGAAGCACTCCAGTGAGGCTGTGGGCAGAGCTCTGTCCTGCTGCAGCACAAGAAAACAAGACAGAAATGGCCAAGCGTAGATTGACCTTGGGGGGTTTATTTGTTTAATTCCACCCCTTCTTCCCCAGACAAGTGGGAAAGTGTTTAATTATTCCAGAAGTTAAACTGATAAAAATAATGGGCCCATGGCATGTATGCAAGTGGAATCCCCAGTGTCTCAGATGTAGGACTGGGAAAGCAAACATGGAATTAGCAGCCACCCCTGAAGGTTTTGTCTTATCTGGTTTATCCAGTGTTGCACTGGAGCTCTGGGCTGGCAGGGATGGGGTCTAGTTCTCCAGAGGTTCATAAAGATGAGGCTTTCCTTTTTCTTCTCACTATCACTGTGTCATTAGCTACACACTTATTCAGCAAGACAAATAGAGTTTCTCATGGAACAGCCTTTTTTCATGGCAACAGGATTCTTTCTGTACTTGGTCCGAGCTGTGCAATGGAGCAAGTTTGATTTTCTTTGCTGGAAAACCAGTACATGATATTTTGTGAAACATCTTTGTAAATCTCTGTTTTTTCTGGGTAACTTTTGAATTTAGCCTTTCTGTTTTTTGAGTGCTTAACTTCTGTGGCTTTTTTGGTGTTTCTGTAATTGGGAAGGGACAGAGGATTTGGATACAGGTTATCACTTAAGAGAAATGAAGCAGATACAGAGTGGGTAACTTCTCCTGCATGGTGCATCACACCGCTTAGTTTGTTTCAGAGGTCAGTGATCATTCCACAATACAGCACTGAACCCAGAAAATCAGAGTAGGTAGTAGAAACATCAGCCTTTTCCTTCTGTTTAGGCTGTCTTCTAGAAGGCAACTGGGTATTCTGAGCTATGTGGTTTCTCTCCCTTTTGACTCCAGTGCCTGCAGACCTTGATGCTCAAACCAAGCTGCTTCAGAGCTCAGACAGGTATTAGGGATAGTGCAAGCAGGTTGTTTGCCACTGCAGGAATTTTAACTAGTTACACTGGGAATGGAAAAATCCTACTGCAAGCAGAACTGGGGGCCATTTTCTAATTGTCTCACCTGGTGGTGTCAAAATAAGTCTTAAAATGTCATTGCTGCATCTCCCACTGCCAAGGACATTTCTTCTGCTTGGGAGCAGTGGTAGGTTACTGCAGGAGCTCCCTGAAGGATGCTGCTCTTGTACCTCTTCCTGTGTTTTTTCAGAAGAGGACTTCAGACTAAGGGATCTAGAGGCAGGTCAGTGTGAATTAAAGAGGAAAATACCTCAGCAGGTTCACTAGCAGAGTTTGGTCTATAAAAGGACGGATCTTTAGAAATGAGAGAAACTAATTAAGGAGTTCAGGTGCTCATTAGAGCGCAGGAGGAGCTGTTGGATTAGTTTCTTTTATGTTTAAAGTAGGGGAACTGTCTGAAGTTTGCATCCTGAATGCGAGAGAGAAGGTCTTATATGAGAGGTTATATACCTGAGTGAGTGAATAACTTGAGGAAGAGCTTTAGGAAGTTCAGGGAATGGCTGAAATGTCTGACAGACACACAAATGTACTGTGGAGCTATGGAGAAGCTTGTGGCACATCAGGCTGCTGGACATCACAGCAGATATTGTCTGACCAAGAAAAAAATAAAGACAGGAGATGACCTTGGAAATTCATGGTTTAGCTTGGAGCCTGATCTAGGAGAAACACAGAAACACAAATTTCCTGCAGGTAAAGGAAAATCACAATTCAAATGACATCCCTCAACAATCCATTAGGACCAATCTGAAAGCCTTCTATGATGGCAAGGCAGGATGGGTTGGCGAGGGGAGAGCAGTGGATGGTGTCTACCTCAGCTTCATCAAGGCTTTTGATACTGCAACATGCTCATAGGTATGCTCAGGCAATGTGGGTTGGATAAATGGACTGTAAGATGGATCAAGAACTGGCTGAATGGCAGAGAGTTGTGAACAGTGGAATAGAATCCAGCTGGGGGTCTATAGTGAGTGGCATTCTCCAGGGATCAATACTTATTCAACTTATTTATCAATGCCCTGGATGAAAGGATAGGTTTGGTGATGATACAGAACTGGAGGGAGTGACTGATATACCTGAAGGCTGAGCTGCCTTCCAGCAGGACCTTGATAGGCTGGACAACTGGGAGGAGAGAAACTGAATGAAGTTCAGTAAGGGCAGTGTAGGGTCCTGCACCTGGGGAGGGATAATCCCTAGTACCAGAACAGCTTGGGGGCTGAATAACTGGAGAGCATCTCTGCTGAAAAGGCCCTGGGATCTTGATGTGTGACAAGCTGTCTGTGAACTGGCAGTGTGTCCTCTCAGCCAGGAGGGTCAGTTGGATCCTGGGGAGCACTGGGAAGACTGTGACCAGGTCAAGGGAGGTCATCCTGCCCTTCCACTTGTCCCTGGTGAGGAGCACCTGGAATGCTGTGTCTGGTTCTGCCCAAGAAGGACCAAGGGGGCTACTGGAGAGGGTCCAGCAGAAGCTACAAAGGTGATGAGTGGCCTGCAGCATTTCTCTTTTGAGGAGAGACTGTAGGAGCTGGACCTGGATAGTGTGGAGAAGACTGAGAATGGATCATTAATGCATACAAATATCTCAAAGGAAGATGCCAAGAGGATGGTGCCAGACTGTTCAGTGCTGCCCAGTGACAGAGCAAGTAGCAATGGCCAGAAAATAAAACATAAGAAGCTCCACCTCAACATGAGGAAGAACTTCTTTTCACTGAGGGTGGCAGACAACTGGAACTGGCTGCCCAGGGAGGGTGTGGAGTCTCCCTCTCTCTGGAGACAGTCCAAATCCCCCTGGACGAGTTCCTGTGTCACCTGCTCTGGGTGATCCTGCCACGACAGGGAGCTTGAACTAAATGATCTCCAGAGGTCACTTCCAACAATAACTATTCTATGATTCTGTGAACAGATGGGAAGAACTGACACCTGTGCTATGCAAGTGACAGAAGGCTTCTTATTGTTCTCCAAGCTCAGAGTGGTCCCAACAGTTGATGAGCATGACCAGACATTTCGGAGAGAAAGGCAGTGATCTGAGCTCTTTGGGACAGGCAGGAGAGCACATGTAGGTGAAACTTGTAAGGAAAAAAATTAAAAAAAAAATGGGGAGAAAATGCAGTAAAGGATATCGTCCTGTTCTGCTATACAAGGGGGAGGATTCTTCTGATAGATTTCCTGGACTAAAATAAAGTACAAATGCAACAGTATATCTGAGAACTGTTTATTGATAAAAAAGGTTAAGTGTTCCTACTAAGGGGGATAGGAAAAGGAGCAGGGAGAGGAAAAGAGAGAAGGAGAAAGAAACAGAAGACAAGGACAGCATTACCACAAGAACCCAGGTGGTCTGTCGGCATCAGGTTAGCAGGCAGAGCGCGTGTGCTGTGAACCGCGTTGCACCTCCGTAGCTCCTCTGGTGGGCCAGGCACGATTTCCGAACAGTAGCAGACTGCGTGTTCCTTCCGTCGGGACGAGCGGACTGCCGCGGCCTCGGGCGCGGCCCTGGAGCAGCCGCGGGTGTTGGGGGTCGGGGCGCGGCGGCTGTGGGCAATGGTTGCGGCCGGGCGCAGGCGGCGGCGCCAGGCCGGGCACCGGGCACAAGCACAGCCGGGCTAGGCTGCGGCAGGGCAGGTCCGTGCGGCGGCGCCAGGCCGGGCACCGGGCACAAGCACAGCCGGGCTAGGCTGCGGCAGGGCAGGTCCGTGCGGCGGCTCCAGGCCGGGCACCGGGCACTAGCACAGCCGAGCTAGCGCTGCGGCAGGGCAGGTCCGTGCGGCGGCAGCGCCCCAAACACAGCGGCAAGCAGCCTGCGGCTGCGGGCGCGGCTGGTCAGGCTGGCGGCGGCCGTGCCTGCGAAGCATGAGGGCCAGCGGGCTGCAGCAGCGCCTGCTTCACTGGGGAGGCAGCAGAGCACCAGGTCGTCGCGATGGCGAGCTGGTTTTTCGGGAACGGTGAAGCAGGGAAGCAGGACCACAGGGAGGAAAAGGCCAGAAGGAGGGAGAAGGGCTGAGCAGACCCTACAGGAAAACCCCCGTCCCTCCAAGGTATCCAAAGCAAATGGGGGCTGAATAACTGTAGAGCATCTCCAGTTGTGTCTGGGGGAGGTCCTGTTGTGTTGCATTTAGCTGCTTTTGTGTGCTAACGTTCCTCCCAGCGTCTCATTTCCTGGGCATTCGTCGCCAGCACCCGGGCATTTGCCTCACTGGCAAAATGGCGGAGGGTGTGTGTGGGTGTGAGTGTGCATGTGTGTGGGTCTGTGGGTCTCTGTGTGTGTGTGTGCGTGTGTCTGTGGGTGTGTGTGGGGGTGTGTGTGTCTGTGGATGTGTGTATGTGTGCGTGTGGGTGCACGTGTGTGTCTATTGGTTTGTATGTGTGGGTGTGTGTGTGCGTGTGGGTTCGTGTGTTTCTGTGGGTCTGTGTATGGGTGTGTGGGTGGGGGTGTGCGTGTGGATGTTTATGTGTATGTGTGGGTGTGTGTGCGTCTGTGTGTGCATGTGTCTGTGGGTGTGTGTGGTTGTGGGTGTGTCGGTGTGGGTGTGTCTCTGTGTGTCAGTGCGTGTCTGTGTGTGTGTGTGTGATTCACAGTCCTACCGTGGAGGCTTTCTCTGCCTTGATTGGCTGCCAGGCGAAGCCTTCCTGGGGTCAGGGCTGTTAGCACATGTACAGCCCCTATAAGAACATAATATATGTTGCGGCATAAATAAAAATCAGATTGGTCCCTCTCAGGTGTTAACTAAATTGCTTCTGCTTGACCTGGGTTCTTTATTTCATGAGATAAAAATGGGGGTTTTTTCTTGCCTTGGTCTAGATCTAGAGCAAAGCATTTGAATTTCATGTAAGGAAGTTGTTAAACTAGGAGAAACAGGGATACTAAAAAGGATGCATTTTTTTTGGAAGACAACCACAGATTGTGTGGAAGGCAGGACTCACAACTTGTAGCAAGGTCACTAGTGGGATTCTTGGTACTTACTTAATATTAAATAATATTACTACTTACTTCATATTAACATTATGAGGTTATGGACACAAAAATACCAAGGCATGTTTAGCAAATCTTGATGATGAGCACAATCAAAATCTTTTGTCCACACAGAGGAGGATCTGCAAGAGAGAGAAGAATGAACTGTATTCAGTTTTGAGCCCCTTATGACAAAAAACTCACTGAAGAGCTGAAGTGTCCAGAGAAGGAGGACAAGGAGTGGCTGAGGGAGCTGGGGCAGCTCAGCCTGGAGAAAAGGAGACTCAGGAGGGACATTCTCACTCTCTATAACTCCCTGAAAGGAGGTCCAAGCCAGGTGTGAGTTGGTTTTTTCTTCTATGTAAAAAGTAACAGGATAAGATGAAATAGCCTCAGGTTGTGCCAGGAGAGGTTTACATTGGATATTGGGAAAAATTTCTTCACTGTGAAGGTTATTAAGCACTGGCATAGGCTGCCCAAGGCAGGGATGGTGGAGTCACCATCCCTGGAGAGGTTTAAAAGATTTGTGAATGTGGTACTTGAGGACATGGGTTAGTGGTGACCATGGTGGTGGTGCTAGTTGATATTGATGATCCTAGAGGGCTTTTCCAGCCTAAATGATTCTATGGTTCTATATTCCATGAATTCAGTTCTCCAGTTCTGTGGTGGGAGAACAGAGTACTGGGAACTGACTGATGTGGCAGTATGAAGTGATGGGTGGGCGTTTTGTGCCGTAATGAGAACTAAGGGTAAAGACCTCATCCAAAATTTCTCTTCTGGTCTGGTTCAAAAAAGGTGAATTCATACTGGAACTTGACAGATATGCAGTGGGAAGGCTAGGGGAGTGTAGAAGCTGTTTTATAAGAGGACTTGCCTAATTTAGATAAGGGGAATGAAGACTGAGAGGGAATATGATCATGCTCTTGTAATGAAATCAAAGAGGTAGGGTAGAGTAAACACCTCAGAGAGTTTAAAAGGCTTTTAAAACTAAAAGATAGTACTGGCACATGAACAAACAGACATACACGGGCCATGAATAAATTTCAGCTGAAAATTAGAAAAATCAGTGGGGGAGTGAGGCTGTGGAAGATCTTACCAACCAGGGAAAAGGGAGCAAAAATGTTTTAGGACAGATATTAATAATTTTATAATTTGATAGGACTCTGTAGTGCTTATTGACATCAGGGAACTGGGCTGGTGCCCTGCAAAGTTTCTGCTCAGGGGCACAGTGCTGGTGGAAAGGAGGTCACTTGTATTTGCCAAGTGCCTCTCCCTTGTAGGAGCCTTAAAGGTATTTTGCTGGCATCCTAGAGCTTTTCCAAACTACCGCGGTTGCATCTCACGTAAGAGAATGTTTCACATGGCCTTGTCACAGAAACAATAATTCAGTTAATAGCTAGCTGCTTATTTAAATAATAAGAGTATTTTCTTCTGGCCATCAATTTTTTGATGGCAAGCAGAAAAATTGCGGAGACAAGTGAATTGAGACTGACAGTTTTAAAAAGTATTCACCAAAAATATTACATGAAATGTTGCTTTGAACACTCTCTTTAGGTCTACTTTTGGTTTTTTTTTTAAAGTAGTGTTTTTGCTCATCAGCCACTTCCAAGAGCTGGACTTGGTGGAAGAACCCACCAGGTTTGTTTTCAAGGTGACATATCTGTTACACCCTGGCCACGTTTGGGTGTTCCTGTAACTGCCACCCTATCACCCATTTCAGTTAAATTGTGTAAGCAGTGGGTAGGGATCTAGTGCAGTATTGTGGTACTGTTGCTGTTTTTCTGATCCAGGAGGCTGTAGGAAGTTGTCACAGTTTTGTGGCTGTTTCTTTGTTACAGGTAGCTTTGGGTTGCTGTGAAGGCAGCTCTCAGAGGGAAGCTATGGACAATCTGATCAGGAAGGTGGATGAAGAGAAAACCCTGAAAGTGGAAGCTTCTGGAGGCTGTGAAAGCATCCTTCCCTGGACTCCAGCTTCTGCCGGACAACTTGGTGGCAAGAGCAGACATCTCTGATGGTAAAGGTATGAGTAAACTAAACTTCCATTGGTGACTTTACTCTATGCTAGTGACTGCCTTTGAAAACAAATACCTAAAACTTCCCCTAAGCTGGAGATGTCTTGATGTTAAATACAGTGTCTTACTTGGAATTCCATGTGATTGGGGAAGATGGGGGGTGGGGTGGGGTGGGGTGGGAATTTATTTGGGCTGTGCTTCTTTCCTTGATCCAGGTAGCATTTCTGCTTTTGTTGGTCACTGACTCGTGGTCTCCTGTGTGGAGCAGAGTGTGCTGATGGGAATCCTACACTTAGTGTCCCCATTACACATCATTCTGTTGGGTGGCCAGGCCACTCCTCTTACTCATTTTGGTGCGATTTTATTGTTTGCTGCCCACCTGTGATGGTTCGGGGATTCAGGAGCCCCCATCTTTTGCCTGGTGGGACAACCTTCCAAGTTTAGGTGGGTTTAGGCACACTCTGAACAATTCAAATTGAGAGACTCTGAAGTCATATAAAATTTAAAACTAAATTAACATGCAGTGAAATGTAAATGAAGAATTAATAGAAAGCAAAACTGCACTCATAGTGCTGATAATTTCCTCTGTAGCAAACATTCCCAACAGGCACTTGGCTTTGTCATTTGTTAAGCACGATTGCTTTCTCAAAACACCAGATTCCCAGCATGGTTAATTATCTCATGGTAATACCCATTCCAAGGAGGGGCATTACTTAATTACACAGAACTGAATTTCCTCAAATTGCAGCTTGAACAAACAGAAGCACAGATATTTCTTATGATGAAAATGAAGAGGGAGGGGATGATTTGAGTCTGCTGGCAACTGATGAATTAACTGGTGGTACCTTTGGAGTCCCATGCTGTACAGCTAATAGGGAGCAGGAGGTCCTGCACTGTGGCACATGGCATGTGCTGGTTCTCAAGATCACCCTGGCATGGTGGCAGAGCAGTGAGTGCATTCATAACAACTCAATTTTATGTCATAAAATCAGAAGCATTCTGATGGGAGCAGAAGGAAAAGATGGCATCTGTGAATTTCCCTTTGCTTTCCTGGGGATCAGATTGATGTCTCCAAGAAGTCTTTTTTCAGGGAGCTGTTCATAGTAGCTCAGAATCTTCCACTGCATATCTCCCCAGCTGTTGCTGTTGCTTCCTTCCTATCCCAGAGAGTTTTCTCTTCTTACACAGTACTGTATTTTCTGGGTCCCAGAGACTTTACCTTTTTTTCCCAAGCTGTGCTTCCTGCTTTTCTCCCAGGTAGTGCTGTGGGAATGATGGATTGTTCTTGTTGATACTGAACCAGAATGGTTAAAAGACACAAGCACAAAAATCATGCATGGATTTCTGGGATGAACTACAGGTTTTGGGTTTGATTTCTCCCACTGAAGTATAACTGTGCCTCTTCTTCAACACAGTAACTGCAATGGGGGTGAAAAAATCCTTTTCAGATTAATATATTTGCCAATTTTCTGTTTTATTTATCAAGTGACAAGTACAATCCTAGGTTACTTTTGGAACACAGTAGATTTTGCCCAAGTCTCTTCATTATCCTGAATAAACACTGTTCCTCTTCCTGACTTAGTCTATCATGTCCTGATGCTGGGGTGTCTTTAAAGGGTTGGGGTTTTACTCTGGAGTCATCATTTTTCTGATTCATCAAGGCAAACTCAGCAGATCCAGTTTAGAATTAGACAGGAGAAAGGAATGAGGTTACAGTTACTTTTTTTTTTTTTGATGTAAGAAGGAGAAGAAGGTGCTACAGCTGCTCTGCAATTGCAAGTCTGGTTTGTGTGCCTTTAACGTTTTCACCAAGGGTAACTCAGTCCACTGAGTTCTTGATTACCTTGGACTACCTGAGTGTGAAATGTTGGTGTGTTTGATAGTCAAACAAGGGCATGAGAGGGACATGAACCAGGGCATTTCCAAGCTCCTTCTTGGTGGAGTGGATCAAACACTGACTTACAGACCACTTACAATGAAGCTCTAGTTAAGAGTCAGTAATGGGGTCTTTGTGATTCCAGGGTATCAGAAGAGGCTTGAAAACATCTTGAGGTGTTGACAGTGTTGCCTTCACAGACAAGGCCCCATGTTCATCTGCTGAGCACTGAGATTTTCTTCCTCTGGGCTCAGACTGGGACTGATACTCAGGAGACATTTGGGTGCCAAAGATGCATTTCTTTGCACCCAAATTTCTGTTTGCACATGGGGGCAGAAGATAGTCTGTATTGTCTCTGCATTGGAGAAGTTCTGATTTGTCATGTTCATCCTCTGCTGGAGTGTGAATCTGAATGTGCTGAGCATAAGGCCCTGAGCATTAGTGACCTGGGGAGGACTGGGTGCCTGGGCCTTTCTTGTCTCCCCAACCTTTGAAGCCCTTTGGGAAGATGCTGCAAGCTGAGCTGTTTGTTTTTCCATTCATTGAATTCAGGCAAATGGAGCCCAGAGGATTATAGGGCCAAACTGTTGTGACAATACCGAGAGAACTTTGTGGAGCTCCTGACAGACACATTGGTGCTGCTGCAGGACATCTCTGCTGCATGGAGCCTGGCTCCTGCAGAGAGAGATATGAACAGGCTCCTACACCTGTGCAAGCAGATACAGAGTTTTCATCCCCATCTGGGGGGAAATACTGGAATTCCTAAGGACTTGATTTACTACGTGCCATTCTGGGTTTCAGACAGTCTTCCAGTAGGACTTGGTTTAATGATTCCTTAGTATTCTGTAGTGGGAGTGGGGCAGGCTAATGTATATGAAGCTGAAGATTAGCAACTAAGAGTGGCTGATTTGAGCTCTGAGGAGAGATGCTTGTTCACAGCAAGCGGAGGGAATGGCTGATGTGTTTAGGTTCTAAGTGGTCCCCACTTCAGCTGCACTGTGAGCCAAGTCTGCAGCAGGTAGGACCAAGGACAGGCTGGGTCTGGGTGAGCCTCAGTCATGCCCTTGTTCCTTTCAGGTCAGAATATTCTATACTTCTAGGGGATTCTGTGTCTGTGTGATGCAGGAGGCAGGTGGAAGGGGTACCTGTTAGTGCCTCCCTAAGGGTCTCTCCGAGGTGATGGAGCAGGTTGTGAGTAGGAGGCAGTAGTTTCACCTGCCTTGTGTTGGCAGTGCTGGAGCAGCAGTCCTTGTCTGTCTCTGCTGTTTGGCAGCTGCTGATGACTGTGCAGGAATCTGCATCCCCAAAACTGTTCATCAAGGATATCTAGAAACAACCCAGCTCAGAATTTTTCTTCCTCACAAGTGTCCTCCTACTCTTTCCCTGAGTTTCTCCTGCTGCTGGCAGCAGCTGCTTTCTAACTCCTCATCCCTCCCTGGCCAGTAACCTCTTCCAGTGGCTCTCAACACCCATGTCCCTGGTGAAACAGTTATAGCTGGAAAAGCACTTCGGGAAACACAGCTGCTTTGCTTGTGCCTCTGTGCATGCAGGTTTTATAATGAGCAAACCTTTGAGAGCTGGCCACCATCCTGTGGTAACAGTCAGCTGGAGGCACATCAGTCTGAGAGCCCAGGGCTCATCAGAGGTCTCTGTGCAGCCACCATCCTGTCTTCCCCATAGCCTTGGCTTTCAGTTTTCCTGCTTTAAAACCTAAACCGTGCCAAACTCTAAACACAGTTGTTGTCAAACTCTTACACAAGTGTGAGGAGTAGTCAGCTTTGTGGTGCCTGACTTTGTGTGCTGGCCCTGTGGGCACAGAGCTGGGGTTCACCTGCAGCCAGGTGCCTCCATCTGATCTCCCCCATCCCCTCTGTGTTCTGACTGGCAAAACCAGCGCCTCTGATCCCTGGTGCATCCAGCCAATTTTCATGGGGCTGTCCTGAGATGAGGCAAATTGTGCCTAGGAATGCCTGTTCCTTTCAGAAGCTGGAATCTCTGTAACTAGGGAGAGGAGAAATCCTGACTCTTGGGAGAACCATGCCTTGCCTTTTGAAGTTGTCACTGTCTCTTTCAGCAACATACCTTAGAAAACCTGATCTTCCTTCCCAAAGTTGGACAAGCAGTGAGAAGGGAGGTCTGCAAGGACCTCATGCTGGATGTCAGTGCTGCGATTAGTACAACCAGAGCTTGAATGTGGTAGTTTGGTGTTTTCTGTGCCATGAAGAAGTCACTTCTGTTAACAGCTCAGCTTCAGGTTCTTCTTGTTTGTATTCTTAATACCTTTGTTTTTTATTTTCACCTTCAGTGGCTATCAGTGAGAACACAGCCTTGAGATCCTGCGGCATGGCAAGCTGATCTCCAAGCCATCCAGCAAAGAGAAGACCTGAAGGGCTTGGCTTTGGGGTAGGCAGGGCTCAGGGAAGCAGTGAAAGAGGTATGATGGGATGTTCTCATAGCAGGCATGATTTGAGGCTCAAAGGGTGGGCAGGTCCCAATGTGCCCTGAGATCAAGGGTCATTGCCTAAGTTGGGAAGCCATCCAAAGTTGGAAGTGCCCCTTTGCTGAAGTGAGAGTGTGCCGGATATCTTATTGGGTGTTTTATAAAAATGAGGGCCTATGGGAAGGCCGGAGAGGGACTTTTTGTAGGGGCAAGCAGTGACAAGACCAGGCCAAATGGCCTTAAGCTGACAGAAGGCAGATTCAGATTAGATACGTGGAGGAAAGGTCATGACAGAGCACACTCGTCTAGTGCAAAGCTGACCATAACAATGCAGTTTGTAGTCCCAGACTATTTTCTGAGTTAATTTTCTTAGAATGTTCTAATTTAGTCTTGCTTTGTATGCACTTTACAGATAAATACCTCCCTATGAGGGTGTGACAGCAGTAGGACAATGTTACCTGCTGTACTAGTTAGGCAAAGTTGTGGACAATACACATGCAGATAGCAATTTGTTAACTCCAGAACAAATGCAGAGCAATAACCACATTTGAGTCCTGCCCTGAGCTGTTTGAGGCTTTCCAGCTGAACCCAATTGTAACTTTGCATCCATCATTTGAAAGAAAATGCTTAACTGAATTTGGTGCTTTAATGACAAGGATACCAGAGGGTCATGAAGGTAATTGCAGGTGTGAATTCTCCTGGAAGGGATGCAAATGTGACTTGCTTTTTCTGTTTGCTTACATATATTTTCATCTGTTTCCCAGCATATTGAGATTATTTGGACTGCAGAGTCCTCTGGGATGTGCTGAGTGTGGTTTTTAGCCAAGTACAGGCTCAATCCATTCCTATTTTCTTACGATGCCAGTGCTGCTTAGCTGACAAGCAGTGTGGAAATACCATCAGATTGCTGGGGAGTTACAGGAACAGCAGTTTGCTGTTAATATGTCGGGTTTTTTAGGGATAGAAGGTTTGATTACTTCATATGCAAATTTGGGTCAAGGCTGTCGGTCTTTATGAATGAACACAAGCCTCATGGCTTTGACACTTGCCATCGTTTTGTGTGTGGCAGGGACAGGCAAAGCCTGTCCCCCATGTGCTGGGGGCAGGTCAGCCTCTGAACCCTGGGCTTATTGGCCTGCCTATGGTCTTGAGCAGTGAGGAAATGCTGCTGGGGTGGAAGGTGGGAGTGGGTGACTGGGAGCAGGGCACAGGTAGAAGAAACCAAGGATCTCGATTATACAAGCAGCATGGTGCACAGTCCCCAGGCAGGTGTAAAGGAGAGCTGCTTCATTGCAAAAATCAGGCCTTTTTAAGCAGTTAGGACATTATCAGTTACATTCCATTGAAGTATAACAAATATAATTCAACCAACCACCATAAACCACAATGTGAGCACTTAATGGTTATATGCTTGTTTTTCTACCTCCAATTCAGCTGAGTCACTTTCCCACAGCCCCCTTCTGCTTAGCCAAAGTAGCGGGCCTGAGCCATGATTCTACAAGGGTAACAAAGCCCTTGTTTTATAATGTTTTATCTATATTCAACACATGATGACTGATGTAGTTGTAGGGCTTGGAGGATGACAGCACATGCTCCACTCCCATTCCTTGCCTCAGTGGTCTCCCGAGAGAGGTCCTATGCTGCAAATCCAATATTAATTCCCAGTTCAGATCTACATTATCTCTTATAGCTGTAGCAAGAGCTGCCACCAATCCAGCTGGCATTTTCACCTGGTCATGGCTTTGATTTCTAGAGAAAGGGTGATTCTTTCTTATCTGCCATTGATTTTGTCACCTTCTGATGCTGCAGGCACTTGTCCCACTGCCCCTGACTCTGTGTGTCCGTGGGATGGATCACGGCTGATGCCCTGATTACTCTGGAGCAGATGAGCCAACAATTCCTGTGTCTGTGAATGTGCAGCCTGAGTGAACTCCTGGACACCTCGGCTTGTGTAGCAGAGGGGCTTGGGGAGTCAGTGTGGCTGCTCTGGCAGCTGCTGCCTCTCTGGCAGCAATATCAAAGAGAGCAGACTGCTGCCACTGAGTGGCTTCTCAGGGCTTCAAGCCAAGGTTGAGATGAAATCAAGCAAGAAGCATCATCAAAAACAAAAGCCATGGAAAATGTTATTTACTTGGCAAAAACATCTATTCTAGATGAAGTATCCAGAGGAGGATTGTCAGATACCAGCTTCTTTCTGGCATCCTACAGATCTTTGCAATGAATTTCCGTATCTTAATTTTGAGGCCAGGCCAGTCTACTCAGCTCTGACATCACTGCTTACCAGGCCCACATATTGCAAGTGACTTTATGGACCTTGTAGCTTTTGGCATGAGATATGAGTGATAACTGCAGGCCTCATGTCAGGGAGGTGTGAGCTTCCTATTATAAAACTGAGGAGACCTTACATTTCTGGGGATGTATGTGCTGCATGGAGATCCATTCTGTTTGCACATCCACAGGAAAACAACAGTTTTTGCATCTCTACTGCAAAAAAACCTCAAAAAATTCTAGTAATTAAGTTAGGTGAACCAAAGCACTTGGAAGGCACAGAGCATCCCTGTGGAAGAAACTGCATCCATCTCCAGCCATGCTCAGCACTGCAAGTAATGGATTGCTTTCTTTGGTGGAGGTACAACATGGAATCTCTTGGCTTCTCCTTTGAACCCTGCTGTAGTCAGAGCACTGCCATTCTTGGCAGCTGGTGCATGCAAGGGCAGGGTTTGGCTCTTTCAGCCAGCTCCATAACCTCCTCCCTAGCCTTCTGCTTTCCAGGGCTCTCTACAGTCATTTAGGAGATCATATTTGTCAAGACTGGTCTTACTCTCGAATATCAGAAATGTGTCAAGAGCTCTATAAAAAAGGCTTTTGCTCTACATGGTCTTGTTTAAATAAAAAGACATTTGCCATCTCACTGGTAGATTGAAAAATCATTCTTCACTTAGGTCAGAAAGACTGACAGGATTGGTTGAAGGGATGTGGAAAGAAATCTTAGAGGTCACGAGTCAAAGTGACTTTGATAGAACAGGACAGACTGGAAACCAGTTTTCCAGTCTGCTGTTCTCCCTTGATGTGTTTGCAGATTATGGATCGCCACTTGTGTCTTAAGATTTACAGGTCCATTGATATACGTCGTCTGGTCTTTAGTTGGTTGGAAATCTGGGGCAGTGGTGCTGTGCCAGGGGACACTGTGCTGAGCTGTTCCCACGGTGAGGAAGGCAAAGATGAAGTTTTTCAAGCACAGGATGAGTTTTCCTGTACAGTGGCAAAAGGAGAAGTCTGTGCCAGTTTCCACGGTGACACAGTTCTGGGTTCTCAGTATAGTAAAGAAGACAAATGTTTCTGTTTGTATTTTGATTTCTCCCATACATAGATTTCCTGTGGGTCTTTTTGTAGATTGAGATCCTGGGTGAATTTTCCAGCTTGTGGTTTTTGAGGTGATTGTGTTAGAGGGACTTGGGAAGGCATTTGTGCTTTCTAAGAAATTAACATAATGAGTGGTTTAAAATACCTCAGGGCCCTGAGCAGAGGACTCAAAAGGGTTGTAGCAAGATTATCTGTTCCTTTTCAAAGGGGTTATGTTTGTGAAGTGTTTTTGAGATTTCTTGTAATTAAGGGTTGGATATCCACTCTTAGTGGCAGATTTTGATAGTATCATACCTGAGGTTCAGGTCTGCAAACATGGCTGTAACTTCATGTGTCTGAGCAGGATGCAAATGCTTGGAAGCAAGAGTTTGAGAAATAAGCTTTTAGGAGAATCTGGCCCTGGTTCTTGGCATCTCATGCAGACCCTTGCATGTGTGGTGGAAAAATTCAAGGATCAGTCTTTATGTTTCTAACCATGCATGGCCAGAACCACTGATGGGCAGAGCTGTGTGTCACCATTGTGATGGGACAGCATGTCTGATGTGTGTCTGCTGCATCTGAGCAGGGAAAACTATGTAGGAGCATTCCTGAGATGGGAGACTGAGGGGCAGATAGTCCTACTGGTCACCACCAAAACAGTAATTGCATAGGTCTCTTGATTGAGGGAAGAGGGCAGAAACCTGGGATCAGGAGGTGGAAGGTGAACAGTGAATCCCAATTTGAAGTTCTGGACAAAGATAAGGACAAGGCAGGAGGTGCCAGTGCCAGAGAAGCAAAGGAATCCCAAGACAAAGCTTCTTCCAAGAAGAGTTTGGTCTGCAAAGCCTGTTGCAAAGCCTGCGATAGGGTCTTTCACTTCTACTGCCATCTGAAGGTGCACGTGAAATGCTGTCAGGTCGCCAGAGAAAAGCAGATCCAGCATAAAGAGTGTGGCGAGGTCAAGTCGACAAAGAATGAGCTGGAGAAGCATCATCTGGAGGTCTACAGGATGGTGGGGATGGCCAAGAAGAAAAAGAAGAGGAAGAGGCTCCCCATGGCATGTGACATCTGGAAGAGAGTTTGCTCATGCCTCAGGTAGGGTTGCTGGGAGCATGGGTGTTTAGATGCAAGTTTGGACAATATAGTAAAGTAATAGTCTGAAATCTTGTCCTCTTCTTCCCTTCAGCTCTTAGTGAGAGAAACGTGTGAGAAACATGTGCTCCATATGTGAGAAACACAGCTCAGCTCATTTTTCCTGCCCCACTGAGCACAACCACTTTCTGATTAGTTCTTCCCTAATTGGTTTTCCACATAGCTCATCAAGGAAAAGTAGGGCTACTGGCAAATTTGAAAGTCTCCAAAAATAACCAAGCTGTTCTAGTTCCTGGCTGCTTTAGCAGGATGTGTGTGAGGAACCAAATCTCTTTGCCCTTCCTGGGGCAACTCACAATGTTGTGGCAGACCTCCACATTGCTGCAAGGGAACAAGAATTCACACCAAAAGAGATCTGCAGTGAATAAGACAAGGATCAGGATTCAGCTGTATTCAGCTTATCAGGGACAATGGAGAAACAGAGTGAGGTGTTAGTGCTTGTCCAGTGGGAGGACAAGCCAGTCTTGTACCTGCTGAGCTCAACTCCCCTGTTCTGTTGCTTTCTACATGGCTTCTGGCTGTCATTCTGTCCCTGCAACAGAATCATAGAATGTCAGAGGGGTTGGGTTGGAAAGGACCTTAAAGCTCGTCTTGTTCCACTCCCTGCCATGGACAGGGACACTATCCACTAGCCCAGGTTGCTCCAAGCCCCATCCAGCCTGGTATTGGACACTTCCAGGGGCGGGGCAGTCACAGGTTCTCTGGGCACCCTGTGCCAGGGCCTCACCACCATCCCAGGGAAGAATTCCTTCCCAATATTCCATCTAAACCTGCTTTCTTTCGGTTTAAAGCCAACAGCTTTGGGTGGTAACCATGATTTGATCCTTGTCATTGCAGCAGTTGTCAGGACTATGTTATCACAACAGGACCCACCACTCTGATGTCTTTGCAGGTCAGAATCACTGCTCCTCCGAGTTCTACTCCCTGCGGTGCAGCTGCTGTGACAAAACCTTCACCAGCACTGCTGCTCACCAAAAGCACATCAAGGCAGAGCACACAGGTAAGAACCCATTGTAAGTGATATAGTGACTGCTTGGAGAGAGACAATCACAGAATCATTTAGGTTGAAAAAGCTCTCCAGGATCTAGTCCAATCATTAACCCAACACTGCCATGGTCGCTAGCAAACCCTGTCCCCAGGTGCCACATCCACACTTTTTTGAATGCTTCCAGGGATGGTGACTCCACCATTGCCCTGGGCAGTTTGTTCCAATGCCAGACCATGCTTTTCATGAAGAAATTTTCCCTGATCACAGAATATGCTGAGTTGGAAGGGACCCACAAGGATCATTGAGTCCAGTTTCCTAGCCCTGCACAGCACCATCTCCGAGAGTGTCCAAGGGTATTTTCCAAATTCTTTTTGATCACTGCCAGGTTTGGTGCTGGAACCACTTCTTTGGGGAGCCTGTTCCAGTGCCCGACTACTTTCTGGGTGAAAAGACTATTTCCTGATAGTCAGGTCCAACCTAAATCTCCCCTGGCACAGCTTCAGGCCACTCCCTCAAGTCCTGTCACTGGTCACCACAGAGAAGAGATCAGTATCTGCCCCTCCTCTTCCATTCATGAGGAAGTGGTAGATGTGATGAGGTCTGAGACCTCAGTCTCCTCCAGGCTGAACAGACAAAGTGCCCTCAGGAGCTCCTTACACAGCTTCTGCTCAAGGCCCTCCACAATGGCACTCCTTTGGACACACTCTAATAGTTATCTTTCTTACTTAGTGGTGCCCAAATCTGCTCCAGCACTCGAGGTGAGGCTGCCCCAGTGCAGAGCACAGCAGGACAATCCCCTCCCTTGCCTGGCTGGCCATGCTCTCCCTGATGTCCCCCAGGACATGGGTGGCCCTCCTGGCTGCCAGGGCACTGCTGACTCAGATCCACTGACCAGGACCCCAGGTCCCTTCCTGCAGCTGCTCTGCAGCCTCTTGTTGCCTGCTCCACCCACACACCCAGGGCTGCCCCATCCCCAGTAAAGAATCTGGCACTTTCTCTTGTTGAACTTCACACGGTTGGTGATGGCTCAGTTCTCTATTTTGTTGAGGTCTCTCTGCAGGGCCTCTCTGCCTTTGAGGGAGGCAACAGCTCTTCCCAGTTTCGTATCCTCTGTGAACTTGCCTCATATTCCTTCCAGTCCTGTGTCCAAGTCATTTATGAAAATGTGGAAGAGCACAGAGTCTAATTCTCCCCTGGTGCTAGTTGTGACTATTTCCTCTTGTCCCATCACTTGTTATGTGGGAGAGGAGACTGATGCAGTTATAACTCTGATAGCACAAGGCTGCACATCCTGTTTTCCTGAAAGTCACAGTAGATTCTTGTGAACTGTAGTAGTCTCTTCTGGCTCTTGCATCTTGCTCAGCATCTCATCTCAGCATCTCAGCATCTTGCAGCTTGCTTTCTCCTGGCTGCTCCTCTGAGGATGCTCCTCATGCCTGTGTGCAGGTGTGGTGGTGATGAAATACTGGAGAGCTGTGGTCTAGAAGGTCTCTTATAAAAGACCCTGAGAGCATGTTTTTGTATTCTTGGCTTTGTTTGCAGATGTGAAGTTCCATGAGTGTGAGTCATGCATGGAGCTGTTACCCGTGCTGGCTCTCCTGCAGGTTCAGTGAAATGCAGTCACTCAGGTCTGTCACCTTTGCTGCTGTTCAGGTTACCTGTTGAACAGTGATGGTTCCTCTTGGTGATGTCTGAAATGTAAACAGGAGGGTGAAGAGGGACATGGTAAGGAAAAAGTGTGAAGAAACAGAAAGTAAGGATGAAATGGAAAAACACTGGGTGAGGCTGGGACATGTTAAGCTTTTGGATCTACTGGAATCATGGAAAGTTATGGATTTGATTGTTACAGTAGAGAAGAGAGCTAATTGTAGGTGAGGACACAACAGCATGAGGAGATGATGGATGGAACCCCAAGCTCTGGGTTTGTCTACACAGCTAGTGGGAGACTGAAGAAAAAGTGAGTGTAGCAATAGAAAGATGAGCAACAAACCTGGGCTTGGGGACACCATGTCAAGGACCCTTTGAATCATAGAATTGTAGAATGGTTTGGGTGTGAAGGGACTTCAAAAATCATCCAGTTCCATGCTTTGGCAAGTTTGCAAGCTGTAAGGGCAGAGGGAACTGGCAGACCAGGCTACGACAAATGGTGAGTCCCCACAGCAGAGTATGGGATAGCAGGAGAGAATATAAATCAGGAAACATTGGAGGAGACAGCCAACAGCAGCCTAGAGAGTGAGGAAGAAGACCTAGAAAAAGCTCTCTCTGAAAGTGGAGAACTGCTGAGTTGGGTAATGATTTTGGAATAGCTGGATTAGGAGATGCAAGCTAGGCCAGCAAGGAACAGTGGTGGATGGTATAAAGGAACAGGAAGAAGGGATTCCTGTGAGCAGGGTCAGCTACAGTTGCAGGTAAACCAGCTGAGCTTAATGCAGGTGCTGCAGGGAGCCACAATGAACCCAAGCAGCTGCAAACTGATGGCCCGTGGTGCAGCCAGGAGGAGGGACACTGAAACCCAGTTCCTCCTGGGTTTCAGCCCTGTGTGCCCTGCCCATTGCAGCTCCCTGTGCTCTCAGGCTGGCTCTGGTTGTCCCAGGCCAGACTCGGACAGTGCTTCTCCCACAGCTTCCCAACCGTTGTGCTGCTTGTGCTGCTTCATGGCCTTCCGCTCCCTGGGGCCCTGCAGAGCCACGTCACCAGCCAGCACTTCACACAGAAGGTAGCACCTTCATGGGTGAGCTCTTCCCCTCCCAGGGCAAGCTGGAGGGCACCTCAGCACTGAGCATCCCAAGGTGACCTCCTCCAAACCACCACTGCCCAGACTGTGCATATAAGAACCGTTCTGTGTCACATTGTTCACCCATCCTTCTCTCCTACGCTTTTATTCTTCCCAAATCCACTCTGTGGGCCCTCTTGCCCCTTCTGTTCCATGGTTTCCCATTCTTGGAGGGGTCTATGATGCAAACCCCAGCCCACAGTACTCTGGGATTTCTGTGCTGGCATGAAGCAGGTTTGCTGGAGGGAAAGCTGCTCAGTCATGACTTTAAGGAGCTGAGGAGGAGGATTGGCAGTGTGTGTGGAAGTGCCTGGTTACTCACAGGTTATTAACACCTTGATGATACCCTGTGACACTGCAGCTGTTTTGTTGCAGGCCCAGTGCTAGGTTTGAACCCATCCTCATCCTCTTCAATATCTCATCCATCAGTCAAGAAGAGTTCCTTGGATGAGCGAGTCCAGTGTGCAAGATTCTGTGGGATGGCATTCCTCCAGTGGATAATCACAGAATGTTTACTGTCTACGACTGCTTGTGGAGCTAAATTATAACAATTTGTGGAGAGAAATATTTAAATTACTCTCCTGTCTTCTTTTGCATCATTGGTGTGTGTAGTTTGATGTTCCCTATTAGTCTCATGCCTGTTGTAATTGCAGAGGCTGTAGTGTGAAGCTAAATGTTATTACCTGAGCTGAGGCTGGGAAAGGTGTGAGCAGCAAAGGGGTCCAGGGGAAAGTGGTGCTGTACATGTCTGACTCTTGGGTCATCTTCCTTCCACACAGGTGACTCAGACATCAGAGCAAGGAGCAGCAGAGCACATAAACTCTTTCGATGATGCCAAACTTGTGACGTTGCCCAAATCCCAAGTGAGACAAACTGGCTCTGAGGTGGTGACTGTGGAGAATTTGTTTGATAACAGTCACTCTGATGTGTGAAGAAATCAAGTGAGGGACACAGGAGGTTGCCTGTGCCTGGCATCTGGTATCCACTAGGCTTGTTCAGGAGCTCAGTGTGCTGCTTCACCTGGGAGATTTGGGGCTTCTTTGGGAAAACAATCCCAGGCATGCAGCAAGCACAGCATAACCACGGACAGGGGAGGTTCATAGACATTTACTGCCTGAGAAGTGTCCCTGCAGTCAGCTGCTGGTAGAACACTCGTCTCCTCCAACACATGAGAAATAAGGCAGCAGAGGAAAAGATGGGAATCAAGTGTGATGCTTCACTGCTGTGAACAGAGAGCAGAGGACTGGTACAGGACAAAGCTGGGGCTTATGGATAAGGGAAACAAAAAAAAAACCTGTCCTGAGAATTTAGGTTGGAGATTTTTATGGCTGAATCAGTGATGTGCTCACAGGTATCTTCTGCGAGGTGTAAGGGCTGCTTTGTTCCTTCTTCTCTCACCTGTATTGCTGTGCAGCTGGAGAACTTCTCTAGAGAAAACAGAGCACAGAGCTGAAGAGCTGACCTTTGAGCCTCTATTCTCCAGTAGAGACTTCCTGGGAGTTGAGCTAAATTACTTCAGCACTGTTTGGATGGCACCTTGTGCCACACAGGTCTAATCCCATCCATGTTCTTGCTGTGGTCTATTAGGAAGGAGGCTCCCAGGCATGTCTGGGCATATCCATCCTTTCTGTGAGCAAACAGCCCTGAGATCTGCCTCTAATTCACCAGGGACATTGTGAAAAAAGGGAAGGAGCTGTGCCTGTGTGCCAGTGTCCCTTGTGGGATGGCACTAATGAAGGTGTTGGAGTGTGGGATAGCTGCTGTGACTGCACATGGACCTTCCCCTGGCACATGGGGCACTGCCTTGTAAAATGCATTCAGTACCTGCTGTAAAGTTTGCTTCTCTGGTGCTGGCATAATGCAACAGCTTCATTGTGCACACCAGTTCCTTTGAGACTAAATTTCATAAAGCTTTTTTATCTGCAGCTTCCTAAAATATAATCTGATAATTAATGGCTTGCTGAATCCATTATGAAGTGCAATTAGATGCAGGGTTCCTGTGGCTCCGAGGGGCCTGGTAGCATTTATCTTCCTTTTCCTCATGCCAAAAGGTTGAGCCTGCCACTGCGATATTTACACCCAGAGGGGTGATCCTGCTGGATCCTGGAGCCTGGGAGCACACTGTGAGCAGTGCCTGTTGTATCCTGCTGCCCAGAGCCACAGCAGCACCAGAGGGGGACACATTGGAGCTTTCCAGAAGCATCTTGCACCGGCTGCTGAGGGCCACCAGGCAGAGATGGTGGCACAGGAGCGCACCAATGTGGCTGTGCCAGTGTGAGAGTTTGTTCCTGTTAAAACTTGAAGGAAGAAGAGAACAGCAGAGCTCTCAGGAGAGGGGCTGGGGGAGCTCATGGCATTTTGTGTGTGTGGCAGCAAGCTTATAAGTAACCCTGCTGAAGTGTTGCACGTCTTGTAGGGCTCCCATGTATGGTCCCCCCAAGCTTTGTGGGGATGGTGACATGGAGGAAGCAATGAGGTTAAGTTGCCACTAAATCCATGAATGACCAGGAGATGGTGCTCAAGGCCTTGAGGATTGGTGCTAGTGCCCAGGTGCACCTTTGTGGAAGCTCCTCTGAGCCTTCCCAGGCCTTCCCCAGCTCCTGGGCTGCCACCTGTGCAGAAATCTTGAGCTACTGCCAGGCTGAAGGAAAACTCCAAGCCCTTGACAGGTCACCTCGAAACCCTGAATATATCACTGCTTAAAGAGCCTGAAACTGGGCCTTGACCACCTCTGGAGAGAGTGAAATGCACCTGTTACTGAGGTGAAGAGGTGAAAAACCTGGGATGCCCCTTGGCCAGGAGGAGAGGGGCCAGAGGGTGAACTGCTGGAGCCCATCTCTTGCCTGCCTGGGCACTGTGCAGAGCACTTTGGATGAGCAACGGGGATAATGACACAACAAGCAACTATGTCTTGGTGGTTTCAGAACAGATGTGTTGGGAGGAAAGCAGTGGATTTTGTCCCACAGGCTGGTGAAGTTGGAAGCTGTTCCCCATTTTCTGACTTTGTGGGGGCTGGGAGTTGTGGAAAGCGTGCACAAGCTGTGGGAGTGCTCTGGCGTGGGAAATGGGTTAAACAGTGCTTTACAGGTATCCTGGCCTTTATGTGTGAGCAGGGAGCACTACAGTGAATATCTTCAGGGAGCACTACAGTGAATCTGATCTCTCTTTGTTCCTGGAAAACTGTAGAGGGAGGAAAAAGGTTCAGCAGGGCTTGAGGAGAAGTTGTTTTATTTCTAGTCCTGTCCTAGGGCAGAGGCAGCTCAGACAGGGCAGAACATGAGCATGGGGCCTGTTGGCTGTGCCCTTTGGGCCTTGTTGCTGGAGTGTTATCACAGCCAAGAGAGGACAATGTAGGTGTTACATCAGGAGTGGTTCAGGCTCACCTGTCCTGTTTGGGGCCATCTCTCCTGCCTTCCTGCCCAGCAGGATCCTGTGTGGATGTATCCTCAGCAGAGTCCTGACAGCAGCACACACCCAGCAAGAGCTCTGCAGCTTTACAGAGTCCATTGAGCATCTCCCATATTATTATGGGGAGATAATAACTCACATCCCCCCACTCCAGTTCCTTCTTGATGGATGAGATATGCACAGCAGAGCAAATTGCAGTGTTAGCACCACCTATGTTTTACCTGGGAGGGAGATGAATTTCCCTGGTCTGGTGTGTACCACACTGGAGATACTGATTGCTGGTGATTTCTTGTTACACTATGATTTTTTTTTCCCTCTGTAAAAATAAAATATGGAGAAGGAGAGATGTGGCTGTGGAGTTTCATGTGAAGCAATTCTCTGGAAGGAAAAATCCTTCATTTTTGAAAACATGACTTTTTTCAAGTTTTGTCCTGGGTGCTGGGTGACCTGTTGAGTTTTGGGGGGGTCCTGTGCCCCTCTTGACCTTGGTGCCATCCTCCAAGGAAGCAGAGAATCTTTCTTAAGGTCAGGCTAGATCATGAGACCATCCTGCCCTTCACTGTGTCCTGTTGCAGCTGCCAGATGCATTTGGGGAAATAGCAGAGTGCCTGTAACAAACTGGGAAGTGACATCTCATGGAGGATGTGAGATCAGGTAATGGTGGAGTGACAGGACAAAGGGGAATGACTTCAAGCTGAAAGAAGGTAGATTTAGAATGGAAATTAGGAAGGACTTGTTCCCTGTGAGGGTGGGCAGGCCCTGGCACAGGGTCCCGAGAGCAGCTGTGGTGCCCCTGGATCCTTGCCAGTGCCCAAGGCCAGGCTGGATGGGGATTGGAGCACCCTGGGGCAGTGGAAGGTGTCACTGCCCAAGGCAGGGGGTGGGACTGGATGAGCTTTAAGGTCCTTTCCAACCTAAACCATCCTATGATTCTATGATTTATGCATCTCTGTCCTGGTTTAACCCCAGCCAGCAGCCAAACCCCTTGCAGCCACTCGCTCACTCCCCCACCAGTGGTATCGGAGAGAGAATTTGAAGGGCAAAAGCTGGAGAGTTTGTGGGTTGAGATAAAGACAGCTCAACAGGGAAGCCAAAAGCTACACACACAAGCAAAGAAAAACAGAATTAATTCCCTGCTTCCCATGGGCAGGCAGGTATTCAACACCTCCAGGAGAGCAAGGCCCCATCCCATGGAACAGCAACTTGGGAAGACAAGCGCCGCAACTCCAAATGTCCCCTCCTGCCTCCTTCTTCCCTCCAGCTTTATATACTGAGCATGATGTCATGTGGTCTGAAATACCCCTTTGGTCAGTTTGAGTCACCTGTCCTGGCTGTGCCTCCTCCCAACCTCCCCTGCATCCCCAACTTCTTCCCCAGCATGGCCTTAGGAAAAGCAGAAAAGGCCCTGGCCCTGTGTAAACCCCACTCAACAATAACAAAAGCACCTCTATATTATCAGCCTTGTGTTCAGCACAAATTCAAAACACAGCCCCACATCAGCCACTATGAGTTAACTCCACCCCAGCCAAAAGCAGCACAATTTCCTTGCATTTAGGGTGCAGGATTAAGCCTGTGGCCATTAGTAAATGTCTGTTTTCTACACAACTCCCATTTGTGACCGGGTGTCTGTCCTGTTGCTGTGGGATCCTTTGTGTGGGGTGCACTAGTGGCCCTGAGCAACCCTCACTTGACATTTCCCCCGTAAAGTGTCATTTCACAGCCCCCAGGTGCTATTTTAACACAGTATATGCAAATTTGGTGCTCTAGGCTTTGTTTTGGGGTTAAGGCTTTATTATTTTGAAATCCAACCTGTCTTGTAATCAGGTGCAAAGGTCTGCTGCTTGCTCAGAAGTGAGGGATGGCAGTGGAGGGAGCACAGAGGCAGTTTGGATGTTTCTTGAAGCCTCTTCTGAGGGAAAGCAGGAGAAGAATGGATTCCAGTGGTCTGAAAACCCTCCTTGTGATTTGGACAAGCCCCGGCAGCCCCAGCTGATGCTGATGTCTTGGCAAATTCTGTTATTGATCTGGCAGACTGCCAGCACGTCCCCAGTTAATTTGAGCACTGGAAAAGGGAAGCGATGTCTCCAGTGGCCTCCATCCAGCTCAGCAAACCTGAGTGCCCTTTCACAACACAGACATGAGCTGCTTCAGCAGCCAGAGGCGCTTTCCCAAATTCTGGTGGTTTGCTGCAGACAGTGAGATCTGAAGCATGTCCCCAGGAGATGGGCTCGGTGACCTTCTGTCCTGGGGATGAGCAGGCTGGCTGGTGGGTGTTCAGCTGCCTCTCCAATTTGTGTGCCTGAACCCCCAGTACTGTCAGCTGCATGGGGCCCCCTTCAGTAAGTCACCACAAGTGCTGATTTCCTGTGTTAACACAATAATTCCTTTTATTGGGAGCAGAAGCTCTTGCTTTTCTTTCCCTGCACTGTTTATGATCACTCAAGGTAGGATTTCTACCCAGACTTATAATCATGTGAAGCAAATTTGATAAAGTGTAGTTCTTAGACCATGTAATAGCAGACACATGAATGCTCTGCTCTGTAAGTCGTGGCACAGAGCTCTCATCTACAATGGGAGACACCCATGGACTGGGCCACAGCACTGGTTTCTGTGACCTGCAAGGAAACAGAAAGCCCTTGCTGGGACAGAGGCTGAAGGAGCAGTAAGGAGCAGTAGGATCTGAATTGCCCAGCACATGGGCACAGTTGAGCACCTCAGCTCTGCTAAATGTCAGACCATGTGCCTGGGAAGAAGCAATGCTGGCTGCATGGGGACAGGAGGGAGCTGGTCAGACATGTAACCTCATCCTGAGGGCTGCTGGTCAGAACTAGAGGCATGCAGAGTCCTGAGTGATGTTTGTGGGCTTTAGGAGCTGCTTTTGGCACGTCACAAGGCATTCTCTGCTGCCCCTGCTCTGAGCCTTGCTGCCATGACGTGTCATTGTCTACAGCTGCTCACCCATGTGACATGCATGCACTTGACATGTAAATGACAAACTGGAGACTGTGCAGGAAATGACTACCAGCACGAGTCAAGAGGTGGGAAATCTGCCAAAGAGTACAAGAGTGAAGGAGCTCAAGCTGCTTGGCATGTCTGGGGAGTGAACTGGTGGCAGCCTTTGCCCCTGTGCTGGTGCTCACTGCTATCTCTCTCTCTGGCAAGTGCTGAAGAGCATCAACACTAGTCAGGGTTGATCTGTGCAGAGCACAAATGCTTAGATTGGCCTTATTTCCTTTGTCTTGGACACCCTGGAGATGCCCAGCATTGCAGGCAGTCCAGACAGTGACCTTTCCACCTCTAATGGGAGTAGTCAGTCTGTGTCTTGCTCCCAGGGAGCTCAGGGTCAAGTTTGTTGGGATGCTTAGAGGCCTGTAGCATATGGAAAGCTCTTCTCTGTGCCTCTTTCCTGCTGGCCCCAGAGCCTCCTGCTGATGGGGAAGGTTGGCCAGGATGGGTCTGGTGTGCACATCCTCGCTAGCAGCACAAAGGAGCTGCCAACAAATGGGTCTGTCTGGATAGAGTAGATCTAGCTTGGGACTGTGCAAAATTGTCTCCGCTCATAGGTTTTCCATCCACTGGAGGCTTCCTGCTGGAGATGGAGTTTGCCCTTCTCCTCCTGGCTGAAATAAGGTAAGTAGGAGCCCTGCCTCGGGTTTCAAGCTGCCTGGGGAGATAATCTGTGCCCCTCCAGCTGTGCTAGGCCTGCTGACAGGTATGATGTGAAGCTGTCTCTCTCTGCCCAAGGAGGCCAAGGCCATAAGTCACCTACTTGATGGCCTTGGCCTTCTGGTCACCACTTTGAAAGGGAAAAGTTAAACTCCAGCCCTTGCCAGCCACCCTTGTCTCCCTCCACTTTGCTGTCCTTCACCTGGACTAGGCCCCCAGCCATTCACCCCAGCCCTCCACCCACATTCCCCTGGTCTGGCATCACCAAGACCTTCTGCACAAAGCTCATGCTGCAGAGGTGGCACCTCTCAACATGTGTCTGCCCATGCTGTGCTCTCTGTAGAGACGTGTAGAGGCACACCTGGACAGCCTACAGCTGCAGGTAAATAGTTCCCATTCTGGCCTTCTGCAGGAGTCACAAGGAGGGCTCTGTGCTGGGTAGAAGATGGATTGGATGACTGGTAAAAAAACCTTGGCAATTACAAGTGAGGGGGTTGTTCCCTTTATCCAACTTGTGTTCTTTTCATTTTTTCCACCTCAGAGGGTCCAGTGAGACATTGCTTAGAGTGGAGCTGCCCCATCTGTTGATCCTTAATGCTGTGCTAACATCACCTTGGTTTAGTAACATTGCACTTCAGACCTGAAGTTGTTTCTTTTGTCTCTGAGCATGTAAAACTGTTATTGTTGAGC